>NC_081378.1:39670735-39978008 GCF_030684315.1 Stegostoma tigrinum
CTGCTCCTTCATCAGAAATGGAGGGAAACACACAGGCATAGACTTTATACACTTCCAAGCTGAGTTTACAGCCTTGCAGTCGATCTGGTAAAGTGAGCTACTAAAAGCCGTTGTCAATTTCCTGGCACTTCAAGCAATAGCTGTAGTAAATGGAGGGGAAGAGGGTATTGACAATCAGGGATCTACAGAATATTAAACTGCCTCCCTCTCCCATCCCATCTTTTTAAAGGCTCCCCCTACTGAGTATTTATTTATTCTTTATTTGTGGTTGTGTGCAGTTTTATTAAGTTTTAAGAAAGAACAGACTAACAGCTCAACAGAAGAAACCAAGAGACAGGGAACTATTCTTTTCATGCCAGTCACCCCAACCTGTATTTCCTAGTCTTCCGCATGACGAGCATCAGGTAAAACTTACAAATATCTGTAAGCTGCAAAATGTTTAACTTTCTGATGACTTTTGTTCTAGACATATCACCAGATATTGATCTTTGGAAATAATTCAGAAATATCTCCAATTTCTATTTTGTTTTCTGAAAATTAATACAGCTCTTAATTCTAGTTATCAAGTATATATTGCTACCATTAGTGCTTTCTCATAAGCAGCTCCTTGTGGAATGGAGCTCATACATACTATAATTAAAACGGTGTAACATAGGCTAGCAATTTCCCATATTACTGCACTTGTACTACAGATGTACAGAATGAGACAATCATTACGCTACACGGTAGCACAGTGCCTAGCACTGCTATCTCACAGTGCCAGGAATCTGGGTTAATTCCAGCTTTCAGTGGCTGTCTACGTGGGGATCTGCTGGGTGCTCTGGTTTCCTCTCAAAGTTCAAAGATGTGCGGGTTAGGTGGATCAGTCATGGGAAATGCAGAGTTGCAAGGATAGGGTGAGGGGGGGTGGGATACTCTTCGGAGGGTTACTGCAAACTTGATGGGCCGATTGGCCTGCTTGCGCACTGTAGGGATTCTATGATAATTCTGTGTACTCAGAAACAGGATATGAATCACACCATCAAGTTCAGGCTATCAAATCAACAATAATTATTTATTTACAATAGACAAAATAATTATAAAGAAGCAAAGAAAATGCAAGTTGGCTATCATACAATTCTTGAGTTACAAGATACTTTAACTGCATAAATTCACAAGCTATTCTTTGACATCTTCCAACAAAGTATCTGATAAAATACTGCACAGCTGATGGCCCATTGGTGGCTCTCTGTCCAAGTGGAATAGGTTGAAGCAGGAAATTAAATGAGGGAAAAGCCTACATCTTTTATACACTTTTCCACAATTCCAAAGATCCAATTTATGATCAAAGATTTTCTTTCAATGACCAATTAAAGAATAGCCAATGGTGGCCCTCAACCAGATAAAGGATGTACAGTATTCTACTGACCACCTGGGTTTGACTCCTGAACTCCTGGAAAAACTGATTAATATTTGTAAACAAAATAATCTAGTACAACAGGCTACAAAAACGAGCATCCCTTTCAAATTAAATGGCGCACATCCAAGCTAATCTGTAGGCTAAAGAACTTGCCTGAATCCAGCAGGCAACATATGACCTCATTTTTAAAAACAGCACTACATAGTATATTCACAACTATTCTCATTGTTGACAAGATAGAATATACATTTGTTACAAATGAATAATTTACCTGCCCTGGTTCCCGTCACACAGTTGGCATCAAGTTCTCAGCAAACCACATCTATGCAGTCATGTGATTTAAAAAGTAAGTTACAGTTTTTCACATCTTGCCACCCCATCTACGAGAATTTTAAATATCATTGCACTGGGCTGAATTGGGCTTTGGTGTAGATTAATGGGTTGCAAATTCACATACATTAGCTTAATTTGATCATTTAAGCTACAGTAATCAATGTGTTGTTTTCAAAGAATAACCTAGTTCAGAACAAGATATGACTCATGAGAGAGAAATAAAAACTGGCTTTTGACAGAGGTAACAACAGGAAGAAGAATATAAAAGTTTTGTAAGGAGGCAAAATGGTGTGAAGAGTGGCAATTTTCATTCCAAAGACAGTGGTGCAACAAAGGGAACTTGTGCCTGGCCACGGGGCCCATGGTAGAGCACTTAACAAAAAAGATTGTAAAGTTAAATACTTCTTCTATTTTTTTCAGCCTTTATATTGTATGTTTTGGTTTATTTTTCTGTGTTTTAAAGTAGTGCCAGAGACACAACACTTTTCACTATATTTTGTAACAAAATACACATGACACTACATAAATCAAATCAAAACCAATATTTGTATAATGAATTAGAATAATTAGCATTTCTTTTCTAATTTAAGAATGAGTAATCACAGAGTCTCCTTGATTGTTTGGTGAAGGCGGAAATTGAACTGATAACAGTTTAGTGAAGGTGACACAATTGATTTCAGGATTGTTTTGAAATGGCAGCTGCTTGTATTGAAAAGAACAGAAGCATTTACACAATACGATGATTAATAGCCTCTCACAATTCTATGATGCAAACTTTGTACAGCAGTTCAATGCACAGTTGACCTGAATACAACAGAAATACTTACATTTTGAATATTAAACAGACTTAACGTGTACTGCATTCACACCCACTGGACATTACAATAAAATTTACAGCAATTACTGTAATGTAGCTCATTTGGTCTTTAACTCCTACTGCAATGTGATAATGATCTAATAATTTTTTTTGTGAAATCGAGACACGGTGATTTTACTGTTTGTTCCAAATAGTTACTGCTTTCAGTGGGAAAGGAAAAATCCCTGAGTCAGAAATTCATTTTGCTTTTTCTGGGAGCCATTTGTCATCTTGATACGATTCAACCTTACCACATTCAGAAATAAGCCTTAAATAAATCTGTGAAACCTTTCTCTGTTATGTTAAAAAAATTACAGTTTATTTTAAGGCCAATTATTTCAGCAGCTGTGCATGCACTTCAAATTCTGTTATGCTGTGCAAAAGTTATTTAAAAATGAATAGTCAACACATTTTATTTCCTAGTTTGTTTCTGGTACAGATACTTCAATACAATTACCTGTTTACAATACATGTCTATCACTGTTGCTGGATACTTGGAAATCCCATTCCACTGCTGCCAGATACAAATTAATTTCCTTAAATCTTTGCAGCCAGCTTTTTTCAAACTCAGTGAAGAGTGCAATCACTACACTGCTAATTACAAAATCTGGGCCAATAATTCAACTCTTTCCATTGAAAACTAGCTATTTAAATTTCTCTGCCTGAAAAAAGGTCACTTTAAAGAGACTGGTGCCTTCTACAAGGGTATTAGTTTTGTGGAAGCATCACCATGATTGTGAATGACCACAGTCCAGTATAAATATTAATCATTATAAAAATCTCAACTTTGTTAATCTTACTTTGGCGACTGGATTTCATGAAAATTTTGTGTCATGTTTGTACACAACTGATTGAAAGTTAATATTTTAAAATAGTGACAAGTTCAAATCATAAGGCACATAACAACTGGGAATGGACAAAATGCAAGAAAGAAAACTATGATGGGCTCAAAAAATAACCAATTAAAACTAACTACAACCACCAATGGGAAAAGGATGCCAACTAGCATGGTCCAAGTTTATTTTAGAAATCTTTTGGCTGAGCATCTTGACCATCTACTAGCACAGGCAGTGCCAAAATGTGGTTTCTAATTTTTAAAAAAATTGCATGAGTAATTGATTTAATTTGTAAGTAAGGCAGTATTTTTGCTAACTTAGAATGCATACAGAATATTCCAATGGAGTCTTGTACCTGGGAAGCCTAGTATTTGACTTAATCTTGACACTAAATTATTGCTATTACTGTAAATAGCAGATATTATAAATGGGTTTCTCTGCTTGTAGCTTACTACATCATTTGGATTTGTGAAAAGTTTCCCTCCAAAGAGCAGAAATGGTACAGCTATTTCGACAACTTCTCTGTTCAGAGATAAAGGCAAAAAATCAATGTGATGGCATGTAAGGAAGTACATTTTCTCTGCCTCTCTCAGTTCAAGTAATGCCGATTGTCACTGACTCTAATATTACTTTCTAAATGTCCTACTACTACTTCCTTCACAATAGATTCTATCATTTGCCCAACGGCAGATGTAAAGACAAACTAGTGTATAACTGCCTGACTTCAGTTTCCCTCTTCAACAGAAGTACAGTTTGTCATTCTGCAGGGACTGTACCAAAATTTAGGGAATTTCAAAAGTTTGTAACTAATGCATCCACCATTTGCGTAGCCACTTCCTTTAGCAGCTGAAGGTGCAGGCCACCAGGTCCTGGGGACGTATAAGTCGTTAGACTCATCAGCTTTCCTGGTACTTTTTCTCAAATGATTTTGATTGCTTAAACTCGTCTACATTTTGCCTCTTGATTTTCTACTATTCTTGGGATTTTCTGAGTCTTCTACTGTGAAAACAGATACAAAATACTTGTTTAAAAGGTCTACCATTTTTTTCTCCCCATTATGAATTCCACACTCTTATTCCCAAAGGGAGTCAATGTTTACTTCAGGTACTCTTTTCATTTATAATACTTTAAGTAGTTCCTACTGTCCTCTTATTTTTCTTGACAGTTTGCTCTCACGCTCTAATTCTCTTATTAGTTATCATTTGCACAATTCTAAGTTTTGGCTCCTCGATTTTCAAGGTTACTAACCTTCGCATCTTTGTTAAGTTTTAACTTTCAATTTGACACCATCCTTAACTGCCTTTTGTACTCCTTTATATTTCAGGCACTATTTGCAACCCAAATTTCTCATCCTTAAACTGAATGTGACATTATATCATGTTACAATTATTATCCAATGGATCCTTTACTGTATAGTCGCTAAACCTCATTACATCGATGTAGGCAGCTCACTTTCAGACAAAATTTTGTTTCAACTTTTATAAAACATACCACATAAAAATCTTAATGAGAAGGAGAGCCTCTCTGTCCTGGTCAAGTCTTAACCAACACTAAACAAGCTGACCAGTTATTCACTTTACTGCTATTTCTGGGACCATATTGTATGCACATTGCCTGCTGCATGTGCTGACAAAGCAACAGTGACTGAAGTTCAAAAGCCGTTCATCGGCTACAGAACACTTTGAGATATTCTGATGATACAACGGTTGCTATTTAAATACATGTCCATTTTTAACAAGTTAAAATGTATCTTATCAATTTCCTTCCAGTGGTAGATTAAACACTTTTTGTTATGGGAACCAAAAATAACGAACATTCACAGCTACCCATACATCTCAAAAGACTTTCTAAGTCTTCTCTGTGGAAATAACTAACCTTTACATCACACAATGATGTCTAACTCAGTGACAACTACCACAGAGGATCTGCAAGAAAAAATAACTATTTTAAAAAATCATTAAATTAGATGTATTGTACCAACTGAAACAAAAGCTTCAGATAAAAGTTATGAGATAATATAAGTAACTTTCTAGTTCAATGTCAAAAAAAATTCATACAGAAAACATGACTAGAATACACCATGTGAAAACAAGAACAATAATGTCTCTAACACAGATCTAATTATGGAAAGCATTCAAAGATCAGCATATCACAATATAAATATCTAATATTTATATCAGCCCTCAATCCCGCAGTTCAATACATACATAATAACAATGATAACACATAGAACTCAATGGGTTGCATTGCCAAAAATGATATAAAACTGTTTGACAATAAGCAGGGTCACAGTTTCAAATGGATAAAGCAATTTCTACTACAAGGGCTGGAAATACTATTGTTGTGTAATCAAGATATAACAACATTAAAGGTGTATGTATTTCAGTTAGGTAAACAACTTACTTTTGAAATTGCACAATCAAGACTAATACAGTCCATGTGACTAAAACAAAAAACTAAAAAGATTTCAATAAATGATGTTATCATGGTGATTAGAGAGTTTGGCAAAAAAAAGAACAACTATCCCAAATACAGCGGAAGGAAATAAAAAAAAGCCCTTTTTCTAAATGTTAAGAACATTACAAACATTTTGATTTATGTTAACTATTTCTGAAGCATGTTAACCATTCATGTACATGATCTTTTGACTCCAAATAAACATATACCCAAAGGTCACCACATAAATCTCTGAACTTCTGTGCTATCTTGCCACTGGAAGGTTTTGTAGAGAAACAAATAAACAGTTAGAACATTTATCCCGAAATACATAGCCAGCTCTGCAAGAATCTTAAAGCCCAAAGGCATTGGGATGTTCAGTCTGTAGATAAGATATGGCATAATGAAATAACGAAATTCTAATAATTTTTGTGGAACAGTGGCAGCAGCCAAACAGATAAAAAATGCTAAGTTCCAGAAAACTGATTTGGATTTCAATGTTTCAACGAATGCCCAAAGAGCAAAGATATACCCTGGGACCAACATATACTTGATTAGTTCGTGCCTCTGAAAGATATTTTTCCAAATATAAAACGTGTAATGTCTGTTATCAGCCAGCAAGAAATTATGGACATAGGTGAACTTCCAAACCAATAACAAGGAGACAAAAACAAGAACAACATAAAATAATGGTTGCTTTTGTACTGAGCTTAGGAAACAAAGTACCTTATGAGGAGAAAGCAAATGTGAAATTGAGAATACTAGGGTGAAGGAGAGGAAGTAGAATAACTGAGGAAAATTGAGAGAGATCTCATGGTTGGTCCTGTCGCCAACAACTATTCCTCTATTCAGGGAGACAAATAGCAGAAATCCCACAACTAAGATGATGTATGGCCAGGTCAGAAGCATCAGTGCTTTCAGATTGTTCAGCGACAAGACATACTCTAAGAGGAAGCGCACAATCTTCTTGATTTCCACAGCGGAATTTAGAACAGCTGTCTTTTCATCCCTTTTCTTGATAGAATCGATTTTCCATGCTTCTGCCAATTTCTGTGCCACAACACTTCCTGCACAGAATACAATCCAGACGATGTTAGTCTGACGGAACATAAAAGCACAGAATCCAAGGCAGGCAGCAATACAATGACTCCCATACAGGCACATCAGATAAGTAAATAAAACAAAAAATGTTGAGCCTGCATCTGTGTAATAGAGAAATGAAAAAAAGTAAAGCAGGGGAAATGAGGCAAGTGTTAATGCTGACATAATTCTCTGGAATGCTGAGGTGGCCTGTGAACAGAAGAAAAAAAGAAACAATTACAACATTATTCATTGACAAGATATCTGCATTAAATTAATAAAAAAAAATTTGATGACACTAATATAACCAAGCAAATACTCTATCATTCATATTCTTTATTTCCAATTTCTATTATTTTTTGAACACAACATCAGGTGATCATCATTCATTGCGAGTGACAGGTTCTACTTTTACAAGTCCAGTTAATTCACTCTGATGTGAATTATTTCCCAGCCATTATTTCTTAGAACATTATCGGGGAAAATAAGCATGTTTTACATAAAATGATCACAGGGCTGCTCTTCTATGTGAAGGGGTAACGTAATGGGGACCACAGCAAAGAAGTACTTCAGTTCAGCAGACCTGAAGATACAGGTGAACCCTTGAGCCATTGCCATCAACTCATTTGAGCAGATTTAGAGCATAGAACAGTACAGCCCTTTGGCCCACATTGTTGTGCCGACCTATTATCCTACTGAGATCAAACTACTCTTCATACCCAACATTTCACTATCCTCCATGTGCCTATCCAACAGTCGCTTAAAAATCTCTAAAGTATCTGACTCCACTACCACTGCTGGCAGCGCATTCCACACACCCACCACTCTCTGTAAAAAACCTACCTCTGACATCTCCCCTATACCTTCCTCCAGTCACCTTAAAATTATGGCCCCTCGTAATAGTCAGTTCATCCACGGGAACAAGTCTATCCACTCTATCTATGCCTTTTATCATCTTGTACACCTCTAGTAAGTCACCTTTCATCGTTCTTCACTCCAATGAAAAAAGCCCTACCTCCCTCAACCTTACCTCATAATACCCGCCCTTTAGTCCCAGGCAGCATCCTGGTAAATCTCCTCTGCATCCTATCTAAAACTTCCACATCTTTCCCATAATGAGGTGATCAGAACTGAACATATTAGTCCAAGTGTGGTCTAACCAGAGTTTTATAGAGTTGCAGCATAACGTCATGGCTCTTAAACTCACTTCCCCTGCCAATGAAAACCAACAGACCATATGCCTTGATAACAAAGTGTGGAGCTGGATGAACACAGCAGGCCAAGCAGCATCTCAGGAGCACAAAAGCTGACGTTTTGGGCCTAGACCCTTCATCAGAGAGGCACATGGAGGATAGTGAAATGTTGGGTATGAAGAGTAGTTTGATTTCAGTAGGATAATAGGTCGGCACAACAATGTGGGCCAAAGGGCTGTACTGTTCTATGCTCTAAATCTGCTCAAATGAGTTGATGGTAATGGCTCAAGGATTCATCCTCTCTGATGAAGGGTCTAGGCCCGAAACGTCAGCTTTTGTGCTCCTGAGATGCTGCTTGGCCTGCTGTGTTCATCCAGCTCCACACTTTGTTATCTTGGATTCTCCAGCATCTGCAGTTCCCATTATCACTCACACCATATGCCTTCTTTACTTCCCTGGATTACAGAACGGTCCAAATAGTCATGAGATGAATGTAGAAATATTCTACTGCCATTCTCATACACAAAGCTGTGTTTGATGACTAGGATGGAGACTAACAAAAGGCATTAGAAAATAATGTCAATTACATTAATTCCAAAAAAAACATTCATAAGTAGACAAACGTGTCAGATGGAAATCTGAAAATACTCCAGAACAAAGCTCGTCACATGCTTATTTGTGGAAGTCACCGTTTGATATGACACAAATCAGATGTCCTATGTTCATTTTCCACTCAGCACTGCGTTAGCTGAGATATGAACTATTTCTCACTGTCCAAGGACTACAGACAAGGAAATTAAGCTAGAGTTTCACATCCTGATGGTTAGAGAACACTTATAGAAATTGTCTTCTGTCAACTCTGTCCTTATCCAATGTACTGTGGCTTGAAACCAAGCATTGGAAGTCTGCTTTTGTATCTCTAAACATGACTTATTAAGAAGGTGGAGTAGTGAATGAGATGCACTACAATATAAAACAATTCCTCTACATAAATACATAGTGTTTTATAAATCCTATTTAGAATTTTAATCTTAAAACATTGCTTTATGTTAATAGTACATTATTGGATTTATTCATGCAGATGGTAGGCATAGCTGAGGTTTTACTTGAGAAAACTATGATGATACTATGGCTTTAAGAGGCTTATTTTGTCCTTTTTTTAAATGAAGATTGAGACAGAGGTGTAGAGTGGTCAATGCAAAGACAATTAACTGCTCTGAGGCCTTGTGGTTGAATGGGTGGAGTCAGGCTCCCAGAGAACCGAAATTTTTAGTTTTAGCTTTCTGCAGATGCTGAGGTCTTGAAGCTGGATGTGGATGCTCTTATTCCTCTCTCTTTTACAGCTAAAAGTTGGGGTTCTCTTCCTGCTGCTAGAACTGTACATGGACCATCTATTTTACTGAATCTGCCTTTGCCACGGGTCTGTTTATGGGATGGTATACTGGAACTGTTAATTAGTAATAGTTAATGTATATTATTTTGTTAAGCATTGCGAAAGAGTTACAGTTAAGCCAATTCTTCCCTTTTATTTTGCCTGTTTTTAACAAAAGTGGATGAATGAACTGTGTTTTGCTTCAAGCCTGGCAGTTTCACTAATCGAACTGCATGCGGATCACAACACTTGGCACTTGCTTTTAAAATAAGGAAACGTTAGGGGCTAGGTTATCTCTCTGATATGTTTTCACGGGATTTGGTCTGGTCAATAACCATATGCAAAGGCACCTTTTCTGAAACTCCGGTGCAAGTGAGCTAATGGTTTATGCTTGCAATATTTAACTTTGCAAATTAATGGAAGATTAAGGAAAGATTGACTCCAGTACTCATGTTCAATTGGCTTTCTGGAACATGACACTTACAAGCAGAGTCATACAGTTTTAAGTGCAGGTTTTCTCTACTTCCAGCATATCATGCATGCTTTATTATTTTCACGCAATGAGAAGAAATTAGAAACTTGTGTACCTTGTCCTTCTGATGTATCTTGCACAACAGCAGATAAAGCAAGTAGAGGTTCCCAGTATTGAACAGAAGATTAATGAATCGTAGCATTCCTGTAGAACACACTACAGTCTCTGTCCAGCCCATCAGCCAAGATACTGGCTTGATTATCCCAGTAGATACCAAATAGAGGCCAGGTAGAGTTGTGATCATTGGATCCCACTGCATATTATGAGAGAATTAAGCAATTCATAATTTAAATATACATAAATTGCAAATAAATGCACACTCACAGTATAGTTATAATATAGTAATGCACTTGTAATCAGTGACAGTATAGTCAAAAAAAAGACACCGTTTTCTGTGGTCAGGATTGACAGTCCCGAAGTCTGCGTAACCTGCCTGGTGTCCATCTCATCTGGGCTACAGAGAAACTTGGGAGTGGGAGGGAAGATCCAGTTGCTGTGGTCCACATCGGTACCAATGATACAGGTAGAAAGAGGGAAGAGGCTCTGCTGAGGGAAATGAGTAGGTAGAGGCTAAACTGAAAAGCAGAACCAAAACGGCAATAATCTCTGGATTACTATCCAAGCCATGAGCAAATTGGCGTATGATTGATTGTATTAAAGAGGAAAACACAAAGCTCAAAGATTGATGGGAGAGAAACAGGTTTGAATTCGTGCGACATTGACACCAGTTCTGAGGTAAACGGGAGTTGTTCTGATGGGACAGACTCTACCCAAATCATGCTGGGATCAGAGTGCTGTTGAATTACATAACAAGAGCTGTCAATAAGGCTTTAAACCAAACAGTGGGAGAGCTGAGTTCAGTGCATGGAAAATTATGGAAAAAGTTAAAAAGGTAGGGGATGGGGGGGCCAGCAGAGGTTATTAGTTTCCAGAATATCTAATAGGACAGACAATATAAAAAAGCTCAGGAATTTAACTTCAGGCACAGTAGTTACAGGGACAATTATGAGAAGGGGAGCATTCAACACAAGACTGACATTGTTGAACTTAAGTGCATGTAATACATTAAACAACATAAACTAACTTGTAGTGCAGGTTGAAATTGGTGGCTATGACGTTGTGGTTATCACAGATGTGGCTGCAACGAGTTCAGGGCTGGGAACTAAATATCCAAGGATCCCATTAAAAGACCAGTCAGATGGGTAGAGGGTGCAGGATGCCTAGTTAGTAAGGAACTAAATGATATTGATAGCAAAAGGTGATATCAAGTCAAAAGGTATAGAATCTGTGTGGGTAGAGTTGAGGGACTGCAAAGGTAAAAAAAAAGGCCCTGAAAGGAGTTGTGTACAGGGCTCCAAACAGATCAGGATGTAACGTAAAAAATACATCAGGGGATATAAAGGCATGTAAGAAAGGCACCGTGACAATAGTCATGGGGGACTTCAATATGCAGATGGACTGGGAAAATCAGGTAATAGTGAATCTCAAGAAAAGGATTTTGTGGAATGTCTATGAAATGCTGGTTTTTGGAGCAGTTTGTGGTACAGTCCACCAGGGAACAGGCAATTCTGGATTGATGATGCATAATGAGGCAGACTCAATTAGAGAGTTTAAGATGAAGGAACCCTAGGGGGCAGTGACCACAATATAACACACCGTGCGGTTTTGAGAGGGAGAAACTGGAATCAGATGTAACACTATTACACTGAGTAAAGATAACTACAAGGACATGAGGGGGGAGCTGGCGAGAGTTGATTGGAAGGGGAGCCCAGCAAGAAGATGTTGGAGCAGAATGGCAGGAGTTCCTGGATGTAATTCTGGAGCACAGCAAAAATTCATCCCAAAAGAAGAAAACACTAAGGGCAGGATGAGGCAAACATGGCTGATAAGTCAGGCTCAGCATAGAAGCAAAGAGAAAAGGTTGGCGGGTGATGAAATATGAGAGTAAATTATCTAGTAATATAAAAGAAAACCGCAAGAGTTTTGTTTTAGCTACGTAAAAGGTAAGAGATTGAACTGTGGACCACTGCAGAAGTAATAATGGGGTACAAAGGAATGGCAAAGGAATGGAACCTCTGCGTCAGTTTTCACAGTGCAAGACACCAGCAGCACACCGGAACTTCAACAGAGTCAGGGAGCAGAGGTGAGTGCAATGGCCATCACTAAGAGAAAGTGCTGGGAAGCTGAAAGGTCTGAAGGTGGATGAATCACCCAGACCAGATGGGCTAGTCACAGAATCCCTCCAGTTTGGAAGCAGGCCATTTGGCCCATTGAATCCACATTGACTCTGCAAAGAGCAACCCACCTATATCTACCCCCTACCCTATCCCTGCAATCCTGCATTTCCAAGGCTAATCTAGTTAATCTACACATCTCCAGACACTATGGGCAATTTAGCATGAGTAATCCACCTAACCTGTAGATCTTTAGACTGTGGGAGTAAACTGGAGCACCTGGAGGAAACCTGCACAGATACCGGGAGAATGTGCAAACTCTACATAGGCAGTCGCCCAAGGTTTATAAGAATGATCCTGGGGATGAAGGGCGTATCATGAGGAGCAGTTGAGGATTCTGGTTCTGTACTCAGAGCTTAGAAGGATTGTGGGACTCTGAATGAAACTTAGTGAATACTGAGAGGGTTGGATAGAGCAGAGATAGAGAAAATGTTTCCACTAGGAGAGACTAGAACCTGAGGGCACAGCCTCAGTGTGAAGCGATGGCCCTTTAGAACTGAAATGAGGAGAAAGTTCTTCAGTCAGAGGCTGGTTAACTCATGGAATTCATTGCATGGGCTGTGGGGGAGAGGGGGGGTGCAAGTCATTGAGTATGTTTAAGAATTTTTTTTCCCAGGTCTTTTTATTTCCACCAGGGTAGGAGAGTCCAAAACTAGAGGGCACAGGTTCAAGGTGAAAGGAGAAAAATTTTAAAAGGATCTGAGGGGCAACTTTTTCATGCAGAGGGTGGTGAATGTAAGTAAGGAGCTGCTAAAAGAAGTGGTGGAGGCTGGTACAACTAGAACACTTAAAAGGCATCTGGATGGGTATATGAATAGGGAGGGTTCGGAGGGATATGGGCCAAATGCTGGCAAATGGGACTAGATCAGTTTAGGTTATCTGGTTGGCGCAGACAAATTGGACTGAAGGGCCTGTTTCCATGCTGTTTAATTCTGTGTCTCTATGTCAGAGATAGATAATATCTTGATTGGTAAGGGGATCAAAAGAAGGCAGGAGAATGGGGTTCAAAAACATATCAGCTATGACTGAATGAAGGAGCAGACTTTATGCGCTGGATAGCTTAATTCTGTTGCTATACATTATGGTCTATACCACTTGGTAAAAAACAATTTAGGAAAGAGCAGTGTGTAGAAATTTGGAATTTATCGGAAGGATATTATTAACATTATAGTTATTCCCCTATAGGAATGATATTATTAAGTTGGAGAAGTTTCAGAAGAGATTTACCAGGTTATCGCCGGGAGTGAAGGATTTGAGTTATGGGGATGAGGCAGGATGGGCTGGGACTTTTTCCACTGGAATGCAGGTGGTTGAGGGGCGACCTTATAGAAATTTATAAAATCATGAGAGGTGTAGAGGTGAATGGTAGGTATCTGTTCCCTAGGGTGGGGGAATTCAAGACTGAGGGCATATTTTTAATGTGAGAGGTAAAAGATTTAAGAGACGATGAGGGGTTCATTTGTGGAATGAACTTCCAGAGAAAGCGGTGGTTGCAAATATAGTTACAATGTTAAAAAGACATTTAGATAAGTACATGAATAAGAAATGTTTGGAGGGATAAGGGCCAAGTGCAGGTAGGTGGAACTACTTTAGTTTGGGATTATGGCCAGCATGGACTGGTTGCATCTGAATTTAACAGGGAGGCGATGGCCTCATGGTATTATCACTGGACTGTTAATCCAGAGAACCAGAAAAAGCTCTGGGGACCCAGGTTCAAAGCTTGCCACGGCAAATAGTGGACTTTGAATTCAATAAAATATCTGGAATTAGGAATCCAATGATGACTGTGAATCCATTGTCAGAAAAACCCATCTGGTTCACTAATGCCCTTTAGGGAAGGAAACTACCATCCTTAACTGGTCTGACCTACTTGTGACTCCAGACCCACCGCAATGTGGTTGACTCTTAACTGCCCTCTGGGCAATAAATGCTGCCTGGCCAGCGATGCCCTTATCCCATGAATGAATTAAGAAAATAGGGTCCGTTTCCATGCTTTATGACTCTATGGCGGTACTGATGGAGGAACAGAAAGTATCTAAGTCCCTGGCAAAATTATTCCACATTATTCAAACATGTCAATGCATGTATGGAATTGAAGGTTTGTATGAATGCTTTCAGATCCTCAGCAACTCCTGTAGACAGAAAGGTCAAGTGAGATCGATTTCTTTCAATCGTTACAAGAAACAAAAATTAAATTGTCACTTCTGACCACAAAACTGGAGTTTGGAACAAGTTCCATTAATTGCCAAAAAATAACAGGCGGGCCAGTCAAGTTAAGGACAGGGGAAGAATTAAATTATTTGAAAAGACAAGAAAATAATTGCCTCAAAAATCAATAGATATTTCTTATTCTTCGCAGCTATTAGGCAGGAGCAGCTTCAGACTGGAGACCTATCACCTGTAGCGTCCCACGGCAATAGGTTCTCAGTCCTCTTTTGTATGTCATTTATATAAATCATTTGAATGAGAACGCAGAAGACATGATTAGTAAGTTTGCAGATGATACCAAAATTGGTGACATATTCGACAGTGAAGATTTAAATTGGTGACATATTCGACAGTGAAGAAAAATTTCTAAGGTTATAAAGAGATCTTGATTAAATGGGTCAATGGGATAAAAAATGGCAGATAGAGTTCAGTTTGGATAAATATGAGGTATCACATTTTGGTACAACAAACAAAGGTAGAGCTTATACAATTAATGGTTGGGCCTTGGGTAGTGATGTAGAACATAGGGATCTAGGGGGATCAGGTACATAATTCTTTGAAGTTAACCTCACATATGGGCAGGGTGGTTAAAAAGGCGTTTGGCATGTTTGCCTTCATTACTCAGTCCTTCAAGTATAGGAGTTGGAAAGTCATGTTGAGGTTGCACAGGATATTGGTGAGGCGTTTTCTAGAATACACTGTCTAGTTCTGGTCACTCAGTTATAGAAAAGATATTATTAAGCTGGAGAGAGTTCAGAAGAGATTTACTAGGATGTTGCCAGGTATGAAAGGTTTGAGTTATAAAGAAAGGCTGAACAGGCCAGGAATTTTTCCACTGGAGCATAGGAGATTGACAGGCAACCTGATTGAAGTTTATCAAAAAAAATGTATGAATAGATATAATGGTAGTCATTTATTCGCTAGGATGTGGGATTTCAAGAGTGGGAGGCACATTTTTAAAATGAGAGAGATATAAAAAAAGATATGGGGTAATTTTTTTGTTTTTACACAGACGTGATGTGTGTGTGTGGAATGAACTTCCTGGAGGAGTGATGGATATGGATACAGTTACAATTTTTAATAAGAAATTTAGATAAGTACAAGAATAGGAAAAGTATGGAGGGATAGGGGCCAGGAGCAGGAAGGCGGGACTAGTTTCGTTTGGGATTATGTTCAGCATGGACTGGCTGGACCAAAGGGTCCGTTTCTAAGCTGAATGGCTATAAACCTAATTTTTTTAAAAATCTCTGATGGCCTTAGGGAAATCATATTGAATTGACAAATTTGTGTTCACAAGATTGAGTGACAGCAACTGTTCCATTTTCTCAAAAGGTGAGAAGTACACCTGCCTGAACCAAATGTGGGAGCTGACCTCACTCTGGCAAGCTAATACCTCGGGGTAGCAGCTAATTAATAGACCAAAGCTTGGACTGGCATCCATTTAAGGACACCAGCCTAGCCACACAAAGCTGCCATTCCAATTGGAAAAAATGCAAAGTATTTCTTACCGAGCTGGGTCAACACGGGGAGGCCACGAGATTTGAGGCCGCAAGGATGTTCTACCTGTGTTGTACAGCTGAGAGGTTGCTGTGTAACAACCAGGCAGAAAGGGAGACTATGAAGCTTTACTTGGCACTTACTCCTTACATTAGTTGGGCCTCTAGACACACACAAAATTAAACCAGGTACTGCAAGTGTTTGAGTGATAAATTTTCTGCCTGTGTGCCATGGAGGTTACCATTGCTAGCAATATGCTACACCAATCAGGCATCCCTCTCAATGCCTTCCTCAATTCTCCATACATCCAGAATTCCTGTCTTCCAGCCCATCACCATACTGCTGAGAAAATTCAGCCCATGATTTTTTAAAATGAAGTATTATTCTTGAATGGCACTGCTAGATCAAATCCCCTCCAAAACTGAACATAGACAAGTTGACAAAGCTAATAATTTTTCAATCCAGGGCAGTGCTATTTAACTTCACGATTGCAAATATAACATCCCTTTTAAAAGGTGGGAGGGTTGAACATCTCTAGTACAAACCAGTTGGTCCAATACTTACAGGAATCTGGGATAAAACTGAGTGGCATTTGAAAACTATAAGCTGGTAATTTGAAATCAATGTAGATCTGTTGCAAATAAATTGTGATTAGTTTGATGTAGCTCAATGATTAATCTTGGAGAAGGTTCATGAGCATCAGATTTCCACAAGGCCAGTGAAAGAAAAAGATCTAAGGTGATGGAGGCTGGGGACACCTACTTTTTAGCACAGGGTTCTGTGATGTAAGCCCTGCCAATAATAAAAGGGTAGCAGAAACAGATTCAGATTTTATAGGAGAACACAGAGGTTTATGAGAGGGCTTAGCACAGTACTGAAGGGTTGAATGGCCTCTTATGAACTAAGTGCTGTAAAGCACTTCAGCTTGCAATTCCGGGATCGTACCACTAGGGGGAGAAGCCAAGCCCCGCCCCATCACCGAGGCCCGCCATTCAACTGCAGTCAGTCGCATACCTCGGAAAATCTCCCACCGCAATATCGCTGCGCCTGCGGGACGTGGAAAATCTCGTCCATGTAAGGAGCCCTCTGCACCCGGCTAATGGCCGAGAAAACTACGGAAGAGACGAGGAAGTTGCCGCTGAGGACAGCAGAGAAGAGGAGCGGCTCAAGGCGCTCCATGCCGACTGGGCGGGTGAGCGTGGCGTCAGTGGGCGGGTTACGGCACGTGATGGGGTGGGGCAGTGTCATCAATGGTGGGCGGGACAAGTTGCATCGTATTGGGCGGGGCCAATTGCTCCATTGGTGGGCGGGACGTAGACGGAACTAGTTTAGGAATAGGAGCCGGGTCGTTGTTTTTGTCTTGGGCGGAACCTTTATTGAGGTTTTCGGCTGTCGGGGGCGTCATGTGGCTGGTGGAGCTGTATGAATGGTGGGCTGTGTTTTACCCAATAATGGAGTCTTAGTTTAATTCTTTACTCTGCAGTTACAGTAATAAAAACAAAGTAGACAACGAACTTTTAGACAAAAAACATAAGTTGCTGGAGAAATTCTGGCATCGTCTGTGGAAAGACGAGCAGAGATAAACATATTCCAAAAATGAATCTCTGTGGGCTGGAAACGTTAACTCTCTGTTCTCCTCTCAGATGCTGTCCACTGCTATGTTTTTCAGCAATTTATTTTAAATTTCAGATTTCCAGCGTCCGCAAGTGGTTTTAGTTTCGTGCCTTATTTCTGCCTTCTTCGTAGATAGCTTATGCTCCCACTCTGCAAATGATTGTTTATTTCCCATCTACTGTTATGTTATCTTCCTCATTGGTTATTTTGCTCTGCCTCTCCCCAAAATTTGTGTTAGTCAATTATAATATTGCTGTTTGTAAGATATAAGGAATGATTGTGTAGTAGTCAATAATGGCTGTGTTTCAAGCATTTAGTTTTGAGATAATGCCCTTACTACCCAGCCAGGACCACCATTGAATTGTTGTCTGACATGCAGAATATGGCTGAATTCTATTTCTGAAATGTCATTGTGATTGTCATGCCAGTTGCTCTGATAAATGTGAAGCAAGTGCGGCTGGGTGAGTTATATATGCACTATATGGAAGTTGTGAATCTTTTCATGCTGTTAATTACCAAAGATGCTTTGCTTGGAGGATATTTATTATGACATTGTTGGTATTTATAAGGTCTCAAATGTCCAAGTATAAAGATATTAAAAGATTATAGAGAACAGTGTTTGCAAAAATAGTTCTCGGGGCAAGTTTGTTTATAGCATTTGGGTAACCTGGAAAATAATGCTGAAATTGGTGTTACTGATTAATCAATAAAGGGCAATTACAGTTTCGTTTATTGAACATTAGGGGAAATGTGTGCAGTACATTTATCCCTTCCTGCTGGTGATGAATATCTAGAAGAATGTAGTTGAGAAATATTATAGATGTGCAAAATGTTAATTCATAATTTCACTAATATAATAAGTCTTTGTTCTTATGTTCTTATGCACTTGTTTAGCGCAAAGTTTGCTCAGCACGTCCAGCAGTATCTACGGGGAGAGAAACAGAATTAATGTTTCAGTCCAATAAGACTCATCTTAACCATGCAGTTCTGAAGAATAGGTTCTTCCAGATCACGTTTCTCAACATTTTCTATTTATATACAAGCAAAGCACTACAGATGTGAGAAACGCAAAGTAAAACCAGATCTCTGGCATTTGCAGTATTTTGCTTTTGGAAAATGTTTTTAAAAAGTAAATTATTTTCCTTAAGTAATATGTAACCATTACACGAATGCATTCTTGGTATTTCTGTTTTAATTTTTTTTCCCCTCGTTACTGGTTAGTTTTGTGATAGTCATGGCATGAACCATGCAGTATTTTTCAAGGAAGGATTTTACTTTTTAATTATGGAACCTAATGGCAAGATCAAGTTTTTTTCATTGCAACTGATTAACAAAACTTTTCAATGACCCTTTGTCATTTCAGGTATGTGAATCATCACATGAATTGCTTTTAGTCGATGAACAAGATGATTTTGACTCATGAGCTAGAACTCTTTCCAGGATGCACTGTGACACTTCTGTTGTTTAAAGATGTTAAAAATGCTGCTGAACTTCGAAAGAAAGCTGTGGAAGGAACCATAGATGGAGCTTTGATAAATGCATCCATGGTAAGAATGATAATCTAATTATTGCAGTGATTTTGTTTTTAATATGTACAGAAAGGGAATACTGCAGTAATGAAGATTAGATTTCTTCTGAGGAAAGGAGGTGGTGCATCGATGAGCAATAGAGAAGCTGACGAGCAGAGTGACCAAAATATTTGATAGATTCTTGTTATTTTGTTTAATAAAATGTGGTTTCTAGTTTCATGTAATCTTCTAACAGGTTTGTTATTCTGCACCTTTGGATTCATAAGTAATGCATTGCAAAGTTGCTGATCTGTTCAGCACCAGGAAGCTTCTACCTTCAGTCACTGGCCAACTGTCGCAATAGCTGATCTCAGCTTGGGTAATGAAGGCACCTTCATGCTGCCTTCAGCAACTGTAGGGTAAACATAGAAAAGACAAAGCCTAAGTTTCACTCTTCCTTTCTCCCCAGTGGCCTCTTATAAATTTGACATGGATTAATTTTTGGCTCTTTTAGTTGAGGTCACTTCTCTCCAAGTCTTGCCCAATCTAGCTTCAGGAGCATTGGATATTGTATAAGATAAGTGTGAACTAGATTGGCGGCAACCTTCCACTTGTTTCTCGGATGTTAAATAGAGCATTTGGACAATTTTTGGTGTACTGGGTAGCATCCTTGCTTCTAAACCAAAAGCCCCAGATACCAATTCTACTTCAGAATTTGACAGATTACATACCATGAGTGTACTGGTTAAAAATGCACCATGCACCACACACACACACACACACACACACACACACACACACACACACACACACACACACACACACACACACACACACGCATAAATATATGTATATATATTTTTATGTACGCACACACACAGACATATACATATATATTATGTATATTTTTATGCACGCACGCCAATGACATGTGTCAAGAAGGTAAGACTCACGGTCTGCTATCTGATGAGAAGAAATTGCAGCCTGCCCCATCATTACCATAGCTTCATAATGCAGCCTGCATGTCAATGTGAGTATTCCACTGCATCTCTAAATAGTTGAACAAACTAACTCTGGGACAGTTGTCTCAGTTGCTGGACAGTTCATTGGGATCGGATTGGTGTCAACGCCTGTTTGATCTTTGTTCAGGCTGTGATAGATTCTGGGCCAGCCTCCTTGCGTATGTGTGGAAAAAGTCATAATGATGTGGGTAGGACCTGCTATTGCGCAGAGAACTCAAAACAGAAATACTTCAATGTAGCAGTTTCTAATTAACTGTGTGTACAATTGCAAGAATTAAGTTCCTGTCACACAATCACTACATAATCAGTGTCAGATATAAAATAGAATGTGAAAATACTAATTAAATTGATTTCAGAAGATATTGTAAATATTGCAATATTGTAAATTGTGATTTTTTATTTGCAGGAACTTGTACGTAAAATGCACCTGAACAACTATGTTATCATTGAGAAAGCTGTGTAAAGCTATCAATTAATATGGAGCTGCCAATGCAATACATGCTTTTGTATAAATTGCACACACTGTCTTTATTGCTGTCTTTCAGATAGTCGATCCATTTCAGATACTTGTGGCAGTCAACAAAGCTGTTCATTTACACAAACTGGCCAAAATGAAGACAAGAGGCCTTTATTCTGAAATCATATTTAATCTCTCTCCAACTAATAACGTAAGGCTTGATTTTCTGAGCATCAAATTGATTTTGGTGTATTGTAATAACTTGTACACATTATCAGATGTATTTGTGCTGCTTTGCATTTATCTTCATGCATCTTGCATACCACAATTGTGTAACAATAGAGTTGAACCTCACAGTTGTAAACTGGTGTCTCTAAGTGGAAGGTACAGTGGCCATGCAGGAACCAGCCATTAGTGTCACTCACTAATATCGATTTTTTTTTTTCAGTTAAAAATAAGTACTTTTCTCAATTCTAAATATGGCATCAAGAATAAAAAAAACTATAAAAGCTGCCTCTTCTATTGAAGATTTGACTTGTAATTTTGATTTTTATTCACTCATGGGACATGGGTCTTGCTGACTGGTTGGTATTTATTGCCCACCCCTAGTTGCCCTTAAGGAGGCGGTGAACTCGCTTCTTGAACTGCAATAGATAGAGCCAGTATGCTGTTAGAGAAAGAGTTCTAGGAATTTGTCCCAACAGTAGTGAGGGGAACATGATATATTTCCAAGTTCAGATGGTGAATGGCCTGGAGAGAAACTTGCAGGTGGTGGTGTCCCGATGTATCTTTTGTCTTTTTTTGATGGAAGTGTCTGTAGAATTTTGGTGAATTTCTGCAGTGGATTTTTTAGATAGTAACAGCAGTGTGTTCAGAGCATCGGTAATAGTGTGAATAGCTCCACACCCACAAGCAATGAAGGAAACTGCATTTTCCCTGGATTGTGTGGTTGTGGTAAATGGGGAGTATTCCATCACACTCCTAACTTGTTCCTCACAGGTGATGGACAGGCTTTGAGAAGTCAGGAGCTGAGTTATCCACTACGATATTCCTAGCCTCTGACGTGCTGTTGTAGCCACTATTTGTTTGGCTAGTCCAATTCAGTTGCTATTCATTGGTAACCCACAGGATGATGACAGTGGGGGATTTGTTGACACTAATGCTATTGAATGTGAATAGGTAGTGGTTAGATAATCTCCGGTAAGAGACAGTTGTTGCCGTTTCTATAATGTGAATGTTACTTGCTACGTGTCAGTCCAAGCCTGGATATTGTTAATGATCATGGACTGCTGCAAGTATCTGAGGAGTTGCAAATGGTGCAGAATGTTCTGTAATCCTTATGTATCTTACAGAGCATACCCTCTCGAACATCTCTTGCTGGCCTCTCACGATTAGAATGATTGAATTACTCCTACCACATGTGTTGTTGCTTCACAGACCATTTGGAAGAGGAATATGAAATGATTAACTGCCCCACTCCTTTTTATACAACATTGAGTGTCTTAGGTTATTCAACTCTTCTTTCATTCCTGCAGCTGGTGTTTTTTTAAAATTTTGCTAATCTTTAAAACATGATTCTTGAACATTTCTTCATCAGAAAGGAAGTAAGTTTAAAAAGTCACCTTTTCATTAGTTATTTTTATGAAGATTTCAGATGCGTTCAGAAAATTTGGGATTTCAGATAATGACTCAGCTGTTCTCATTGTTCTGGTGGATGATGGAGAGAAAAAGACTGATTTAGAACATGTCTCAAGGCAAGTGGAAGGTCAGCAAATCCATATCCAGGATCTTTCAGCAATTGCGGATGTGACCAAAATTAAAAAGGTTTGCGAATAATTTGGCAGCTTGCATAAAGTATACCCTCATTACAGGTCTTCACATTTAACTTGGCTCTTTTAATAGTCTGCATCAAATCACGATTTTCATTTCATGCACTTTCGAATTGTCACTTGATAGCGCTATCATTGGGGATAAACTGCGGTTTGCAGCAAAAGTCAATTTTGTATGGTAACAACTGCATGTTGATGAAACACCATATCAGGAAATTATAGTTAGTTACTCAAACAAATGGCTGACATGCTGAATTATTCAATCCATTTTATTTCTTTATTGCACTGTTCTTCGGATTAACATTTACGTTGAAACCACTGATGTTCCTGTTAACATGTACGCTTGTTCATATAGAGGTAATGGTAACAAAAAATGTTTGTAACTGAATCATTCATAGAAAAAATGTTCTAGCACAGTAGGATAATGTTTTCTGCACCTTCATCAGGATCTCTTTTGTTAAGTCAATCGCAGATGCCTCTTCGCACCTGTAATCCCTGACAGGGTAACACATTTTCATTGTAGGAGGAAGAAAAGCCTTCCTGTCATTCAAAATGAAGGATAATCAAAACGTTTTGCTTTTCACAGATTTACAAGGTGTCTCCTCCTGAGGAAAAAGTTGGCAATTTGTTGGATTCAATTATTTGTCGAATGTCAGTGAAAGATATTCTTTGACAGAAGAAACCCTGTTACTTTAAATGAACTCTTCAACCATTTATCTTCTGAAGGTGAAACAGGAGAGCAGCAGCGTACAAACTAGAAGCATTGCCCCCAATTTTATATGCAATCGAACTAAAAGTCAAAGTCCTCTTCTTCATTAACCACTGCAATCCATACAGAAAGCCCGCCATTATTGTCTCGAGGTCAACTGTATTTTTAAATAATAAATGCTGACTTTATAAACAGCTGATTTTGTAAACAACTGCCTGTGCTTGATTAAAGATCCTGGAAATACCTGCATTTCTTTTTGATGTACACTTACTTAGCTGTTTTGTTACTCCTGTGTGACAATAGTGAGGAACCAATACACTTAAAATAAGATAAATTTGTCTTATTGTATTAGATTGCTGGTCTCCCACAGAATTAACAGTGTTACTCCTCATCATCTCCAGTTTATTCAGCAACTAATACTAGCACTAACTTGACTTCCTCTGGCTTACTATGCAGAACTGCAACCATGTCCAGCCATTTTAGTGTCTTCAGCAGTTTTCTTCTTTTCGCCACGGATGCTGCAAACCTCCCATAACTAATCCTGAGCACAATTCTTCCACTGTACCAGTTATTTAAAATGTCATGCTACAGGCAGGTAACTATTTAACTGAAGTTCCATGTATAGTGGGAGGTATTCGTTCCTTAGGATGGGAGATTTCTAGACTAAGGGGCGTGTTTTTAAGGTGAGAGGAGAGGGATTTTAAAAAAGACATGAGGGACAAATGTTTTACGGAGAGGGTAGTTTGCCTGTGCAGTGAACTTCCTGAGAAAGTGGTGGATGTGGGTATAATTACAATGTTTAAAAAAACACTTAGATAAGTAATGAATATGAATGGTTTGGGAGGATATGGGTCAGGAGCAGGCGGGTAGGATGAGTTTGGTTAGGGCTTTGATTGGCGTGGACTGCTTAGGCAGAGGGTTTGCTTCTGTGCTATATGACGAAACAGTGCTGGAGAAGGTGAAAAATAGGAGTAAAAGGTCTGGGAGGGAGTGGAGGGGAGAGAAGCAAAAAAAAATCCAGATCTTGGGGGTGAGTGTGAAAGACAAGGTTGAATTCAAGAAACAGAAGGTGGTCTGAAGAAATTGTGACAGTGAATTGAGGCAAAGGAAGGAGATCACAGAAATAATGACATCTTCTTTTTACTTGCTACCGATCTGAAAGAAGTTGCTCCAAAACTGCCCTTCAGTCTCTGGCTGGGATTGCTGTGTTTTCGACATTTGTTTGATTCAAATACCAGTGAGAGTGGATCTCTGGATCCCAGAAACCCTGAAGATAATCAAGCAGGCTGTGATTAAGACAGAAGCTAAAATAATACAAGTAAACATTTAAATCTTGAATTTAACATTTTTTAAATCACAATGGAGAAATAAAAAACATCACACAACCTGAAAACTAGTTTTACAGGATCACATTTGTAATTGAAAGCCTGGTACCATTTGAAAAATTCAGTTGCAGCTCATATAATGTGGTCAAAGTTTTTTCTGGGTTTTTACAAGTATCATGGTGTAAAAGTGGAAGTCTGTGTCAATATGATTTCATAGATATCCAACTGTGCAATCCTTAGTAGTACGCCTCAGTGTCGCTGACAGCAACTGTTAGATTTCCTTGTTTAGCTGGTATGTATGGATACCAGACGTTGCTGTCAGTGTCACTGGAAAATGCTGACCATTTTTCTGTCATGACAACTGCAAAATCAAGGTCAATGGACATAAATGTTGCATGGAAAAATACAGGGAATGAATGAGATACTGTGCAGAAAGCTGGGAGAGACACCAAGATTTATATAGGCAGAGCACTTAAATACCTAAATTAAAATTCGGCAGATCTATCATCCACATTAATAATTAAATCAACAATATAACATTTCTTTGTACCGTCCCAATAGATAATGCTCTGACAATATTACCTGCTCTGAATTAGCCTAGAAGTTGCATCAAACAACTAAAAGCAAAATACTTACTTCGATATTAATAGTATATAAATCCTTGTTGACCATCCCTGAATTTGAGAATGACATGTACCTCAGGACCAGGGCTTTGTGCAGTGGATTTTCTCATGACTGAACAAGACAATTTTCAACTCACAGATATTTGGACTCATGAGTCACTACAAACTACCAAAAGGTAGTGGGATTCGGGTATAACATTTAGTTCATTTCCCGTCTGTCTGTGCCAGTGTGCAGCCTTATGGTATTTAGACACAGCACAATGCATATTAATGGACAATGCCATTTGAATTGATAGAAATCGCCTCCCACTTATTAATCCCAATGCTGACATGCTTCAGGAAGAGCTACAGAGTGCAACTGTATCATTTTCTGCAACCTTTTCTGCAGAGTTCTTTCTGAGTTTCTTTCCCACCACATGGACCTTCAAGGCCTGGGCACTGCAGCAATTCCTGGAAGAGGAAACCATATATCAGCACTTCAGTTGGCATGCATGGAGCTTCCCAGCAATTCTGCAGACACACAGCTTAGAGGGAACATAGTCCTGCTGATATACCGGCACTTGGAGAAACGAGAAAGCATGTTCTACCAACCAGTCCACTTTCATTGATTTTGCAGCTTTGACTGAATTCTTGCAGAAGTGTGATCAAGGAGGATAATAGCATTTGTTTGACAACCCTTCTGTTAGATCCACGAATGTGATGCCAAACAGGTAAATCAATAAATCCGTACAAACAGACGTTCTCCATTTAAAAGCAGGCTTTATCTCATTCACTGCAGCTACTTTGTCCTGAGCGGTTATCTTGGAATTTTCTGTTTACCTTTGCCTTGCACGTTCAGGACCACAGTATCTCCCTTAGGTGGAAGGGAAATCTAACCTGTAAACTGAACCACAAGCTAGCCATCCAAGCTAACTAAACTTTGAATTGTAATCATGTGATAGAACTAAATCTTCAGATGTCCATCGCAGGCACTCTGTTAGATGAGCAAGCTGAACTCATGGTCACAAAAATGTAGATTTGCTGCCATCAACCTCCATTTAGATTGGGATCTACAGGTCCAGCTTTGTCTGCTGTCATAGAGGAAAACCTATAGGGAGTCCAATGGGAAGAGGCTCCTGCCTTAAATAATCTGGAACAAGTTATATTGTTGTTACAAATACTATAAGGAGACACAGATGATAGCTCTGTCTCTGTTGAGATCCAGGACTGTTTTGCTTTTCTCCAGCCCATGTGACAGATTGTGTGGAGCTTATTACCATTTTCAGAAATATTATACAACACCCTATTATCAATACATTGCAATATTTCACAGTATTACAAGAAAGTATTTTCTGACTCTGTCCAAGTATTTTTTAACAAAGATAGGAAGTTTCTTTTAAGCATCACTGAAATTTACATTTTCAGTTATGTTAAAACTTTCTTTTAATAAGGATGTTCGTGCTTCATAGTCTAACCAAAGAGAACATTTCCTATGCACAGGATGTACTACAGACAAAATGGAACATTCTTATAATTGCTTCATTCTAAGATTTCAGTACAATTTTCAGTAAACTTCTGACTGAAACTATGATGCTGTTCATGCTTGGCAAGAGCTAAATGCATACAATGATGTTATAAAAACAATTCAGTACATCTCTGGTATTAATATACCTAAGCCATTTGTGTTCTCAGTGGAAGGTTGGAAATGAAAGATCATTTCACAGGTACCAAATGATATGGTGGATTACAATGACATCCTTTCATCTCTGGGATTTAGTTCCAAAACAACCCTGATCTAATGGAAGTCTCTGAAGCCTGTGTGTAAATTTGGAAAACACAGTGCTGTACAAATTACAAATTCATAGTGTAAAACTGATTGAAGGCTAAATTGTCAGCATTAAAAATTGCAAGAATGCCTTTTGTCGAAAACTAAATTGTCACACTGGTGAACAAAACTTTTAACTTTTAAGGATATTCTTAAAGCAAGAATATCTACTAACAAGGTGACTGCTCATTCAAAAGAGTGGAAGTGTTTACATCTGCACCACAATGTTAATCATATTGGCACAAAACTTGATAAAAGTTCCGTTGAAGATCATGAATTGGATTTCAAATATATCACTGCTTAGGCCAACATGCTCCTTCCTTGTGAATTTTGCCAACTACAATGGCCTACCAACACTCACAGTTATGTCTGAGTAAATCAGGCTGCAGAGTCCAGGAAATGCAACAGTTGCTGTGCGAGTTACTTTGTTTCTCTATGAGCTTTGGTGTAATACCCTGTCACTTATTTAGTGAGCAATGAAATATGTGGAGGGGTGTGACTTTTTGATACTTAGCCAGACGGTAACAACTAAATACACCAGAAAAAAAATTCTGGTCTAACTGAAATTTTAATGGTACAATGAATCAGAATTACTGCCAATGCATGTCTACGGTCATTGCATCTCATTCCTTCAAACGTCGATTGGTGTTGGAGACATTACATTTTCTTTTAACTTTATCTGTCTATTTTATCTCTAAATCCCACCTTTCTTTCTTAAAATGTATTTTGCTTTATATGGATGATTTAAATTTAATTAACGTGTCCTTTTATACACTTTGCATGTCTCCGTGAGGATTCTCATGGAGAATGATTATGATGTGGAGGTGCTGGTGTTGGATTGGGATGGACAAAATCAGAAGAGTCAATGATACCAAGTTATAGTCCAACTGGTTTATTTGAAACCACAAGTTTTTGGAGTGCTGCTTCTTTGTCAAGTGAAGTGATTTCTGAAGTTGTGTGACTTCTGACCAAATCTGATTTAGCTGAAAAACTTTGCATTTGCTAATCTCAGCCACCACAGACACCGTCTTGAGGGCAGCATGCACAATCAGACTCCCCGTTTAGAGCAAACGTCGGTAAAACTAAAGACCCTCGGTAACTGTCAGTGTAATGAATGTTGAGTGCTGCTCCTTCACAGCCAAAACTGTCAGCAGAGATTTTAATAAAAAAACCACTAACACACTTTCTGAAGAAGGGTCCAGACACAAAATGTCAGCTTTCTTGCTCCTCTAATGCTGCCTGGCCTGCTGTGTTCCGCCAGCTCCACACCTTGTTATCTCTGACTCCAGTATTTGCAGTTCTTGCTATATCTAACAAATCATTACAATTGGAATTTACATAGAAAAGCATGGAAGTTGTTGGTAATTGATTATTTCAAATAAAAATATTTGCCAGTCTTTTTATAATTCAGCTGGAGTTCATTAAAATACAAGTATAATGCACATTACCAAATCAAACTAATAAAATTATTTATAGCACAGAAATAGATGTCTTTTCATCTCTGAGATTGTGAAAACACAACTTGGAGTATAACGATTGTTTTGAACGAACATGTCCAGATGAATTGGCAACTTTGTTGGAAATTTTTACCAACTTCCTGCCATAGAAGAATATGAGAGTAGATTTACCACGTGATCTCATTTAACTGGATCTTTTCAGGCAGACCAATAATTACTGAGAACAGGAAATTTGCACTGCAGTTCATTAGCGGCATTCCCCTCAGGATAAGTGAAACGACTACACCCGAAGTTGGCTGAAGCAATGTTTCCCCTGCAAAAGAAATCACATTGTGAAATTTTGTCCACTTGTGTTGATAAATGGCAAATATTACACAAATTATTTTTGAAAATAAATCACTGCTGAAAGGGTAATTTTCAGCACAATTTGAGACTGGAATGTGATTGTGTTTAAAGCAATAACTCTATCCATTGTGCATGAAAGTGCCATCAGACACCATACACTAAATCTTATGTAACATGTAGAATAGTTCTTGCCCTTTGTCACAGTCACACTTCTCAGTCTAACTTGCTCCAGACATTTTTTGCGTCATTCTTTTGTCCAAATTCTAATCAGCTTCTGAGTCTTGCAATATTTGATTTCTGCAGTAGTTGGTGGTATTATCAATCCAATTGATAGTGTTGGGGGAACCTAGATGAATCTAAACAGGCAGACGCGGGGATCACTGTGTGCCAAGGCTATCCTGCAAAATGCACTGCTGGCAGGCTACCAGACAGCACCAATGTCAATTACCTTGTTTTGATTTGATTTGTTGTTGTCACGTGTACCTAAGTAGAGTGAAAAATTCTGTTTTGCTACTAGTACAGGCAGATCATAACATACAAAGACATACGCATCATAGAGTGCTTAGACACAGCGAGGCATTCAAGGTTATGGCTGCTCAGGAGGTGCACAAGACCAAGATCAACATTAGGTTTGAAGTTAGGGAGGCCCATTCAGCAGTCTAATAACAGCAGGGAAAAGGCTGTTCTTGATTCTGTTGGCACATGTGTTTAAGCTTCTGTATCTTGCGCCTGCTGGAAAGGCTGGAATAGAATATTACCGGGGTGGGAGGGATCCTTAATGATGATGGCAGCCTTTCTTAAATGCAGATTGTCTCTGTAAAAGAAAAGGTGTACTCTGTGGCTGCTGGAACTGTGCTTAGAACGTATTTGAGGGAAGGAAGGGGAATGTAAATGGAACAAAAGGTGAATCTTGGATATTATGTCATGGCCCTAGAGATCTTGATCCAGCACCATCAGAGGAGGAAGGATATAATGTTTTGCCATTAGACAAGGGATATCCTCCAAAGTGAATTGAAGCATGTGTTAGCAATAGTCAGTTCCCAAAGTACGGCCCAAAGATCTGTTGCTCTGCAGAAAAATAGATCATGCGCATGGCCTAGATTAGTTAATTCATCGTTCAAAGAGCATTTTCTACAGTTGTGAAATTGGATAGAGTATTTGATGTCTGTAAAATGGGGGGAAGAGTGTGTGGCCCCTTTAAAAAATGATATGTTTTTCTGGGCTTGGAGATTTTAAAAATTTGCAGGTGCACATAAAGCTCCTGGAATTGAAACATTATATCGAAAGGTTGTGTGGTTAACAACTGAGGCAAGAAGGGTCCACACCTGAAACGTCAGCTTTCCTGCTCCTTTGATGTTGCTTGGCCTGCTGTGTTCATCCAGCTGTACACCTTGTTATCTCAGGCAATATATTTTTTTAATTAAGGCAATCAGTTTGAAAAATGTCAATTAATTTAAACCAGACACTTAGACATTAAAAACCAATTAAATTTAAAACTGATGGCTTTGACGACCCAGGACCAATCCAATTGTAATAAATTAATAGGTCATCACGGGTATAAAAGAAGAGGACATTTGAAGATCAGTGTGAGAGTAACTATAGTCTAATCGAGTTAACAATTCATCAGCTCTAAAGAGAAAATCATGCACTCTCACAGAATTCATTAAACTCTCAGAATAACCATCATCTAACTCAAGGCATAGCCGCATTCTTAGCTAAAATTCCTGATGCAAGAAGTTAATGGAGTGAGACATTCCTGACATAAGAATGGAGCAAGGGGTTTCTGACTAAAGATCAGCGGGGAGGGTCAAGAGTTTTCCAGAAGACATATCCTGGCTGTAATGTGGGGACATTAAGTTTGATTTTTAAAATTATTTTGGTTTATATAAATGGGACTTGCCCTTATTGGAACTGGGGGGTGTCAACCTCTGTTTCATTACACTACCCATTGTTTTGCAATGCCAATGATTTGTTCCATAATGTTGCTGACCATGGCATGAAGCCGTCTGCTAGTGTACCATCTACATGTGGTCAGGTAGCAAAGACGCGGTGGGAGAACACTTTGGCAACAGTGACCACAACAGCCTCACATTTACCATAGCCATGGAGAGGGAAAGGAGCAGTTACCAGGGGAAGATATTTAACTGGGGAAAAGGAAACTATGATGTTATCAGGCAGGAGTTGGGAAGTACAGATTGGGAGCAATTGTTCCACAGAAAGGGCACAACAGACATGTGGAGACTGTTTAAGGAGCAGTTGTTGCGAGTGATGCATAAATTTGTTCCTCTGAGACAGGTAAGAAGGAGTAAGATTAAGGAGCCTTGGATGATGGGCATAGAGGTGCTTCTCGTCAAAAAGAAAAAGGCAGCTTATGTAAGGTGGAGGAAGCAAGGGTCAACCACAGCTTTAGAGGATTACAGGCTTGCTCGGAAAGAGCTCAAAAGTGGACTGAGGAAGGCCAGGAGGGGGGACAAGAAAGGCTTGGCAGGAAGGATTAGGGAGAACCCGAAAGCATTTTACTCATATGTGAGGAATAAGAGAATGATCAGGTAGAAGGTAGGGCCGATCAGGGATAGCGTAGGGAACTTGTGCGTGGAGTCTGAGCAGATAGGGGAAGCCCTAAATGAGTTTTTTGCTTCAGTTTTCACGAAGGAAAGGGACCTTGTTGTGAATGAGAACTTTGAGGAGCAGGGAAACAGGCTTGAACAGATCGAGATTGAGGAAGTTGATGTGCGGGAAATTTAGGTAAACGTTAAGATTGATAAGTCCCCAGGGCCAGACCAGATTTATCCTAGGGTGCTCTGGAAAGAAAGAAAGGAGGTTGCTAAGCCGCTGGCGAAGATCTTTGCTTCCTCATTCTCCACGGGAGTCGTACCAGAAGATTGGAGGGAGGCAAATGTTGTTCCTCTTTTCAAGAAAGGGAATAGGGAAATCCCTGGAAATTACAGACCAGTCAGTCTTACATCTGTGGTCAGCAAAGTTTTGGAAAGAGTTCTGAGGGATAGGATTTATGACTATTTGGAAAAGCATAGCGTGATTAAAGGGAGTCAGCATGGCTTTGTGAGGAGCAGGTCATGCCTCACAAATTTTATTGAGTTCTTTGAGGAGGTCACGAGACAGGTTGACGAGGGTCGAGCAGTGGATGTGGTGTACCTGGAGTTCAGCAAGGCATTAGATAAGGTTCCCCACGGCAGGCTCATTCATAAAGTCAGGAGGTATGGGATACAGGGTGATTTGGCTGTCTGGATTCAGAATTGGTTGGCTGACAGGAGGCAGAGAGTGGTTGTAGATGGTAAGTATTCTGCCTGGAGGTCAGTGCTGAGTGGTGTCCCGCAGGGCTCAGTTCTTGGGCCTCTGCACTTTGTAGTTTTTATAAATGACTTGGATGAGGAGGTTGAGGGGTGGGATAGTATGTTTGCTGATGACACAAAGTTTGGAGGTGCCGTTGATAGTATAGAGGGCTATTGCAGGCTTCAGCTAGGTATTGACAGAATGCAGGGCTGGGCTGAGAAATGGCAGATGGAGTTCAACCTGGATAAATGCAAAGTGATGCATTTTGGAAGGCCGAACTTAAATGCTGAATATAGGATTAAAGACAGGATTCTTGGCAGTGCAGAGGAACAGCGGGATCTTAGTGTTCAAGTGCATAGCTCCCTCAAAGTTGCCACCCAGGAGATAAGGTTGTTAAGAAAGCACATGGTGTTTTGGCATTCATTAACAGGGGGATCAAGTTTAAGAGCCGCGAGGTTATGCTGCAGCTCTGCAAAACCCTGGTGAGACCACACTTGGAATATTGTGTCCAGTTCTGGTTGCCCTATTATAGGAAAGATGTGGAGGCTTTGGAGAGGGTGCAAAGGAGGTTTACCAGGATGCTGCCTGGACTGGAGGGCTTGTCTTACGAGGAGAGGTTTACTGAACTTGGACTTTTCTCTCTGGAGAGAAGGAGGAAGAGAGGTGACCTGATCGAGGTGTACAAGGTAATGAGAGACATGGATAGAGTCGACAGCCAGAGACTTTTCCCCAGGGCAGGATTGACTGCCACGAGGGGTCATAGTTTTAAGGTGTTAGAAGGAAGGTATAGAGGAGACGTCAGCGGGAGGTTCTTCACCCAGAGAGTTGTGAGCGCATGGAATACTTTGTCAGTGGTAGTTGTGGAAGTAGAGTCATTGGTGACATTTAAGCGACTGCTGGACAGGCACATGGACAGCAGTGAATTGAGGGGTATGTAGGTTAGGCTCTCTTATTTTTGGAATAGGATTAATCCACGGCACAAGATCGTGGGCCAAAGGGCCTGTACTGTGCTGTACGTTTCTATGTTCTAAGTTCTATGTTCTAAGAGTCATGAGCTGTTGTGGATCTGATAGCTCTTGCAATCCAGCAAGGCAACCTGTGCCTGGGATTTCTTCGAATTGTTGAGGACAGAAAGAGGCAATTGGCAGTGATGGTTCTTTGGAAAAGTCTCACTGCCCTTCTCTTTTCCAATAACCTCACTAACTTCTCTTTGTCAATGGAAAATCCACTTTTCTTTTGAACATGATGTTGAAGCAGCTTCTACTTCTCTGGGAATATCTCACATCTTAATGTTGTCATGTTAAAAAAAACTCTCCTTCCTCCAATGTTTTGTCAAAGCCCCTTATGATTCTGAGGACCTCTATTACAATAACCCAAATCTTCTCTGCCTTTGAGAGAGCAATTCAGCTTCTTGTGCCATTATTGATGATTCTCTACCTTGATAAAAGCCTGTCAATCTCTGCACCCATAACTCGTGGAGCTCAATATTTAACTGGGGTGATGCCCCTGCACCTGGGGGAGTAGATCAGAGGTAGGTCACTACTCTCAGCTCTTGGGGCTGTTTTGGGACCATTAATGCTTCCATCATGAGGGTGCCCTACCTCTCAGAGGTACCAGCCAATTACACAATCTTGTCACAACAGTGCCTTCAAGAGCAGTGGTCATTTTTGGGATTGCAACAATTCTGGAGAAAAGTGCCAAGCAACAGGGCCAGAATGAATGATGAGATCTGGGTCTGACCAAGGTTGGGTTGTCAGGTCTTGGGAAGGGGAATGCAGGGCCAATACCAGTGATTTATAAAGAAAACCTATTTACAGGGCTTTTCCTCTTCTATCAAATTTATCATGTAGAAAATTATGGGCCGTGAACATGTAATTTGTCAGAGTGGAAAAGATCTCCCATAACCTTGGCTGTCATTTCACCATAACATTGAGGATAGGCTGTTTTGTCAGCGGTACATTCCTTTGGATGTGCCATCTTATTAAGACCTTATCTGAGCATTCTAGTGAAATTGAAAGATCTCCTGACACTATTAGTAGCACAACAGTAGCTTCTCTCTTTCTGTCTGTTGACATTTGTCCCTCAAACATCCAGCTCCAAAGAGAGATCAATTGTTGAGTTCGTGCTATGTCAGCGAGTTCAGTTGGCTGAACAGGTGGCTTGTGATACAGATGAATGAAGCAATGGAGATTCAATTCCTGCACCAGATGAGATTACTGTTAAGGAGTCTCTGTCTCAACCTCTCCCCTTGTCTGAGGTGTGGTGAGCTTCTGTTGTCTCTCTCAGATAAGGAAACGACCCATGGGCCTCTAGGACTATGGTTACTTTACTGTGTACTAGTTTGCAATTGCAATTTTCTACAGTACTTCAGTGATTTTGGGCAAAACTTTGCAGAATGCCTTGTGTTGCATTGCAAGCGGAAATGTCTGTGAAATACTAAATGAAAGAACTGCGGATGCTGCAAATAAGGAACAAAATAGAAGTGGCTGGAAACTCAGCAGGTCTGGCAGCATGTGCGAAGAAAAGTCAGAGTTAACGTTTCAGATTTGGTGACCTTTCCTCAGAACTGATGGTAGCTGGGAAAATGTCGGCTTATAGGCAGAAAATAGGTAGGGGAATGGGGTAGGGAGTAAACGATAGGGTTGAGCCTGAAGAAAGAGAAGAACAATTGGATAGATAAAGGAGTTTATAACGATCTGACTAGGAGGGTATTCTGACTCGATATTGAGCGAGTTCCTTGCTGCAGCGTTCCAGCAAAGTTCAGCACATGCTGAAAGAACAACACTTCATTTTCCACTTGGGGACCCTGCAACTCTCCAGAATCAATATCAAGCCCAATAACTTTAGGGCCTAGACTCTACCATGTCCTAGCCCTCAACTGCGCACACCAGGCCTGGTTATCACATAGCCTGCCATTACAGACTACCTATTGTTAGTCGTTAACAGTCCTCATTAACAAATACTCACCCTCCTAGCCAGAACATTATCATCTCCCTTGTCTATCCAACTGCTCTTCTCTCTCTTTGGACTCTATCCTATCGTTTGCTCCCTACCCCATTCCCCTCCCTATTTTCTGCATAGAAACCAATGTTTTGCCAGCTGCCATCAGTTCTGAGGGACCCAAGATGTCAACTCTTATTTTTTCTTCACAGATGCTGCCAGACCTGCTGAGCTTCCAGCAACTTCTATTAATGCCTGTGAAATTCCCAGGATGGCGTTCCCATGGCCCTCCCACCTTTTACAACGTGCCACACCTTCTAAAGTACTTAATTGGCTGTAACGCACTTCATGACGAGCTGATGTTAGAATTAGAATTAGAATTAGATTCCCTACGGTGTGGAAACAGGCCCTTCGGCCCAACAAGTCCACACTGAACTTCAGCGCATCCCAGCCAGACCCATCCCCCTATAACCCGCCTAATCCACACCTCCCTGAACACTATGGACAATTTTGCATGGCCAATCCATCCACCCTGCCCACCTACCTTGCACATCATTGGACTTTGTGAAGGAACACTATAAAAATGCACGTCTTTCTTTAAAACTAATGAAAACGTCCTAAGAGAATAGTAACAGTCTAAGTAAATATAGCAACGGTTCTCCTTTCTATCATTTCCTGTCACTGTGTAGAATACCACAGCATTAAAACCATAGCCTCATATCAGTATTTTGGATGATCTTGGAAATTCTTGTTGTATCAGTGTGAGCAATTCCAGAGAGTTGTCCTTAGGGATGATGCTTTCTTCAGGAATCTTAGCTAGCAGGAGAAGATGTTGGCCAGGAACTCATTGAACTTGGTGTTTGAAAAATGTGAAATACATGAGATTAATTAAAATCACACAATGATTGACGTATTATGAATTAAGACAGATCATTAACTGCCAAGTGATAGCACAAAACAAGCTGATTGTTTTCAATTTGATGAAATGCCAAAGCCCATCAATAGATCTATAGAATGTCAAGTCAACAATTTATTTCTGACTGTGTAAAGAATTATTTGATGGTGATTTTGCTTTCTAATTCTGTCACTGAATCAAAGTAGGGCAAGAGCTAATGGAAGGTTGTTCATTACAGTTCCAGACTTCAGATAATTACATTATGAAGACAGGTTAAATATTGATAGTAACATTACTAAAAACAATGGGGAACTCCAGTACAGTCAGTATCATAATATTTTATTGCTCATTGGCCTTTTTGGCTTTAATAAAACTGGAATATTACTTACAAGAGAGACATATTGCTGAAACTTTTTGACTTGTTGACATCAGAACAAACACAAGATGCTAAATTTCAAATGTTCATAACAACTTATACTAAAAGCAAGTGAAGGGCACTGAAAGATAGACAAATAGAACTTGATTGTCCAATGTTTTACCATGGAGGAAACAATGGGGAACTCTGGGTTCCTCTTGCTGCCTGGTAATTCAAAAAGGATACAGTTCTTGAACATATTCCTTTTGTTTGCAGGAAATAGATGTCTGCAAAGGACTGCATAGCATTTTGAGCAAACGTGAATGAGTTATATTACACGTTCAACTAATTATCTTAAATTAGCTGCTAGCTCAAGTATGAACCCACTCATGATTGTTCAGCATGTGCTACTCAATTGTGAAATCACATGACAGTAAACATTTCATGTCACATATTGCAAGCTTGGGCTGGCTATGGATGGTCTGTGCATTCCTACCATGAACAACCAAAACAGACATGGTTGATTCAATCAGCCAGTAGCTGGGATATATGACTTGTATTGCATTCAATGCAGCTACTATGTTGATACTGAACTGTGATGTGACAACACCCAGAGATATAGAGACCTATTCTCACAATGGAAAGAAATGATTGTAACAATGACATTTTTCTCACCATGATGTGAAACTTCCCTGTGTTAGTAGTCTGGTCGGTATTCTTCTACAGCTCCTTAATGGCAGTTATTGCTTTAAAAGTGGTAATAACGCATACATTTCCCCTTATGCTACAATCATCTGCCTTCCTGTGGAAGGTACTCCCAAACCCATTAAATTTCTGCATCTGCTTTGGTTGTGTTAGCATCACAGGCTAACATCCACGTCCCACCAACATTAGTGAATGTGGTGAGCACTTGTTGAACCAGACATGACCTGCTAATATAGTCATTGCGACATTTTCAGAACACCAAGAGCTCAAAGTTTTAAACAACAGTGGTAGCTTTATGAAGGAGGTGCTGATTCTGCAGGCAGCAATGTTAGGCGAAACTGTTTACCTTCAAAGTGTCCAATCGTTATGAACAAACTCTTAAAGTAACAGTCCACCATCTTTACCAAATGTACAAAAGCCATCGTGGTAATGAAAAAGATTAAACTTAAGCCTACATTAGCTGTTTCATCTTGCAACCCACTGAGGAAAAAGACTACTTTCTAAAAGGCTGTTAACAAGACAATTTATGGGAGAAGGTCAGAATATCATCTCTCAAATGCCAATACTTTGATGTCAGTAAGAATGTACTTATAACATTTGAAGGTAGACTGGTGGGGATATCTCATGTTTGGAATTCAGCATGTAGCTCATGCCTCAAGATGAGACATAAAGAAAACCATGCATATGAAAAAAAAATTTGAACAATTATTTTTGGTTTGTAGAAGTCTGGATAGTATTTCTTTGAAAGGCTATCAGTAAATAAATAGAAGACAAACTGCTGGAAAGCTGTTTGCAAATAATTTAATTGGGTTCCAAACAATTCTGTAGAATAATGTGTGATGGCAAAGCTTACTGTTACTGCAAGACAAATTGATAGGTTTCCAAATTTGATAATTAGTAAATGATAGAACCAAAGTAAAAGTGATCCTCTAGGTTAACTTGTAATTTATAAGTGAAGAGCAAGTCATAATATGGGATCAATCAATATTCGATTTGATATAGACATTGACCTTTCTAATGCATCATTAAGCCATAGATTGATTCATGCTAGCCCAAGATAAGGTCAAATCCAGTGTTGGTAATGCAGTGCCAATATGGCAGATGGCTCTGGGCCTGCTTGATCAGGTTATGAAGTTCTGCCAATGCTCCTTTGAATAATTGCAGCCATCTTGCTCGGTGCTTCCCACTAAAGTGGGAGCAGGTAATTCTAAGCTCCTATAACATGTGTGCAGGTCGAGGACATGTGTGAGCAGCTTTTCTACACGGTGGGCTCATTAAGGCCTGATCTGCAGCACAATAAGATGTTGTTGCTGCAGATGCTGCATCTCCTTTTCCAGTCACAAAGAAGGGCCATAATGACTTCCACCTTGTTCTGTCCCCATTATCTTCCTGTTCGTCCTGAAGATTTCTAAACTATTTCCATCAAGGATACCTTGATATTTACCCAGATGATAATTTTCCTGAAGCAATCTGCTTCAAAATGACCAGGCAGCCCTTTGTGGATGTGAATTATTCTTATGCATCTGGTTCAATATCTTTTCTAAAACTTAGATGAATGCAGAGATGATACATTCCAAATTACATGTGTATAGGAAATACATTTACAAGAGTTTTAAAATAGCATTGCATTCACAAAAAAAGCTGCACTGATATTGCAGCTTGAACTTCCAACAGCTTTTACATTTTGTTGACTTTCTGCAGAATCCAGATGCAGGCTTCATCAATTACACGCAGTGAGCATCAATAGTGAGAAGACATACATAATGCAAAACAGAATAATTGAACACTGCAGAAATGATGTATTGCAGAACATTTATTTGAGGGAAATATAAGCAGATGATGGAAGGAAATCTTACAGAGTAAATGTGATACTGTTTCTCAATGAACATTTAGCAATAAATATTCAGAATATTGCATCCATGAAGGGTATAACTTTATATACCTATATCCTACCTGCTTGACATAGGGAGGCTGCTCCATTTCTTTGTAGAATTGCATCAAGTGATCTAATGATGATGACTCCCTTCCATTCATAATGAGCAGCTGGTTGGGGTACTTGACAGTGGGTCTGAAGAGAACCCCTTCCTCTTGTGTTATTTTGATGACTCCATTTCGTACAACTGAACTTGTCGACAAGAGATTTGGCCAATTGTCCCTGGCTCACAGTTTGTACAGACCTTTTCCCCACTGTGCTGCTGCTTTCAAAGCTTTCTATAACATGCAACTTCTCTTTCAAAATTGAGCATGCTTTTAATTATAGGTGATATTTTTATGGGATACTCACTACACTTTTGAATCAGCCTGATACTGGAAGATCAGCCACAAGAATCACACTTAATTGCATTTTTATTTCATAATTATATGATCTCTAAACTCCAGACTATTGAAGGGTCTATCAAAATATCTTTGTTGCATATGTTCCCAATTCTTCTGTTTTGACATATTATACTTGCACATCCAAGAAAGCTGGTGGAAGCAGGTTCAATATTATACAAATAGATAAAACATCTTTGTACATTCGAAACCAATACTTTGTAGACTGGAAGTTTTGGGGTCAACCTTTAACTTGTTTGCTTGATTTGGGCCACATTGAATGGTTGGGGTAACATTTATTAGCTTGAGTGCTGAGGTTTTGGCAAATTAAGTAGTTTTTAACCAATTGTAAAAGAGCTTTGAGGTCTGTTAAATCAACTTTTCATACTCAACCCCCTGCTCAATATGCTAAACCACACACTACCGCAAAAAAACACCTATCTTGTAATTACATTTTAACTACATTTTATAAAATATTCTTCTTTTGCCGCAGTTTTTGAGGGATCCATCACTGAGTATATTTTGCACATTGAGCCGTTCAGAAAATAGGCCTTCTGTTTTTTTAAAGAAAATCATCAGCATTTGTAAGCTGGGCTACTGACTCATCTCTGCAATTATCTCTGTAACTTTTATGGCAGCCAGGATCTTGCTGGTTGGTTTCATTCCTGCCTTTTTGATTGAAGCTAGACATTGGGGGACACAGTGTCACAGTGGTTAGTACTGCTGCCTCAAATACTAGGGACCCAGGTTCAGTTCCAGCCTTGGTTGACTGTCTGTGTGGAGTTTACACATTCTCCCCATATCTGCATGGATTTCCTTTGGGTCTTATGGTTTCCTCCTACAGCCCAAAGTTGTGCTGGTTAGGTGGATTGGCCAGAGCAAATTCAGGGTTACAAGGATTGAGTTCGAGGGTACGTTTGGGTGAGATGCTCTTCAGGGGTCAGTATGGATTTGATTAGCCTGCTTCCACACTGTAGAGATTTTGTGATTAAAAGCAATACATTCTGTCTTCTCAACCCCTACATATCCTCTTGTTCTCAGTTTTTTTTGGGCTGATGTCAGAAATTCTGGGTGAAAACTTTACATTGTTAAAAAAGATATGTTTTGTTTCGTACCAAAAACATGGCGTCAACCCTTACATGAAATAAATTTTTACAAGAGTTTATATGGTGGGAACTTTCAGAAGAAATGTGGATAAATACTTAAAAGGGAGAAACTGTAGGCCTCTGAAGGAAAGAGAAGGAGAGTATACTAGACCATAAGAAAAACAGGATAAAACTATTCAGTGCCTCTAGCCTGCTCTGCCGTTCAGTGGGGTTATGGCTAACTGAAGAGCTCTTTCAAAGAGCTGGCACAGCACAATGGGCTGAATGTCATTATTCTATACAGTGTGTTTATTTGATAAAGCTCTAAATGGCAAGACTGTATAGACAAGGTGGAGTGTGTGTGTTTGACAATAACATTGAGATTAAGATTTGACTTAGTTGAGGATGATAGGAGTTTAAAGATCTGATAGGATGTATATGTAGTAAGGAAGGTTTTTCTGGTGATGAGGGAATCAAGGAGAGCAGGACTTAACTCAAAACTCAATCCTAACCATCCGGGAGATAAATAAGGAAGCACCTCCAGGTCAAAGTGTGGAACCGACATACCGACAAAAGCAGTGGGCCCTATCTCACTTAATAATTTTAAACCTGAGATCATCCAACTTCCACTATTAAAAAATGCAAAACCAGGTTGTTTTTTCAGAAAGGTTTATTCTTTTGGGGGACAAGAGTGTCGCTGGCAAGGCCTGTATCTGTAGCCCTAATTGTTCTTGATCTGAATGGCTTAATAGAATATTTAGAGGGCTGTTAATAGTCATTAATAATAATGTAATTATATTGAATATGGCTCCACAAGTAGCCACACCAGGGAAGAATTATTTATTTCCATTCCTGCCGCATTATTGAACCAGACAGCTGTTTAAATGACAGCCAATGTTAGTTTCGCAGTCACTGTTACTGTGACTAGTTTTCAATTCCAGATTTTATGAATTGAATTTAAATTCTGTGAACTGCTTTGGTGAGATTTGAAACCATTATACCGGAAAATTAATCTGGGCCTCTGAACTATGAGTTTAGAGATATTACTACTCCTTCACCAGAAAGTGATTGAACAGTGTAACTGGATCAAGAGGATGAGTGGCCTTTCCCCAGTCCTATGGTTAGAATTCCCAAGGATGGATAAGCATCAGCTACACGCCAAAAACGGAACCATAAAATATTCAAGAGAATGACGCATCTAAATCACAACTCTTACTAATTTGAAATATTGAAATTAAAAACAAAACTGTGATGAGGATGTCTGCCTCATTATCTGATTTCTGCTGCTAGTGAGAAAGGTTGTATGTCCTATAATTTTAGCATTATGTGCTTTCAGTCACTAATGTATTGCTACATTCTGTGTTAGCTATTTCCTAGCGTTTTCAAAAATCAGATAATGAGGCAGACATCCTCATACACAGTTAATTTCAATATTCCAAGATTGTAAGACGTGTTCATTAGATGTGTGATTTTCTTTTCTACGCTACGGTTCAGTTTTTTGGATGTATGCTGATGCTTACCCATTTCCAGATTTTTCAATTACAATATTTCACAATTGTAAGAGGTGTTCAGTCAATGTCTGATTCTCTCATGTAAGGTTAAGTGTACCCTGCCCTCTGAGCCCAACTGCTGACAAAACCATAGCCTAACCTAGCCAATTGACTCACTCCAACATCCCTAACCCAATGCTTCAATTCTCCACACTTTGACCCAAACTGAGCTTACTGCCCAACCTGACTCCTGCCTGACCCACGGCCATCCTACTTGCCATCCAGTTCATCACCACGCTACCCAGATACTGCCAACCCAGATCCCATCCTGACCCTTTTCCACTGACCTCACATTTTATCCCTTACTCACTTGCTCACCCACACTCAGCCACAAATAAATAGCAATGAATGTTAAAAGAGAAAAACCAACTGCACTTGGGATTATTAATTAGCAATAACATTAAAAGTTCAAAGCAAGTTGAAACATTCAATGCATTTACAATTGGAGAACAACAGCAACATTAAACTTGTAAGGGAAATGAGAAAAGAAAGGCTACGTAACACTCGAAAAATGCTGCAGAAGTCTCATTTGCCTTCCTTGCAGTTTAAAACCCTATTCTGTCTGCTGCTGCCCCTTAAGGAACATTTTCAGTTCTTCTGGTGCCATGGGGTGGGACAGGGGAGAGGGTGGTGGTGTGGTGGGGCAAGGGGTGGTGCTGGGGTTGCGAAAGTATGGTGTTGGGGGCCGGAGGGGGAATGGTTTTGTGTGCTTTCACTTTTCTGAGGCCAGTTGAATTTTCTAAGATTTGGGGAGCGGCGAGCTCCTGAAGACCGACTATATGTGGGGAGGTCGGTAGTTTTCCTACAATTGATGACAGTTCTGGTGTCAATTGAAAGTTCTGGAACAATGTGACTGAAATGCATGGATCTAGTCCATCTCAATGGCTAGGTTATATTATGCTCTTGAAGCTACCCATGAGGCAACTTGCTACTCCCTTGTGAGAATCTTACCCTGACGCCCGGAACTTAGCGAAACGATGCAACGAATTTGCTCCTGACATTGAGATAGGCCTCACGAGACTCCTCACATGTTTCCGGCACATTTCTCACATAGCTGTCTTCATTCAGGCTCCTATAAGATTTTGCCCATGACGTTAGTCATGGAACAATAGGTAATAAACTCAGTTCTGTGTTAGAAAGCTGTGGGTCAAATCCCAGTCTAAACACTTAAACTCACAACTAGAGCAGTCACCCCAGTGCAGAGTTGCAAATGAGCTGTTAAACTGAGGCTCTGCCTGGGCTCTTAGATGAGTGTAGAATATCACACGGCATTATTTTGAAGAGGAGCAAAGCAGCTTTCCCTATATCCTGAACACTGTTGTTGTTCACTGGCCTGGCAAAAGCTCTGACCTTAAGATGTTCCCTTCAAGTCAGACTGACATGGAAATATATTACATTCCTTCATTGTAGTTGGCTCAAAGTCCCCAAACTCCTTCCTTAACATTATTTGGAAAGACCTTCATCACAAAACCTCGAGTAATTCAAGATGAAGACTCACCATCAGATCCTCAAGTGACCTAGGAATAGGCAATTAATGCCAAACTTGTTAGTGCCAATCAAATTGCAAGAAGAAGTAATATATAACATCTAAAGGCATAAACCTGCCCAGTGGGACTTCAATGGAATAAGTTTCTAAACTACAATGTCAAGCAGAGGTCTACAAGTAGGCTTAGCAACCTCCTGAGTGGGTGTAGGGATTGTGCCCTGTGCCAGAACAACGAGGCTGAAGGCACCTTTAACATCCAGAGGATGAGATTGGCAGCCTTTGATAAAGTGACTCCAGAGCAAATGTTCCCTCTTCTCAGGGAAAGCACAACTAGGGTTGCCAATGTTTTGAGTTATAAGGAGAAGCTCATTCTTTTTTCAGTGAGGTGTAGGAGGTTAAGGAAGGACATTGCAGAGATTTATAAAACCATGAGGGGCATAGGTAAGGTGGCTGCAGGAGCCTTTCTCGAGACTGGGTGAGATCAAAACAACGGGACATATTTTTAAGCTGAGAGGAGAAAGATTTAAAAGGGGTTTGAGGGGTAACTTTTTCACACAGAGAGTGGTTCGTGTGTGGAATGAACTGCCAGAGGAAGTGGTAGATGCAGGTACAGACAGAACAATTAAAAGGCATTTAGATAGGTGCTTGAACAGGAAAGGTTTGTAGGGATGTGGGACAAACACAGGCAAATGGGACTAGTTTAGTTTGGGAAACTTGATTGGCATGGATGAGTTGGACCAAACTGTCTGTTTCCTTGCTGTATAATTCTACAAGATGGTCAGCAAGAAATTCAACAGGGAATGCAGAAAACCTCTGCTCAACTAGGTATAGTGACAGTGTGGAACTCGCTTTAAAAAGTGGTTGAAACAAATAGTTCAGGTGCATTTAAAGGCAAGATAGACATATTTTTGACAGAGAAGGGAATACAGAGTTGTGCTGACTGATTTATTTGAGGAAAGATGGCAGTGATCTCAAGTGGAACCTAAATACCAGAATGGACACTCAGGATGAATGGACCATTTCCATGCTGTATATCTTACATGGACGGTTGTCTGGTAGCACAAAGCAGCTTGTTGGTGAAGAGGATTTTAACTAGAAGCCATGGTATCAAGAACAGTAACTATCAGCTTGGTTTAAGGGAGTGGTGGGAGAGTGGATTGATTGAATTGATCTGGAAGTTGATGGTTGATCTGGAGACCAGAGGAATAGATGGACTATAGTAATCAGCAGAAAATCACCAATTTGCAGAAACAATGGAGTTAGCACCAATTTTAAGTGTGGGTCTTGGATATCTATCCTTCTTCACTACTATGGTGTGCACTTTCCTGACATCCCTTATGATTAAAAGATGATTAGATTTTCTAACCATACAAAAGTGAAAAACTTGCATTAATATAACACCTTTCACGACTGCCAGGCTTAATGAAAAATTTTAAACCCAACAAAACATGTTTGACGTGTCATCATTGCTATAATGGGATAGTTAATTTGCAAAAAGTAAGCCCCACAAACAACAATGTCTTAATAACACGATAATCTATTTTTGTAATTTTTCTTGAAGTATAACTATTAGGCTGGACGCCAGGGGAAAAGAAAAATACTGATCTTTGTCAACAGAATCATTTATGTACAATTGAAAGGCCCATTATTTAACATTATCTCCTAAAAATGGTATCTCTGAAAATATAGCACTCCTTCCGTACTGTCCTTCCGAAGTGGAATTTCATTCTACAACTTTCGAATTCAGACATAAGAATACTATTTACAGAATTTCAAGAAACATTTTTCAGCAATTATATATTAAAATACTAGCACAGATTAACTACTTCTTGTCAGTTAAATTTTTCCAAACACATATATCTTGCTGGACTGATACAATTCTCTTGAACTTCTCTTGATCTATTTCTGATCAGGTTCTTGATGCTTGGGCCCAGTAGATGTCACTGTTTACTTATGATAGCTGATTTACAGCTGCATGTTCAAACTAGACAGTAGTAAGGGAATCAATCTGAAATCTTTGTACACCAAGGGGGTAAGTTTTTACATTTTAATTTATTGTTATAATATTTTGAAACACTAATTGTTAATGAGTTAAAGATTTTTAATGTAGATTTTGTAGCTAGAAAGAACACATAATCCAGTCACTAATAGCTGTATCCCAGTCCCTGATCTCCCAGAGCTGTTATGAAAATAAGTGAGCTAGTTTGGTCTTTCTCAAATTTGATGCCAAAACGTTGATCCAGCCATCAAAATTTGCAGCCTCCACAAGATACACACACACAGACGGCATTGGACCAGAGAAAGAGACTAATGTAAAAGAACATGGAATGTCCTCAGAACATCAACAATACCTATATTATCCCCCAGCCCCAAGAACCAGATCAAAAAGAATAGAGCATTGACTAGTACTACTACTATTCAACCTACATGTGACTCCTGTTCAGCATTAGGATAAGGTTCATTCCCTTTAATTCTAAGGCAGCTAAAGATGGATAATAAATTCTGGCTACTCAGCAACTTCCACATCCCATATCCCATAAATGAATAAAACAAAGGAGACTGTAATGGATATCTGTGCAGAACCCCTGAGTTCAGGAGACCATCAGGAGAGATAGATCCCTTTTATGTCCAGCAAGCAAAGTGATTTGTGTTACATGCTCACAATGAGTTAGCATTAGGAGCTTCTCCAACTGAACTCCTTATCCAACTGATGAGAGATCAGGAGTTCAGCTCTACAACTCTAGGAAAGTACTCATTGTAAGTAAATCAATCCCCTAAGCTCCACTTTTCCATTAATGTTTATGAAGATAAATTGCCATAGGAATTAAGAACCCTCTTTTCTAATCTTCAAATCGTGTGTGATTAAATTAGCTGTTACATTACACAGTAGTTCTGAAAGATAGTACATCTAGTTTACTTCCTGGCATCTAATAGTGCCTCTCATAACCTTTAGTTTCCCATTGCTTGCCCTTGGAAAGTACATGCATGTGATTTACTTCTTCATCTTATGCTTCAGTGGCAGATCGCAGCAAGCTTGCTTTTCCCCAGTGTGTACACAGGCCTAAATATGTGTTTCTAAAATCGGAAAAATTCAAAATAATGACAAGATTAAAACAGAACACTAACATTCAGAAGCATGTTGATACACACAAGCGCCTTCAGTCCCACAAGCCCACTGCAACAAAGTTGAAACTGCCCCTTAAACCCTTGTCCTTATATATTCTTCAAAGGTCAAAACACAACGTGTAACTGAAGTTTGGGATTTAATCCGCATGGGGCAGCTGACAACTGAGCAGGGAGGGGGGTCATCATCCCCATGTTATATTTGTCGTAGCAAGATATCACAGTCCAGTCTGCTTAAAGTTTCTTTGACAGTTTGAGATATCACACCCCAGAAGTCCTAAAGTTATTTCTGCACCAATACAAATATTATACATTTTTTAGGATTGGCTACACTAAGCTAAGCAAAGAAGGATCTGCCATAGCAAAGCTATAGCACAGAAAAATGCCATTCAGCCTATTGCATACTCTCTGTAAGATCAATGCAGCTGGTTCTGCTTTTTTACCCTGTAATCTTTCCTTTTCAGAGGATTATTTAATTTTCTTTCCTGCCTCAACTATCCTCCCAGGCAATGCATTCCAGATTCCCATCACTCTTTGGATCACACCGTAAACTTGTCATTAATGCACGATGGAAAATGTCACCTTCAGTGTAATTGCACTATTAGTACTCAATCGGCAACTATGGATTATTCAAAACTGAAATTCTCTGAAAGCTGGTGTTATAGGTGAGATTCCCCAATATGTTAAAATTCCAGATGGAATAACCCAAATTATTATGAGGAATAATTTATTCACCTCTCCTCCCTCGGATAGTTGCAACTATTGCAAGTTAAATTGCAAAGGATCCCTCTGTTGTGAATATCTTTCTCCAAAATCCATACGAATGTATGTTTTAAAGGAGGTCAATTCAACCAGACTTTCTTAAATGAACAAGCAGGGAATTAATTAATTACTAAATGCGAGAGGATTAGTTACATAACATAGATACACTCAGTTTAGAAATGATGTGGCCCAAGCAGATAAAAGTAATAAAACATAGATGTATGTTTCAATCTCTGAATTGTTCTTGAACAGCAAATAAGACAAACTTGCAGCCATTACTTGTCGGCATCGATAACATTGTCATTGGTAGTCGAATGGTCGGTATCACAATTCTGGGCTTTGTAGACTCTTGGAAGTTCCTTTACCTTTATTTAATTATGAACTGGCTTTCAGCACACGGAGTGAGAGAGTCTTCCTTTACCTTTATTTAATTATGAACTGGCTTTCAGCACACGGAGTGAGAGAGTCTTCCTTTACCTTTATTTAATTATGAACTGGCTTTCAGCACACGGAGTGAGAGAGTCTTCCTTTACCTGCAACACACTAGTGGATAGTTCCTTGACTGTGATGTTTGCAGAACACTAACAATCAGAAGCAAGTTGATACACACAAGCGCCTTCAGTCCCACAAGCCCACTGCAACAAAGTTGAAACTGCCTTTTAAACCCTTGTCTTTATATATTCTTCAAAGGTCAAAACACAACATGTAACTGAAGTTTGGGAGTTAATCCGCATGGGCTGGCTGACAACTGAGCAGGGAGGGGGGGTCATCATCCCCATGTTGTCTTTGTAGTAGCAAGATATCACAGTCCAGTCTGCTTAAAGTTTCTTTGACAGTTTGAGATATCACACCCCAGAAGTCCTGCACAGAGACTTTTGTCACTGTAGCAATTTTTTAAAACAAATTTTGGAATTTAATGTTCTAAATGTCCACAGCACTGAGACTACTGACTTATGAATGTACAACTTATGAATATTCATACCTATGAACAAGATCCTGTATTACAACTGGTTTTAATGATTTTACATGTGAACGTTTGGTCATACTTATGAGCGGATGCTTTATATTGTGCTGTACTGAGTGCTGGCTGAACATCCTCTGGAATGGAGCCTGATCAGAATCTGGGCACTGTCTGTACTTCATGGTTCTGGCCCATGGTCATTGCACTCGAAATGTGAAATTAAAGCAGAAAAACCAGTCAGGCAGCCTCTGCTGGAGAAAAGAAAAACAGAATTAATATTACAAGTCATTAACTTTTATTGGAACATGAAAATACTGGAGGAGCAATTAGTTTGAAGTGAGGTCAGTGGGACATAAGCAGGACAGAATTTAACATCAGTGGTTGCGTGGAAGGAAGGAATGATCAAATGTGCCAGGACTAAAGGAGTTGTGTGAGGTAAGTAAAGAATTAAAACTTACTTATCAACTGCAGAATCATTACCTGCAAATTAGAAACAGTGATTATCCAACTGGAATTGTTGAATCAATGTTGAATGCAAAAGGTTGCAGCCAATGAATCAAAGGTGAGATCTTGTTCCACGAGCTTCTGTCAATTTCAGGTAACAGCGTGGGAGGCTGAGGATTGGTCAGAGTGGGAGACAGATAGCTCAAATGACAAGAGACTGAAACTCAAGAGTCATGCTTTTGGGCTAAACAGAGGGATGTAGATCAGGTAAATGATTGGACACAAAGATGGAGAATAGTGCATTGTGTGAAGCAAATTAAAAGAAAGGATTTATTTTAGACAGTGAGAGAGAATTATATGCTTATATTCAGAAGGATCTGGAGCTCTTTGTGCATAAGAAGTTAACATGCAGATGTAGTATGCAGTTAGGAAAACAAATGATAAGGTAGCATTTATCACCAGGGGTTTGAAGTATCAAAGAAAGCTTCACCAAAATTATAACAAATAAGACTTTTTTTTATAAGATCACTGCCTGGATCACTGTGTAGGATTTCTGTGTCCTTACGCAAGGACGCATGTATTTCCTTTTAAAGGTGCGCCACAAAAGTTGACTAAGTTGACCTCCTACTTGCTGTCAATATATGCTGCCATATCAGTTGGGTATTTCCAGTATTTTCTGCTTTTATTACCTTGTTTATAACCTAATATACACTTCAAAACATGTTGTAAAACTGATATTGTATCCTGTACTTGGCTGAATTGTGGGTGAGGTTATTGCTTCAGTATCACCGTACCCATTTATATTGGCACACAATGCAAAATGGCCCTGACCAGTTTTAAGGTCTACATTGAAATTCACATTTCTTTGTAGGCATTGGGGATAATTCATGACAAGCAACAGAACTTTCAAATGTGCAGTTAATACAAAGACTGGGTTCATTTGCAAGTATGGCTGATATCAGTGAGTTTGGTTAAATATGACAAACTGCATTTCCAAAATTAATGTTAAACATTAAAATTGAACATGTCCACCTAATGTTATAAAACAAAAGTACAAGTGTCAACAACGTTGTAGTTTTGTGTCCTTGTCTAAAGCAATTTTACTGCGGTTCTGAATACCCAGATTATTTCCATCAGCGCTCCAAACAAATGCTGTAATTACGGAATGGCTGTGTCGGGTAGTCTCAACTTTCAGCATTCTGGAGTGATAATTAACACTGAGATTTGTGAGTCCTGTGATATGGCAGAGAACAACACACTTCTGTTATTGTATCCTCATTTCTTTACAGCCTCTGTGATGATTGCAGTTGAGCCAATTTCCTAGAACAGTGATAACTGCATAAATTACAGGACTTCGGGCTCCTGCTGTGTGTGAACCTTAATCTTATGAGGCTTTACCACACCCACAGAGTTCAAGGGCAGAGAGGGAAGAGTCATGAGTGATTACGGATTAATTCTTTAGGCACTGTGTTTTGTTTCATCACATTGAAATATTTTTACATTCTAAATGTGTGATGGGCTCAAACCTCAAAAATTATTCAATTAAGTGATAAACTGGATTTAGCTGCATTCTAAAAGTAGCACCCATATGAAGTAGAACATAGAACATAGAACAATACAGCACAGTACAGGCCCTTCGACTCACAATGTTGTGCCGACCTACTATCCTACTAAGATCAATCTACCCTGCTTACCTTATATTTTACTACCCTCCATGTGCCAATCCAAGAGTCACTAAAAAGTATCTAAAGTATCTGACTCCACTACCACAGCCGGCAGCACATTCCACACTTCCACCACTCTCTGTGTGAAGAACCTACCTACCTCTGACAACTCCCCAATACCTTCCTCCAATCGCCTTAAAATTGTGCCCACTAGTAATAGTTATTTCCTCTCTGGGAAAATGGCTCTGACTATCCACTTCTCTATGCCTCTTATCATCTTGTAAACCTCTATCAAGTCACCTCTCATCCGTCTTCACTCCAATGAGAAAAGCCCTAACCCCATCAACCTTTCCTCATAAGACCCGCTCTCTAGTCCCAGGCAGTATCCTGGTAAATCTCCTCTGCACCTTCTCTAAAGTTTCCACATCTTTCCTACAATGAGTTGACCAGAACTGAACACAATATTCCAAGTGTGGTCTAACCAGAGTTTATAAAGCTGCAGCATAACCTCACGACTCTGAAACTCAATTCCCCTGCCAATGAAAGCCAACACACCATACATCTTCTTTACACCCCTAGCAAATTGGGTCACAACTTTGAGGGATCTATGGATGTGGACCCCAAGATCCCTCTGTTCCTCCACACTGTCAAGAATCCTGCCATTAACCCTGTATGCTGCATTCAAATTTGATTCAAAAATGAATCACTTCATACTTTTCTAGGTTGAATTCCATCTGCCACTTCTTTGCCCAGCTCTGCATCCTGTCAATGTCCTGTTGCAACCTATAACAGCCTTCCACGCTGACCACAACTCCACCAATCTTCGTTTCATTAGCAAATTTACTACCCACTCTTCCATTTCCTCATCCAAGCCATTTATTAAGATCACAAAGAGCAGAGGTCCCAGAACAGATCCCTGCGGAACACCACTAGTCACCGAGGTCCAGGCTGAATACTTTCCATCTACTACCACCCTCTGTCTTCTATTGGACAGCCAGTTTTGTACCCAGAAATGAACATTGAAACACAGAAGCAGGCTTAGATACAGCTCTTCAAGCCTTTCTGCACCATTCAATAAGATCATGGCTGATTTGGCTTTGGTCTCAGCCTTGCTTTCCTGTTGGCCCTGGTACTGCCCTTTTCAATCAAAAATCCAACTAACTCTGCTTGGAATAAATTCAATGATGCAGCAGACCTCCACATACAACTGTCTGGGAATAATTCCACACCTCCAAGAAATGGCATTGGAAATCAGAGATTACCTTTAAATTAATTGGTTGGCATCCCTTCTGAAACAGCTCACAGGGGCTAGGTATCCTGTCACAAATTCTCTCTTTATTTACACAAGAACAGTCCTTGACTGTAGTACTGCCTCATTCAGAGTCAGGTACCAGAGTGTGTCTGACACTCCTGTTTTCACCTGCCATCCATGACTCCCTGATTGGACCAGATGAACAGCCCAGTCAGGGAACTCATATTCTGTGGGCCTAGCTGGGCTGACCTCATTACAATCTGTGAATCTTTTATTGATGAATTCTGCAGGGTTGTGCCCACTCAGTGGGAAGTAAGTGCAGTTGATGGCACCTGGCTGCAGCATTCACCTCATGGTGGGAGAGCGACATGTTCTGGTGTGATCTTGTACAGATGGCATCGGTCATTGTCCTGATACATTTGTGGCCGCACGACTGACAATTCTCACACAGGTCAACTGTCAGTCCTTAGATGGAGCCATATCATTAAAATGATCCTCACAGTCACCAGGAGAGGATGATCTCTCACTCCACCTTCGGGTGCTCCTCAAACATCCAGCTTTCGAAATGTCACACAGAGCACACAAATCCTGTGTCAACATCGCACCTCACCCTTCCTCAGGAAATAGAGTTGAGCTGGAAAATTCTGGATTTCCTGTGCACTTTAGGGGCCTTGCTGCTGTGACCTGTCCCCAAGCTGGGGGCTCCTCTTCGTCTCTGATGGCCTGCTGCTGCTCTTGGCCTTGCTGTTGGCCATGCTCCTCCTCTACATCTTCACTATAGTGGGAACTGAAGGGGCACAACAGCTTTGCAGATCTCAGAATAGACATCGGTGGTTAGCTGTACCCTGATAATGAGGCTCTTTTCTCTATTTTTAATCAGGCCCAGAGTGTGCAGCAACTTGATGAACGTGTTACTCCAGCTAAGGTACCACCCAATGTCATCAAGAGGGCACTGCCTGCAACCCTCTGACACCCTTCCTACCCCAAACCCACATCACACACTGAACACCTTACTGCATTTGGTTCAGACCATCATTGCGTTGCAAGGCAAATGATGTTGTGTGGCTCATAAAGATCCTCAGAGCTTAGACGAGTCATGGTTCCTTTTCACAGAGCATTTGCCTTTTGCAGCATTGTTGCTGCTAAACTCCACACTATTGAAGTGCTCAAGCTCAATTTGCATCACTAAAGGCAAACAGCAAATCACTTTGGATCAGCATCCAACCCCTAACCACCCTCACTCTGCATTTACCATAAATAGGTGATGAAATGGTTGCAAATGAAATATAGCTGGGCTTTGCAAATGCCTGATTTATGTATTTTTTTCTACAACATCCTAGTGCCCAGCAAACATGGATACCATGGTTTCATCCATCAATGTGACACTTTCTCCACTTTGCCTGAATTTTGCCCGGCCATTTTCAATAGAACCTCACAAGTATAGACCGAAATCTGATAGCTAGGAATGCACCAGGTCCCAGCTGCTGCTTCCCCAAAGACTCAATGTCTCTTATTATCTCACATTACTCAGTATCCCATTTCAACACATTTCCCACTCCTGTTCCCCCCACCCAAACAATGTGAAGACCAAGCATATTGAACTTCACCTACAACTGTCCTCCCTACCCCCTTACCTTGGCATTACACACTGGTGATGGCCATCTTGCTTTCTCTCTGTAAGCTATGTCAATGGACCCTGCCCCTAACAGCCCTCCTCCCATAGTCCACCATGAGCTCCAATTTAGTTTACAACCACCTTGAGTTTCCCCCATTTACTCTCCCTATCCCCATTATACAAATGCTGCTGCTTCCCATTACACACCCTGCCTCTCACCAAACCTTGGCTCCCTCAGCCTTTCTGGCAGTGATTCCCCCTACTGTTCCTACTGGCCCCTCCCCATTAAGAATGGATGGACGGGCACACAGAACTGTATTTGCTCCAAATCATGATCAACTTTGATGAGCGGCCCTCGACATGACTGAGTAGACCCTTGACCACTGTGTCAGCAGCTCCCCTTCTGACGGTATGTCATTCCCTGATTGCTAGTGCAGACCTTACAGACCTAACAGCTGAACAGTCCTCTGACTGTCCTGGGAAGATTCCCATGACTGTGACTGTCCCAAGTAGATCACTAAACATGTGAAGCTCCTGGATTCTGTTTGGACAATGCCCATGACTGATAGTAACAGACTTTCTCTGATCAAAAATCAACCCTCCTGTAAATGGTCTGAGGACCAGCTTCCACAGGTTTCTCACAAAGCTGTTCAGTTGAATGAACGTATTATGTATGCCATGCAGGCAGCTGGCACATCCCGTGCATGTTAAACTGATATCTCAATGTGCCATTCATCAAGGTGTTTCTCCGCCCCTACCCCTTAGAGAGATCCCCACTGACAAGGAGCTTGTCTATGCGTCTACAAAAAAGAGAATGCCAGTGTGGCAGTACTGAGAACCTCTAGCTTTGACTGAAAGGCCAACCCTCTGGCAGGCATGGCACAACATGACAATGCAAGGTACAGATGGTGCAAGCATGACAGCAGATTCTAATTGTGCAAGCACTAGGAGAGCAAGAAAGCAGCACTACAATGCAGCGTGGTCCAACCCTTGAGTTGTTGCCAAATATGCAGTGTCTCCTTGCAGCAGCTTTTCCATGCTAATTGTTAATGTGTCCTGCGATACAATTCTGTGCTGCATGAGCATCTGCCAGTGTATCAGAGATAGACCATGATAGTTGTGATGGGGTGGCAGATGCCAGATTACAAAGCTTGCGGACAAGGAGTGCATAAAAGAGCTATGGTGACAGATGCCTGTGGATCATTCCCTGCACTGTAGTTTGGTCTTATACAACACAGAGGTGCTTTAGAGCAGAAGTGTGCTGATTCATCAGGTACCCACTTGGATTCCATATGGAGATTTCCCAATGTCTGGTTTGTTTAGCAAGTTTGGTCAGAAAGGAAACTAAATATTAATATGGTGAATTATGCCATTAACAGAGTGTTTAACAAACTATAATCTCCCTTAACTGGCAACTGCTAATTGAGAAACTCACCACATCACTTATGAAAAGCATAAAAGACACATTGACCCTTTTCTGAAGAAGGGTCCAGGCCCGAAACATCAGCTTTCCTGCTCCTCTGAAGCTGCTTGGTCTGCTGCTTTCATCGAGCTCTACACCTTGTTATCAAAGATGCAGTGAGATGCTCCCAATGTTGAGATAAGCCTCACCAGTCTTCTCATTCAATCCTGCCACATATCATACTAAAGCCCATGTTATTCAGACCCCTTTAAGATTTTGCCCATCATCTCAGTCTTAAAAGGAACGTGTTTTATTCTTAAACTATATCCACTAGTCTCTATTAGTTCTAGTCTCCAGTACAAGAGAAGCATTCCGTCAGCAGCTATAATATCAAGTGTCATGAGGATCTTGTATATTGTAAAAACAGGTCTTTGAGTTGTATTATTGAACTGGCCTGCGCAGGTTTGATTCTGAGCCAATTTTTATTCATTATATTGCTTTCTTTTGATTTTGATTGATACATTGCATTTTGTTGCAGTTTGGATTGATTTTATTTTATACTGCAGGGCTTTTATTTTGAATTCTATTTCTTAAAGCCATTTTGCTTGAAGAAACTTGTGCAGAAAATAAATTAGGCAGAATGAGTGTTTCTTTGGGGTTGCAAATGATTATTCTGGATTTGGAGAAGATAAAAAGTTTCTTAATGAAGGAGAACATTACCGGATTGGAGCCTGCCCTTATAAGAGGTCAGTTGACCATTTAATACTTTTTAGGCTGACATAGAAGACCAGTTTTGATGCCTGAAATAAAAGAACAGACTGCACGAAACTAATGCTGGAAACCATAGGGTTAAGTTAAGCTGCTCAGCGGAAAACTTGTTGCACTGAATTGACTACATGTACTCTAACTTGCTAGTGATTTCAAAAATAACAGTTGTTCCAATTAGGAGGTGGCAGAGACATCACTGAGAGGAATTCTGGGAGACGGCACTGCAGTCATCATGATCAGTCAGACTATCTCAGAGGACTATCTCTGTCAAGGAGTGGTTAGGTCCTGTGAAGACAATTCAGGGAGTTAAAATGTAGGACTATCAGGGTAGTAATCTCAGGATTACTATCCTAGCCACAGGCTAATGACGCGAGGAACAGAGGGAGAGTGCAGTTGAACACATGGCTACAGAGCTGGTGTAGGAGGGAGAGCTTTCTGCATATGGATCATTGGAATGTTTCTGGGAAAGGTGGGACCTGTACAGAAAGATGGTTTGCTCCCGAATTGGGGGGGTGTGGGCAATCACCAATAACCTTTGCAGGGGATTTGCTGAGCTCTTCGGGAGGGTTTACACTAGTGTGGCAGGGGGTTGGAAACCGGAATACTAGGTCAGTAAGTGCAGGGACTGGGGACAACAGTGTTACTGAGATATGCATAGCACAGAGTAAGTGCAGGCCCAGGAAAGTCAAGGGACTCAGGGGGACTGGAGGACTGGAATGCATTTACTTCAATGCAAGAAGTATAGCAGTCAAGTCAGATGAACTAAGAGCATGGAATATCGCATGAAATTATGATGTTATTGCCATTACAGCAACATGGTTAAAGGAGGGACAATACTGACAGCCTAACATTCCTGATATCGCTGTTTTAGATGGGAAAGAAAGGGAACAAAATGGGGCAGGGAAGTTGCATTGCTGATGAGGGATCATATTACAGCCGTGTACAGAGAGGGCACGTTGGAGGGATCTTGCATTGAGGCATTATGGGTGTAGCTCAGGAATATGAAGGGTGAAATTACAATGTTGGAAGTTTTCTGTGGACCTCCCAACAGCCTGTGGGAGACAGAGAAGCAGGTATGTAGTCAGACACTAGAAAAGTGTGAAAAGAGCAGGGTAGTTATGGCGGGTGACTTCAAGTTTCCTCTTATTGAGTGGGAATCCCTTAGACCCAGAGACTCGGATGGAGAGCAATTTGTTAGTTGTGTCTAGGATAGATTTTTTGAGACAGTATGCTGACAATCCAACCAGAGAGGAGGCCATATTAGACTTGGTCCTCAGGAATGAGCCAGGATAGGTGATTGATAGAGCACTTTGGGCTTAGTGACCATAACTCCATAAGATTTCAAGTAGTCATGGAAAAGGACACAAGTGGCCCTCGGGTGAGGGTGCTTATTTGGACAAGACCTAATTACATCCAAATTAAATAGAAACTGGAGAATATGGTTTGGAAGCAGTTATCTGAGGACAAGTCACCTCTGGCATATGGGAGGCTTTTAAAGACCAATTGACTAAAGCGCAGGACACGCATGCCCCTGCAAACTAAAGGATAGGAATGGCAGGTTTCAGGAACCATGGATGACAAGGGAAATTGTAACGTTAGTCAAAAGAAAAAGGAAAACATACGACATGTCGAGGCAGCTACAAACTTACAAAGCCCCCGAGGAGTACAGAGATATTAGGAAGGAACTTAAATGCGTAATTGAGAAGACAAAAAGGGGCCATGAAAAATCTTTAATAAGCAGGGTCAAGGAGAATCATAAGGCTTTTTGATGCTTATGTTAACGGAAAGAGGGTGGCAAGGGAAAGAGTAGGCTAACTCAAGGACGAAGAAGAGAAGTTATACATAGAGCCATAGGAAGTGGGGAGATTCTGAATGAATACTATGTATTGGTATTCACCCAGGAGAAGGACATGGCTAATGTTGAATTCAGGCATGAGTGTGTGTATACTCTCGAGAATGTCAACATATTGAAAGAGGAAGTTTTGGGAAATCCTAAATTGCATTAAGATAGACAAGTCCCTAGGACCAGATAGGTTTAGCCTCTGGTTACTCAGAGAGGGAGGGCAGAAAATAGCTGCGTCATTGGCAGACATCCTTCCATCCTCGTTGACCACAGGTGAAGTTCCAGAGGACTGGAGATTGGCAAATGTAGTTCCCTTGTTTATGAAAGGATGCAGGGATAATCCGGGAAACTATAGGCCGATGAGCCTGACGTCTGTGGTGGGGAAGATCTGGGAGAAGATACTGAGGGACAAGTTATATGCACATTTAGAAGCAAATGGAAGAGTCCGGGGAAGGTCATCTCTCACCAACCTGATTGAAATTTTTGAAGAGGTAACAGAGACAATTGATGAGGGAAGGCCTGTGGATGTAGTTTATATGGACTTTGGTAAGGTATTTGATAAAGTCCTACATGGCAGGTTGGTGCAAAAACTAAAATCACATGGGATTTAGGGTGGCCTGGCTAGATGGATAGAAAACTGGCTAGGTCATAGAAGACAGAAGGTAGCGGTGGAACGGTGTTTTTCAGAATGGAGACTGGCAACTAGCGGTGTTCTACAGGGGTCAGTATTGGGTCCTTTGCTGTTTGTAGTATATATAAATGATCTGGAGGAAAATGTGGGTGGTTTGATAAGCAAGTTGGTTGATGACACAAAGATTGGTGGAGTTGCTGATAGTGCCAACGACTGTGAAAGTGTGAAATAGATGTAGATAGATTGGCAACCTGGGCACAGAAATGGCAGATAGACTTTAATCCAGACAAATATGAGGTGATGCATTTTGGTGGATCAAATTTAGGTGTCAATTATTTTGTAAATGACAGAACCCTTACGAATACTAAAGTTCAGATGGATCTGGGTGCGCAGGTCCACAGTTCCCTGAAAGTGACAACACGGATAGCCAAGGTGATTGAGAAGACACATGGCATGCCTGCCTTCATCACCCAGGACATGGAGTACACGAGTTGGCAAAACATGTTGCAGCTATATAAAACCCTTGTCGGGCTGCATTTGGAGCATTGTGTACAGTTTTGGTCACCACACTACCAGAAGGATGTGGAAGCATCGAACAGAGAACAAAGAATGTTCACCAGGATGTTGCCTGGTCTCCAGGGCACTGACTGCGAGGCAAGGTCAAAAAGACTAGGATTGTTTTCACTGGAAAGACAGTGGCTGAGAGGAGACCTGATCGAGGTCTACAAAATGATGAGAGGCATTGATAGGATGGATAGTCAGAGGCTTTTTCCCAGGGTTGTAGTTTCAATTACAAGGGGGCACAGGTTCAAGGGTCAGAGGTGGAAAGTTTAAGGGAGATGTGCGGGCAAGTTATTCACGCAGTGAGTAGTAGTACCTGGAATGCACTGCCAGAAGAGGTGGTGGAAGTGGGCACATTGAAGACATTTAAAAGGCTTTTAGATAAGTACATGAATAGGGAGGGAATAGAGGGATAGTTTTTTAGATTAATTAAGGCATGATGGTCAGCACAAGGTTGGAGGGCCAAAGGGCCTGTTCCTGTGCTGTACTATTTCATTTGTTCATTTGATACTGGGCAATTGGATTTGATATTGACTTTGATTGTGATTTTATAGCTAAAACTAAAGGGTATAAATGCAGGTTAGGTACTGATCAGCCTTGGTGGTACAATTCAAGGGGCTTAATGCATTAGTACTGTTGATATGTTCTGAGCTTTGAACCTTTCTTGAGGCAAAGATCCCATAAGATTACGTTCCTTATCATCTTATACATTTCATGTCCTGAGACAACCCTCCTAAATGTTTTAGAAAAGAGCTTGAGAGCTATAGATGCTTCCTTACTATCAGAGTCAGTTAATTCAATAATGATCAAAGCTCCAGGGAAGTCAGTAAACATCTCACAGAAACTGGGCACACCTCAAACTCTGCAGGGTGATGTTGATGATTAATCAGTCACCTTGGTTTACTGATGGTGCCTGTCACCGTGGGTTCCAAAATTGGAGATAGTTAAACAAGCTCTAAGAACTTTGCATGATTTTAGCTGATTAAACTCTAGAGTTGCACTATGCAAACTTGGAATTCTGGAATAATGGTACTCACTTATAATGATTTGCATTTAATTCACAGCGTTGTGTACCTAACAGGAGCACTGTAGCAATCCATATCGAAGAGAATTTTTAACAGGCTCTTTGTTTTATTCATTCATGGGATATGCACATTTCTGGTTAGGTCAGCGTGTATCCCCCTCACTCACTATCAGTGAGAAGGTAGTGGTTATCAGCTTTCTCGATCAGCTGCAATTCATATTGTGTGGTAGAGCTCCTGAAAAGTCGGCATTGTGCTTTTATATGGGATGGCATGTGGTTTTTGGAGGGGGTAGAATCTTGTAGCTGGTGGTGTTCCTGACAGTCTGGGCTGCCCTTGTCCTTACTGATGGTTGAAGTCACAGGTTCAGAAGATATTTGTGAAGGAGTCTTGGGAAGTTGCTGCAGTGCATCTTTTAAATGGCACACTCTATTGTATTTGCAGACAATAGTACAGGTGGTTCAGCTCTCATGTGTCCTTCATTAATACAAATTGGCTATAATGCAATTGATGAACAGTGGGCACTGTTTGGATAATGCAAATTTCTGTTCTACAGGTATTGGGATTTTCTATAGTCATTTCTCTATAGTGTGATTTTCTATAGTGCAATTTTTAAGAGTGTGAGATCGCACAAGAACACAACAATTTCATTGTAGGAGAGCTACCTGTAGTAGGGGGAGTGAATATTTAAGATGGTGGATGATTGGTTTATCCTAATGATGTCAAGCTCCATCAGGATTGTAGGAGATCTAGGCAAGCGGAGTATTCCTTCACATGCCTATTTTGTATTTTGCAAATGGGGTGTACAGGTTTGGTTGCATCAGGAATTGAGTTACTTGTATAGAATTCCCAGTCACAGGCCTTGATTGGTAGCCAAAGTATTTAAGTGGCCTGTGCAGGTTAGTTTCTTATCAATGATTGTTCCAGAATGCTGGGGGATTCAGTAATAGCAATACCATTGAATGTCATTGAATGTTTATTGTGAACCGAGCAGAGGTGTTCTGCAAAGCGGTCCCCAAGCCTCCGCTTGGTTTCCCCTCTGCAAAGCGGACTCCAAGCCTCCGCTTGGTTTCCCGTCCGCAAAGCGGTCCCCAAGCCTCCGCTTGGTTTCCCCTCTGCAGAGCGGTCCCCAAGCCTCCGCTTAGTTTCCCCTCCGCAAAGCAGTCCCCAAGCTTCCGCTTGGTTTCCCCTCTGCAGAGCGGTCCCCAAGCCTCCGCTTAGTTTCCCCTCTGCAAAGCGGTCCCCAAGCCTCCGCTTAGTTTCCCCTCTGCAAAGCGGTCCCCAAGCCTCCACTTGGTTTCCCCTCTGCAAAGCAGTCCCCAAGCCTCCGCTTGGTTTCCCCTCCGCAGAGCGGTCCCCAAGCCTCCGTTTGGTTTCCCCCTGCAAAGCGGTCCCCAAGCCTCCGCTTGGTTTCCCCCTGCAAAGCGGTCCCAGCTCATCCCTGTCTCCCTAGCCTGTTCTTCCTCTCACCTATCCCCTCGTCCCACCTCAAGCCACACCTCCATTTCCCACCTACCAACCTCATCCCCCCTCCTTGACCTGTCCGTCCCCCCCAGACTGACCTATCCCCTCCCCACCTCCCCACATATACTCACCTCTCCACCTATCTTCTCCTCTATCCATCTTCGGTCCTCCTCCCCCTCTCTCCCTATTTATTCCAGAACCCTCACCCCATCCCCCTCTCTGATGAAGGGTCTAGGCTCGAAACATCAGCTTTTGTGCTCCTGAGATGCTGATTGGCCTGCTGTGTTCATCCAGCTCCACATTTTGTTATCTAAGATACAAGAACAGCCTGGTTTGGGCCATGTTTGGTTCTGGAGCAGAAACCTTGCTTCTTTAGTCAGAATGTTGTCAGGGCCCACAGTTTCTGCAGTAGCCAGTGCTTTGTCCTATCCCTTCATATCACATGGAGTAAATTGAATTGTCTGCAGTCTATCATAATGATGGACTATCCACTGAGACATCCATTGTGAACCATTGTGAATGAACATGCTTGCAAGTGCTGCAGCCTCATCTTTTGTAAGGAAGCCCAGAATCCAGAACCCCTGTCTGATGTTCTGAGGACTTGGCTTTAAAGCCCACCGTGACTCACGTGAAATTTGAATTCAATTTTAAAAATCTGGAATTTAAAAATAAATTCTAATTGCAACCATGTGACCACTGTCAATTGTCTGTAAAGACCCATCTGGTTCACTGATGTCCTTTACAGAAAGAAACTGCCATCCTTTGCTGGTCTGGCCGACATGTGACTCTTGACCCACAGTGGTTGAAACGTAACTGCTGAACTTAACTTAATGTAACAGTTAGAAATGGTTAGTTATTGCTGACCTCACTATTGACACTCACATTCCATGAATGAACAAAAAGCATGAAATACTTGGCTTTACCATCAGTTACAAACGGTATGTTTGTGGACCCTCCCAAGTGTTGCAATGGGCCCAATTTTGTGCTTGCTTTAAGGTAGCTTCCTGGTTTAAACATTTCACAGTTAACAAATAATGATGTGAACTCTGACTTGATTCAAACTTTGCAGTTAATTATTGTGGAAAGATTAGAAAGCACACTTCATTGAAGATTATACTCTGATGTTATCTAAAAGGCTTTGACTGGTTCATGAAACTGAAACAGAAAAAGGAATGCAACTTTGCAGAATGAATATTGTGATACCGTGTGTATAATTTTCTAGGTTGATGGGCTGATAGTTTCATGAATGATCAATCTGCCCAAGTTTGACATGTCAATGTGACTTCAACTCTCATGTTGCGATACCAAATTTTGATTCTGAAAAAATTTAATAAAGGTGGCCTTGTGATAGATATAAACAATTTATGTCCAGACTGCCTCAGCATGAGCAGTCATTGTGTCCTCTCTCGCTCTCTGAGCACACTCACTGTTCGGCTGCCCAGACAGTTGATCCAGGAAAGTAATCTCACTTACATCCAATGATTGAATTGACCCAAATGATTCCTGATATTAAGCTTGGCCAGACCTGTGGCTCTCCTTATTTATCTATGATGTCTGGTATTGATTTTTTAAAAAAATTAGAATAGCTTGTCTCAGTGAACTAATGAGCTACATACATTTGGATGTTCTCATCATTGTTAAAAGTTCCAAACGAACGTGTAAATGCTATTAAGCCTACATTTTTCCAACTGAAAGGAATAGAACATAGAACTGTACAACACAGGAATAGGCCTTTTGGCCAAATTAAACTAATCCCTTCTGCTTGCCCTTGGTCCATATCCTTCCATTTCTTCCATATTCATGAGCTTATCTAAAAGCTCCTTAACACATCTATCGTACCTACCTTCACCACCAACCCTGGCAGTGCATTTCAGATTCCTACCACTCTCTGTGTAAAAACACTTGCCCCTCACATCTCATCTGAACATTTTCCCCCTCACTTTAAATTAATGTTTTGGTGTTTTGAAAGTTGCTTGCTATTATTGAAATGTATTTTCTTGTTAGTCTTTTTAGGAATCTGTTACATTTACTCTTGACAGTTCTGGTGAAGATTTGTAGCTCAGGCTCTGAGTGAGGTTGTTGATTTGCTTGCCAAGCTGCCTGGTTTTGTTGCCAGCTGGTGTTCAATGCAACGAACTTTCCCTCATTTCGATACACTCGGACAACAAAGGCCACCAATTTAACTGGGGTGACGTGACCATCCTAGTCCAAGCCAACCATAGGCATGCATGGGAATTCCTAGAGGCCTGATTCTCCACCCGTAATGCAATCAATGAGCGTGGGGATTTGGACCCCATATACAAACGCATGCAGAACAGAACCGGAAATGACACAGAACATCTCAGTGGACCTAATCGTATAAATACTAAGCAGAGTAGAACAACATCGCTTCATCGGAAGCAGCAGTGATGATGTTAGCGATAACATAGTTGTGGAGCTGGAGGAGCAGAACAGGCCAGGCAGCATTGGAGGAGCAGGAAAGTTGATGTTTTGAGTCAGGACCTTCTTCAGAAATGGGGGAGAGGGAAGGGAGCTCTGAAATAAATGGAGAGGACGGGTGGGTCTAGGGAAGGTAGGTGGCATGGTGATAGGTGAGTGCAGATCGGCAGTGGTGGGGATAGATCCGTGAGGTGGGAGTAATGATGTTACCTAGTATGGTGACAAAACATCTGAACTATAACCAGCCAGCTTGGTGAGCAAATCAACAACCTCACGTTTACTCTATATTTTAAACACTTATCCCTCAGTAGCATTAACTAGTTTATTAGTGAGAGAGAAAGAAGTTGAACCTCCTATTATAAAACTGTAGTGCATTACATTAAGTAGGGTCTTGACCCCATCAGTGAGGATTGTTTCCATCTCTTCCTTCCTGATACCGAATATCCATATATAAATTGCAAAGGGCAAGATACTCTGGAAATATTAAAATGGGTTCTGGCCTGGTAGAAGTGGGGTTTCATTGGATAGTTAAAGAATCACCTACAAATGTGGATAAAAATAGGCAAAGTATTGCAGATGAAAGTCAATTCAGCCATTTCATACATATTGGAAGAAAAGTAAACAATGTAGATTCGTTAAATGCATGATGATTATGAATGAAATAATTAGGGGCGTGTGTGTGTGTGTGTGTGTGTGTGTGTGTGTGTGTGTGTGTGTGTGTGTGTGTGTGTGTGTGTGTGTGTGTGTGTGTGTGACTATATGCATACTGTCTATGCAGGACAGCCGTTAATCAAAAGAACATAGAGTTACTTTGCTGAATCAGTAAGATTTAATCTGCAGCCAACATACTGAAACGGGTCAGCCTGGACCTTGAATATAATTTCAGAACTGGCCATTGAGCTGCAAAAGATTGTGCAAGCACAGGCTTGGAAGAGGAGCCAAAAACTGGAGAATTAGTTCAGAGACCATATCTGAAGAATCAAATTACTTCTATTTGTAATTTGAAGTAATTGACACAAAATGCTTTTCATAGGCGTTTCTAAACCCAAGATTTCTTGACCTGACATTATACATATTAGATTTTTAAATAATTGAGAGTTACCCGAACTGCATTACACTATAAAGCATCTGATCTGCCTTTCAGATACAATCCTGGACACTTTACCAAAAGTGATTGTTACGTCAGCAAATGCAGCAGAGGTGTTCTACACAGGATGATCACACAAGCTCACAAGGTCGTTTGTTTTCCACGGTTTTAGTCAAGATCCAGATGTTTTCAGGAGTCCACCCTTTTATCCCTTGGAAAGTGCTAACTGAGACACCCGACTAGCTTTAGGGTTTCATTTGAAGGCTAGCATCTCTGACACGCTTGAAAAAATTCACTGTTCTGTCAACCCAGATTACATTCTCAAACCTTGCAGCATGGCTTGAATCCCCAACTCTGTCCTAGTGATTGGGCCAGAACAGACAGACAGACAGACTTATGTTTAAATAGTTCCTCAGGATGTCTTTACAGCAAATGAAGAAGTTTTAAAGTATAGCTACTATTGAAACATAGGAAACAAATGACACCCAATTTATACTTAGCAAACTCTCAAAAACAGTACTGAATTATTGTAATTAAAAACATAAAATGTTGTAACATGCATAAGCAGTTTTGTTGGAAAATGCAGGAGACCGAGTGCAGAGCCTACTAGAAATTGGATGTGTTATCTTGGCGAGTTGTGTGAAGGATTATCCTCTGCAAAGCCTAACTGGTTCACTCACGCTATCTTCCCTAACATGCACAGTTGCTGATGTGCCATATCCTGATGATGGCCCCCTCATCATATTCTGCCACTCACCCTCTTAGTGGACATACTAAGGCCACTGCTGGGACATCTCAGGATTCCTGGCACCAGTGCCAGCTTTAAATCCTATCCATTTACCCAGTCATGAGCTGGGAATCCACAACAGATCTGTATGGCTTATTTTGTTCACCCTGGACGTGTCGGTCAGAGGATAATTGGCACCCTGCTTTGGTGATGGGACCTGGAAGTCCTACTGAATAGGTGTGCATGAGGTCATTGTCCTTGGAGTATACCCTGAGATGTCGGTGCCTGATGGATATCCAGAGGAACAAACAGTAAGCTGAAGTTGCCAGAGGCCGTCTCTGACTTTCATGTCAAGAACTGTTGCTATTTAATTTCTATCTCGTGGGTGGGGGATTGGGAAACTGCATATCAATGAAGTTAGATGCCGTACTATGAAGATGGTAATGCATGGAAATAGTCCTTTCAATGATCAATAGTGAGAATCTCATCTTGCTGCTTAACACTTAATTGAAAAATGGGACTTGCTGTTGAGAAGCTCTGCACTAGCTAACTCAAGAGATTTTCCCAACGTCCCAGACAATGCTACATCAATCAGGGACTGGAAAGATTCCACACAGAGATATCAGCAGAATGAGGTGGAGGAGAATACAAAAAAACGATGACCAGGGACTTGAATGGTCACACTTGCAAAGTTGAGCAAAGTTATTCTGCAAAATGGTCACTCAAACTATATTTGATCTCCCATCCCCTGATATACAGCAGATTGCATTATGAGAAGCAAATAAATCTTTCCATATTTATATTCTGTCATACAGCCTCCCCTTTGTTTCTTTGCCCAGCCTCCCTCTCTCTACTTAAGACCTTAAAACCAAAGAAATAATTACAGGCCACTCGAGCCTACTCTATCACTCAGTAGGATTATGGCTGATTCAACACTTCACATATCCATTTTCCAGCCCATTTCTCATAACACTCGATTCCCCAACTAATCAAGAATATGTTTATCTCAGCCATAAATATGAACAAGGATTTTCCTTGGCTCTCCGAGGTAATAAGTTCCAAAGAACAGACAAGAAATTTCATCTCACCTCTGTCTTAAATTGGCACCCCTTTATTCTGAAACTATGCCCTCTGGTCCTAGACTCTCTCATGAGGGGAACAGTCCACTCAGCACTTACCCTGTCAAACCCCTTAAGAATCCTGTATGTTTAAACGAAATCACTTCTCATTTTCCTAAATTCCAGGCGGTAGAACCCAACCTCTTTAACCTTTGCTCATTAGATAACACCTCCATACCAGTGATCATCCTAATGAAACTTCTCTAAACTGCTTCCAATGAAATGATATCTTTCTTTAAATGCTGTATCGTTCAACTGCTCATGGTACTGCAGATGTGGTCTCCCCAGCACCTTTGGCAGTTGCAGTAAGAATTTCCTGTTCTTTTACCCCTTGAAATAAGGGTCAACTTTCCAGTAGCCTTTCTGATTACCTATCTACTAGGTTCCTGTGTTTTATGCACAAGTTCCCCCAAGTCCCTTTGTGTCGCTGCTTTCTGCAGTTTTTTTCCCCATTTAAATAATGATTTGGTTCTCCCTTCCAAAATGAACAACTTCACATTTTCTCACATTACACTCCATTTGCCAACTTTTGACCACTGGGGCAGATTTTTAAGATAAAAGCTGAAAAATTTTGAAAAGACATGAGGGGCACAGCGTGTTTCATGTGTGGAATGAACTTTCAGAGGATGTGCTGATTGCAGGTACAGTTATGATTTTAAAAGATATCTGGATAAGTACATGAATAGGAAAAGTTTGGAGTGATTTGGGCCAAATGCAGGCAATTGGGACTAGTTTATGGTCAGCATGGACTATTTGGACCAAAGGGTCTACTTCCATGCTGTAGGACTCTGTCAATATCTCTTTGTAAACTGTTTGTATCTTTCTTACAACTTGCCTTTCCACCTATTTTTGTGTTGTCTGTAGATCTGGCTACAGTACAGACACTTCCTTCCTCCAAGTCATTAATACGTATATTGTAAACAGTTGCAGTCCCAGCACTGATCCCTGTGCATACCCCCAGATCATCGATCTGAAAAAGAAGCGCTTATCTCCATGCTTTCTTTCCTGCCCTCGAGCCAATTTTCTCTCTGTGCCAATATCCTATCCTCAATACCATGGGCACTTATGACTTGATTATAAGTTATTGAATTTTTTACCTCTCCTAGTTCTAATGAAAGGTCACTGACGTGGACTCTGTTTTTTTGTCTCTCCACAGATGATGGCAGATCTGCTGAGTATTTCCACCATCTGCAATATTTCAATTTTGTTTCAGCTTTAGACGTGGATTCTGGGGATATTACAGATATTTTCCAGAGTTAACTCATCTACCATTCTTCAAAGCAAAACCATGGGATTTTTACATGCAGACAAGAGCATATTAGAGCCTCAGTTTAATACTAGAGGGTCAGCTATATCCCGAATTTCCATACCATTTGTTATGCTTCTCCATGTATGGCACTGTTGGAATGTGCGGCCTCATCAATCCTACTGATTTCAACAAGTATAAAGCATGGGGCACTGAATCTTGTAGTGTACAGGTGGTGTAAGTATCCCTACCTTTATGCCAGGTGGTTCAGGTTCAAATCCCGCCTGCTCCAGATGTGTGACATACTTGAACAGATTTAATAAAAATACCTGGAAAAAAATGTTGGGTTGCTGGCCATCTGCACATGCTGTAATGGCAGTGTCCCTCCTTCTGAGCCAGAAGGTTCATGTCTCACTTGCTCCAGAGTACATTACAACATTTCTCAACAGGTTGATTCAAAATTATCTGAAGCTCGGATCTGTTCCACATTGTCTTAATCTTCCCTCTTCTTGCCCGCATGTATTTGTCAAGTGGATTGAATCCAACCATGACCCATGAGTTCAATTTGTCCACATTCCACATTTTACTTCTGCCTGCATTGATGAAAACAGTTTCCAAATGAACCGTGAATTGAAATTATCTCCCCACTGGGAAATCAACCCAATAAACTCTCAAATACAACCACAGAACTGAAGTAAACCAAACTTTGATGTTGAATTCTGCTATCTCCTGTAATCTGCTGACCCCTTGTATCTTCCCAACCTGGTTTTTCATCCATTTAACTATCATGTCAATAATATGATCACAGTTGAAAATCATTTGGATTGTTGTCAGAGGTTGTGGCAGTCAGCACATCAGCAATATTTGCCCAGTAATGTGAGGTAGGTACGTAGACATAAGTTAGTGTAATCACCTACATGACTGTGTCGACATTTGATATGATCAGAGAATGGTATTTTATGCACCAGCAACTATTACTGAGCTACTGGCTGCCATTAAAATTTTACGTTGCTTCTCATCCAAAAATGCAATAGAACAGAACAGTCCTATTCAAGTAACAGGACTCCTACAAAGGTTGGCTGTTTTTGATGATGAAAGGATTAAAGGACACTAGAGGATTAATGAAGGTGGCAACATTCATCCATGTAGACTCACCTGGCAGCTAAATGAATGAAGAAGAAACTTTATACATGCTGCCAAAAGAAAAATCAGTGTGATGTTTAAACTGTCTATGCTGCGCGGAGATCAGCTAGAAATTTCAAAACTTTTATTCCACTAAAAGAAACAAAATTAATGCCCAGTACAGCTGTGGCCAAGAAGTTGACCTGGTCAATGCACCTTAAAAAAACAAAATGACAATGAACTTAATTGTCATTGCTCATAATGATTGAGTTTCTCTTATCACTTTTGCCAGCTGCCTTTGCCCTACAGCCTGCAGCCCATTCTATCCTTGTTCTCAAACCCACCTTTATGACCTAGGCTTCAATCACCTCTTGCCCAGGCTGACTATTTATGCCCATTTGGAACTCCTGGGTATCAACAGCATTATAAAACCACATTGCTGCTATTCTGTCTCCATCTAAATGTGCTCAGCATTTTGTAAATAAGTGAAATGTTACATGAACTCTATGTCAGAACAAGTCATTGCATCAATACAATCACAACACAATTTCCACAGTTAACTGGTGCAGACCTGTTTCACATGTTTTACATCTAAGAAATGAGATAAGCCATGAAAATTAGGTTGTTTAGTGGCACTGCTGGTAGAAGCTGCATTGTAGCTTCCCAATGTGACTGTTTGGGAGGATGACAATTGTGATAGAAAGCATAATGATCAATTTAAAGCCATTTTGATTTCTTGGTTTGATGTTGTTGGTTGTGGTAATTCTAACATTGTCATAAATGACAACCACAACTAAAGACACTTTGGCAATTCATCATTCTTTGCCTCATCACCCACACACCACCATAGCTCTTTAAGATTCTGTCACATCAAATATAAATTAACCCAACTCCGTAGAACAAACTTTGACAATCTAACTTGTGAAGACAGCATTATCACTGCTTTGAGTGCAACATTTTAATTGGACTTGGCAAAATGCACTTAAACACTTTCCTTATTGAATTTGTTTTGCCTGTTTGAAGACATAGGTTTGAATTCTGGGTTAAAAAGTTCATAGGGTTCTCTCACTCTACCATTGATTGAAACCCTAGGGAAAAGAAATTCATCCTCTGACCTCTGGGAATTCTACTGATACTTTTCCAAGCTTAGGGTATCAGATTGTGAGAACTCCTGCAGATAGTCTCCATCAAGATCTCAAAATACCTTTGATCTTTTACGTCTTTATATTATCATCCTATTTCAATTTCTATCAATGCTCAGATTTCCATCAGTGATATTTTGGAGGTTGTGTTCAATGGATACTAGATAGGCTGACTCTGCTCCCTGCTATGGAAGTAAATGCTGTCAGCCAAGCCTATCGGTAATGCAAAGGAGATTGAGCCTGGAAACAGAAAATCATTATCGGCTGGGAATTACAGTGCACTCAACCTGCACTTATTTTCCAGTTCAGCACCCTCAAGGCCCACTTCTGAAAATGGCTTCTTATAAAATGCACCAGAATAGTTGAGTGTGCAGTATGTATTAAGTATAGGATTGGATGAAGAGGCCTTTGTTTTCGAAGGGTTTAATATTGAAATATGCTATTATTGTAAATTGTGGTGAGTGAAAGGAATTGGAAAGAAAAATCTGGAACTGAAAGCCTAATAATAACAATGTAATCACTGTTGATTGTCATTGAAAATCCATGTGGTTCACTAATGTGCTTTAGGGAAGTGAATGAGACATTCTGTTTTTGATACCAGATGGACAGCAATGTGGTTGATTCTTAACCATCTACTGAAATAGCCTAGCAAGGCACTGAGGTGTACCAAACCATACAAATGAAAGAAATGAAACCAGATGGACCACCTGGCATTGACCTAGACGTTGGAAAAGGGAATGGCAAGCCCAGCTCTGTTGACACTGTAAGGTCTCCCTCAATAACATCTGGGGGCTAGCGGCAAATTTGAAAGAGCTGTCTTCCAGGCAAGTCAAGCAACAGCCTGACAGTCATACTCACAATATCGTACCATACATACAATGTATGTACACTCTATACCATCATTAGCCCTGGGAGAGTTGGGAGAAAGAGGGAGGGAGAGAGAGATAGGTGGGGTAGAGAGAGAGAGAGAGAGAGAGAGAGAGAGAGAGAGAGACCCGTTAATCAGTCTGTTGTTGAGGCAGAAATCAGTGACAGAGATCTTAGGTTCAGGTGGAGGTGGCTCTTCTTGAAATGTTGCTTCAAGCACTTCAAAGTCCTTAGATAAGATCCTGCTAGAACTCTCAAAGTTATTTGCTGTGTGGACAGGGCCAGATCATCCACATTGGCATGCCTCCTGGATTTCAGGTATGTTGCTAATAAAATTATAGAAGAGGATTATGGCTGCAACAGTGCATGGGCAAGGCAATTATTCAGGGTGCACTTGAGTTTACTTAGCCTTTGAGCAAAAGATTCATTGCTAAGCGATGAAGATAGGAGGCATATTTTAGCCTTGGCATGGGAAACAGCACTCGGTTAACACAGCTTCTATCAGGACTGAAACAAACTTGCTTCTTAGAGATCTTGGGTAGAGAGAATCAGGCAGAGGAAATACTCAATTTCTAAGAGGTACATAACAGAGGCATGGGCCTATAACCGGCTAAAAACACAAGAACGAAGAGCAGGAGGAGGCAATTTGTACCCCTGAGCCTGTTGCTCCATTTCATACCACATGGCTCAGCATCAACTCCAGTTTCCTGTCTGTTCTCCATAACTTTTCAAGCCCTTACAAATTAAAAATCAGTCTATCTCATCCTTAACGTTCGTCATTCAAAAGATCATTAGTGATTGAGGGGGTGCTCAATGTGGAAAGGGGAATCTTGAGGCTGGCATTTCCTCCTTTCCTGTGGAAGATTGAGCAGGGTGAACTGTTAGGTGAGTCCGCCCATAAACTCTTCCCACCAGCCTCAAAATGGGAGCCAAATGGGAAATCATGAGAGACCCCACCACTCCCTGTAGACGGGGTGGGGATGGGTCAGGAGGAGTGGATAAGCAGGCAGTTTTGCCAGAGAGGTTTACAGGCCCCACAATCCCAAAACATCTGGGCCATGTTTTCCTAGTTTTAGGATGACAATGACTTTAGCTTCTGTCCAAACTGATGGAATGACATCATTTCCATGTCTTTTTTTGAAGGCAAAAAGCCATCCAGTCACGTCCACTTGGATCCAAGTTCTTCAGGATTTCCTGCTGTTTTCCTTGTTTTGGTGGAGGAAAGGCCTGGATCTATGTTAGCTCAGATGCAGGGACAAGAAGGTGGGCATTCACTAGGAAGATATGATGAAATAGTCCCGGAGAGTTCTTTTCAAACTTCAGGAGCTGCTTTCTGTATCGAGGCAATCTTTGAGTGGCTTAAAAGCAATAACATTCCCTAATACTGGGAAAGATTATGTTACGCAGCCAAAGCTACTCCGAGGTTTTTGACCAGATTCTGAGTCTTTCCACATGAGACAGGGAAATTGAGCTCTTTGCTAGTCTCCTGCTACCTTTGGTGTCTGTCTGTATCCAGATAGTCGAAGAGCTTCCCTAGTGGAGGTCAATAATCCTCATGTTCTTGTGCTTACAATTTTATGGTAAGTAGTGTCCTTTTACAGATATGGCAGGAGAGGTAGACATACTTTTCCTTTAAAGAATAGAATTGCAATGGTGTGAAGTAGGCCATTTGGTCCATTGAGTCTGTACTGATCATCTGAAGAACTTCCCACTCAGACTTAGCTACCGCCATATCCCATAATCCCACATTTACCATAGCTAATACACCTAACCGAACACATCCCTGAACATTCTGGACAATTCAGTATGGCCAACCCACCTTTCAACTCATGAAGTCATGAAAAAACTGAAATGTATGGGTGAGCTGGCTGCGAGGAGTGAACCAGTCTTCCACCCATTTTGCAATGGACTCCAAACGTATTTCAGGTTCAGCTCTTTAATCATTTAAGGAGCATGTCACTAGTAAAGTGTTAATTGTGTTAATTTGCACAAAAGTAACAAATCCAAATCACAATAGCAGTAAATCAGGACTCAACATGTAATGATATTGTTTTCTCACATGTCTTCAGCATCTATTCAATAACAAGAAGTACGTCAATGAGATAGTTAATGTGTCCCAGGGTGCTTCACTGGACTGACTGTCATTTTTTTGAGATTGAGGGATAGTAGAACAGATGACTGAAAAGACCTTGAATGATTACTGTCAAGGCCATTTCTTTAAACAATTTAAAGTTTGGGATGGTTGTGGCTAGCTTTCTTTACTGAAAAGCCCTGATTAGCTTTGCCTCCCAACAATCTTCTATTCTCCAAACAAGATCAATGCACCAAAAATTCAAAAAGCTACTCAATCTGCTCTATCGAATAAGTGAGAAGCTATCAGTGGAAACTGAAAGCCAATCATGAAAAGTGCCTTCATTTGGAATGTTACCACCAGGTAAGGCAGTGAGCATGTACACACGTATGGTGGTCAACTGGCCTTGCTGGCCATATCTGCACATGCGCCAGCAGCCCATTTTATAGGGGACTTTAGCATTTATAAGGAGGGGTGATAAGACCATATCATATAAGAGCAGAATAAACCAGTTCTCCTACTGTGCCCATTCCACGATTCATTGAGATCATATCTGGTAATGCTCAATTCCACTTTCCTGCCTTTTCCCTATAACCCTTGATTCCACTACTGAAATCTTCCTCATCTCTGTCTTAATTGGATGAACTTTTACTCTGATATTATGCTTTCTGATCCTAGACTCTCCCACAAGGGGAAACAACCTCCCTCCATCTACCTGTCAAGTACCCTAAGAATCATATATGTTTCATTAAGATCTCCTCCAATTCTTCTAAACTCCAGTGAGTGTTGGCCCATCCTTCTCAACCTCTCTGCATAAAAAATATATTCCTCCATACCTGGGGTTAACCATGTGAACCTTCTCTGTACTGCTTCCAATGCCAGTATGTTTTTCCTCAGAGAAGGGGACCAAAACTGTTCCAGCTTTGGTCTGATTAGTATCTCGTATAGTTTTCATAGGACGTCCCTACTTTTATACTCCATTTCTTTTGAAGTAAAAGGCAACATTCCATTTGCCTTCCTAGTTAGCTACAGAATTTGGATGTTAACTTTTTGGAAATTATATACAGAATAATATTCAGCTCTTCAATTTTTCCTGTCAAAGCATGTAAGTTCATATTTTCCCATATTATATTCCATCTGTTGTGGTGAGCAGGTGCGGGAGCCTGTAAATGAACCAGACCCCATTCCCCAGAAGCACAGCCAACCAGCTCTGGGAAGGACTCCTCAATTCGCTCATAGAATCCTGCACCAACTTCTGCACCCACAAGAAAACTATTCTAACTTGAAAGATATAACTTTCAAACTAGTTTTTCCCTGAACCTGAATGGTGTTTTCAAAACTGTTTTCAACTTTATGTGGCTGAGGACCAATGTCAGATGTTATCTTTATTCTGGCATTCTAATGTTGGGCAGTAATGATGTGGAGAATTCAATTAGCTAACATCATGTTTTCATATCTATGGAGTTGCAATCCTCTCATGTATACTTAGGTAGGGGCATCTTGTTGCCTTGCCATCACTCCCTCGATTACTTCCGGTGAAAATTCCTGAAATTACACTTTTGTGAAGTAAGAATACGTCTCAAAAATAAATTTATGGTGACTAATCTCAAATTGGTGCAAGTCATTCAAATTATCCACCTGGGTATCTGAAAACGACTAAAGGAAGAAAGAAGATAAACAGAAAGTCACACTAACAGGAATTTAGCAATGTGAAGGTGTTTGTGAACAATTATAGACTCGGCTAGTTATAAGAATATGCTTATTTGTTAAGTATGATCAACAACACTGTATAAATGACCTTGAGCCAAGAATTGCAAAGAACGTTAGACAAAGAAATTCAAAAATATTTTAAAACAGCACTGGGTATGGAAACAATAGTTGAATTAATCATTCTACTGTTTATACTGAGATAAAAAGAAATGAAATTCACAAAATGCAGCACTGTGTGTAAATGTTTACATACTATCTGTGTCTAAATATTTATATCTGTCATAATCTTGGTGTATGACTTGTGTGCAATTAATATGTTGGCTGCTATAATTTAAGTGAGCACTTTAACTGGAAGTAAAACAAAAGTGGAAGATTTGGAGGGCATTATAATGCAGTAGGTTAGAATGTTAACCTTGTACTTGTTCCCTAACTGTCTTTGATCTACTTTGCATTGAGACTTTCCTTGAAGGGAAGCTGAGAGTGGAGAAGAAGGTGAAGGTGAAACAGAAGATCAGCAATGATTGTTTTTAACAGGGAGAGCAGACTTAAGGGCGACTTCAATTCACTTCAATTTCCGATTTCTTCTGTACTTACTTAAGAAACACATGTTAATCTCTTTTTGTCAATGTTTGACCCTTTAGTTCTGAACTCTCTCTGCCCTTTAGTTTTATCCTGACTCCCATTACTACAACAGACTTTGAAAGCCTGGTGTTTGTAAAGGACTATCTAGTTCTTGTGTTCTACTATTATGGTCCTGATTGTAACTTTGAGGATAATTTTCCAAATCTATCTTTTTGGGCAATGGATGGAAATTGCAGAGCAAGTATGTTATCATTAATATGTCAGAAGATGGTTCACTGAATAAGGTGTGCAAGTTGAGGAGCTCTATTGAACTAAACAGATATTTTGGAAACTCATCCTCAATAGGTTACCCATTTTGGCAAAGAGCTGCTTACATATTTTGATTGGTTGGGATCAATAGTTTCTTCTAATTTATGGGTATGTAATTATTGGTAACTGATGAGGCTGTGTTGATAAATTCATGAGTTTGCTATCAATTAACTCAATAGACTGATGCTCACATCTCGGCTTAGACACTAGTTCAGAATTAGCACTTGCTAGCTTCCGTGTGTCAATTCCTCATCCATCCTTTCTGTAGGCCCCAGGGTGGACATCTCTGGGCTACTGAATGCCAAACACAGGTTAAATGCTGCGTCCCTTTGCCTTCAGTGAAGTTTGAGATCATCTCCCTTTACGTTCTCAGTGTTTCCATACATTCATCATACTCCTCACCAGCTATCACTTTCATTCTTTTAAATACTTCGATCCTGAAGGTATTGCAACTCATTCATTACCAAAGTTAAACATTCTGGATGTGAGTTGGGATATCAGTCTTGCCATAAACAGGCAGTGTTGCACTTGTAACTTATTACACTTTCCCTGACTTCAACAGAACCAGACTTCTGACATATGTGATTCTGGGATGAGTGAATAATCTTCACAGTTTCCAGAGGTAGAGGAGAATGCACGATCAATGCTCTTCAGAAACTTTTTCTGCTTTCCCTGACTGACAGCCTCTGATGGAAAGCAAGCAGAATCATATATGCTGGCCACCATACAACATATCAGAAATCTGGTTCAATTAAAGTCAAGAAAGGTATAAAAAGTTATAAATGCAACACTGCCTCTTTATATCGTGACCGATGTCCCAATTCGCATCCAGAATGATTAACATTGGTATTGTGTGAACTGCAATACCATCAACATCAGAGTATTTAAAAGAAAGAAAGTGATAGCTGGTGAAGAGCATGAAGAATACATTGGAAACACTGAAAACGTAAGGGGAAATGCTCTCAGACATTCACTGAAGGCATAGAGACCATAACATATTCATCCCAATTGCCAGGCCAGAGTTGATTGTCCATTTCAGGCCACTCATACGTTATCCTGCCAACTGTGCCAATTATTGTGGTGTTGCAAGTAATACACCATGGAGACAGTTGATGGTTCCAACAAAACAAAGACTTTATTACATGCAGGCATGCATAACAGGGATACAGCTCGAGGCTCTTTGCTGATTGATGTTTGTTGTACATTTTTATACACTGATCCGATATTCCATTCATTACATGACGATAAAACCTCAAAGAAATACCTGAGTCTTCAGTTTTAAATACATTTGAACCTACGTAAAACTAATCAGTATTCCATATTACAGACCTTTACAATGATTATCTGTCCTTATGTCCATTAAACTATACAGATGGTCATTCAGCATTTTATAGTGATTGGGTATCATTTCTTTGTCATTGTTACAGTATTCAGTCTCCCTTGAAGTACTTTGTAGCAACTATAGCTTGACCTTCAATTGATAATTACTCAACCTTGCCTACTGCAAAACAGCACACATATATTGAGCCACCACCATCCCCACTCCTACTGTGTAACAGCATTCCTCTGCATTTTTTTGTATTCACTTTTCGCTCAAGGAATATGGGTGTTGCTGGTTGAGTCAGCATTTATTTCCTGTGCCTACTTGCCCTTCAGAAGATAGTGGTGAGCTGTTTTCTTGAACCGCTGCACTCTTTGTCGTGTACTTATACGCACAATGCTGTTATTGGAGGGAATTCCAGGGCTTTGACCCAGTGTCACTGAGGAATAGTGATTTCTAAGTGAAGATGATAAATTGCTTGGAGGGTAATTGCAGATGCTGGTGTTCCCATGTATCGGCTGTCCTTGTCCTTCTATTATGAAGTCGTCATGGTTTTGCAAGGTTCTGAGGAAGGATTACAGGACCCAAAACATTAACTCTTATCTTTTTCTTCATAGATACGGCCAGATCTGCTGAGCATTTCTAGCAACTTCGGCTTTTGTTAATGGATTTGTAAGGTGTTGCCTTTGGTGAATTTCTGTACTATCTACAAGACGCACTGCAGAAATTCACCAGAAACCATGTCTGTAAAGTTAAATTCTTTGCCCGCAGCCCCAGCCCACAGCCTCTACTTATAAAACCTGAATCCTGCTTACTTTTCAGAATGATTCTCTGCTTTAGGGTGGCACAGTAGCTCAGTGGTTAGCACTGCAGCCTCACAGCACCAGGGACCCGGGTTCGATTCCAGCCTTGGGTAACTGTCCGTGTGGAGTTTGCACATTCTCCCCATGTCTGCGTGGGTTTCCTCCAGGTGCTCCAGTTTCCTCCCACAGTCCAAAGATGTGCAGGCTAGGTGGATCGGCCATGCTAAATTGCCTGTAGCATTCAGCGATGTGTAGGTTATAGGGGGATGGGTCTGGGTGGGATGCTCCAAGGGGCGGTGTGGACTTGTTGGGCCGAAGGGTCTGTTTCCACACTGTAGGGAATCTATTCTAAGATAACAAGGTGTGAAGCTGGATGAACACAGTAGGCCAAGCAGCATCTCAGGAGCACAAAAGCTGATGTTTCGGGCCTAGACTCATCATCAGAGAGGGGGATGGGGAGAGGGTTTTGAAATAAATAGGGAGAGAGGGGGAGGCGGACTGAAGATGGAGAGAAAAGAAGATAGGTGGAGAGGAGAGTATAGGTGGGGAGGTAGGGAGGAAATAGATCAGTCCAGGGAGGACAGACAGGTCAAGGAGGCGGGATGAAGTTAGTAGCTAGGAAATGGAGGTGCGTCTTGAAGTGGGAGGAGGGGATAGGTGAGAGGAAGAACAGGTTAGGGAGGCAGGGACAAGCTGGGCTGGTTTAGGGATGCACTGGGGGGAGGGAATGAGCTGGGCTGGTTTAGGGATGCAGCGGGGGAAGGGGAGATTTTGAAGCTTGTGAAGTCCACATTGATACCATTGGGCTGCAGGGTTCCCAAGTGGAATATGAGTTGCTGGTCTTGCAATCTTTGGGTGGCATCATTGTGGCACTGCAGGAGGCCCATGATGGACATGTCGTCTAAGGAATGGGAGGGGGAGTTAAAATGGTTCGCGACTGGGAGGTGCAGTTGTTTATTGCGAACCAAGTGGAGGTGTTCTGCAAAGCGGTCCCCAAGTCACACTGGGTACAGTGGATACAGTACACCACATTGGCAGATGTGCAGGTGAACATCTGCTTAATATGGAAAGTCACCTTGGGGCCTGGGATGGGGGTGAGGGAGGAGGTGTGGGGGCGAGTGTAGCACTTCCTGCGGTTGCAGCGGAAGGTGCCAGGTGTGGTGGGGTTGGAGGGGAGTGTGGAGCGAACAAGGGAGTCACGGAGAGAGTGGTCTCTCTAGAAGGCAGACAAGGGTGGGGATGGAAAAATGTCTTGGGTGGTGGCGTCGGACTGTAGATGGCGGAAGTGTCAGAGGATGATGCATTGTATCCGGAGGTGGGTGAGGTGGTATGTGAGGACGAGGGGGATCCTCTTAGGGCGGTTATTTGTATGCCATTGAAGTTGGCGAATACTATTCTGAAAGCTAGAATAGAAATATTATTGACATTAAATGCAGCATCATAAAATTCCATCATGCTCGGGGAGGGGAAACACTTGTTATTCTTAGCTGTGCCCACTTTGTATATGGTCTTTCTTTGGATATTAAGATTGCAGAGTGGAGTAATTGCCATTGATGATGATGTCAGCAAGTACTTCAACTTTTTTGGAATGACGTATATAACTGACTCAGATTCTGATTGCTTTATCTCCCAAGCAATATTTTTTAAATGAAAGAAGGCACATAAAATAATGTTTCCTGTCTTTTCGCTCAAAGATCATCAATGCTGCCTCTAAGTCTCACAGCAACCCAAATGTATACAAGTCAAGAGATAATGGCAACTGCAGATGCTGGAGAATCCAAGATAACAAAGTGTGGAGCTGGATGAACACAGCAGGCCAAGCAGCATCTCAGGAGCACCAGAGCTCCTGAGATGCTGCTTGGCCTGCTGTGTTCATCCAGCTCCATACTTTGTTATCTTGTATACAAGTCAACCCTCTTTAAGTTATTATGCAAGAATGACTGGAGAAAAACACTTCCAGGGAGCATTGTTAAACAAATCATAAAGTGCCCTTACGCTCCAAAAGAAAATCAAATTTGCATCACTGTTGATATAGAAAAGTAATCAGGAATTGTTAATGTCTCACATACAGCCAATGGAATCATACAGCATGGAAACAGATCCATTGGTCCAACTCATCCATGAAAACCAGATATCCTAAATTAATCCAGCCCCATTTTTCAGCATTTAATTCCTCTAAACCCTTCCGGCTCATATACCCATCCAGATGCCTTTTAAATGTTGTAATTGTACCAGCCTCCACTACTTCTTTTGGCTGCTTATTCCATCCATGCCCTCTGCATGAAAATGTTACCCCTCAGGTCCCTTTTAAATCTTTCCCCTCTCACCTTAACCCTCTGTCCTCAAGTTCTGGGCTCCTGTACTCTGGGGAAAAGACCTTGACTATTCACCCCATCCATGCTCCTCATGATTTTATAAACCTTTCTAAAATGTCAGCCCTCAGCCTCTGTTGCTCCAGGGAAAATGGCCCCAGCCTATTCAACCTTTCCCTGTAGCTCAAAGCCTCCAACTCCAGTAACATCCTTGTAAATCTTTTCTGCACCCTTTCAAGTTTAACGACGTCTTTTCTATAGCATTGAGAGCAGAATTGAATGCTGTATACCAAACATGGCCTAACCAATGTCCTGTACAACTGCAACATGACCTCCCAACTCCTATACTCATTCACTGACCACCAAAAGCAAGCGTACCAATGACCTTCTTCACTGTCCTGTCTATACAAAACTCCATTTTCAAGGAACTATGAACCTGCACCCCGAGGGCTCTTTGTTCAGCAACATTTCTCAGGACACTACCATTGAGCGTGTAAGTCCTGCCCTGATTTACCTTCCCAGAATGCAACTCTTCACATTTATCCAAATTCGACTCTAACTGCCACTCCCTCACATTTATCTAAATTAAGCTCCATCTGCTACTCCCTTGCATGCATCTAAATTATACTCAGTTTGTTTGATGTGGGCACTTTTAAGAAGATAGAGTAATAAATAATTTTTAGCTGTAAGGTAAGAGTGTTTATTGATGAGGCAGCTATCTGATACCATTGTTCCACCATCACTGCTTACGCAACTCATTCCCTCCAAGTTGGACTGCAGAAGGTTGGAACTTATGGTTAGTAGTCAACAGATGACACTAGCCACCTAAACAACTTGCATTTGTCCAAAAGATTATTCTGCGGGGATTTTCACTGAAACGTTTTGTACAGTCAACTATTGATCTCTGAAACTAGATTACGCAACTGCATACCCTGTTCATCGATCTCTTTTAAGAATTAAAAATGGAAAGGATAGAGCATGAATGAGGAAATGTCAGTTTCAGTAATGAATATAATGCCAGATCTCGGTGCAGAAAGTGAAATAAAAGGGAAGAAAGATTTTGTTAAAGAAGTGGGATGAAAAAAGATGGTTCCAAGAAGTTTAAAAATAAATGACATTTAAAAGCTTTCAACAATAATTGAAATCATGAAGGAATGAGATTCACTATATGCAATAATTAATGTTCAGCTCTAGAGAGGTTGCTTTGATTAACTAGGATGTGGAGGTGTCGGTGTGCCTACACACACTATCTCTCCCTCCCTCACACACACACACACACACACACACACACACACACACACACAGACACACACATAGACACACACACTCTCTTTCTCTTACATGCATGTAAATCTATGGGGTAAATTTGTGTTTTCAGACACATTCTATCTTGTTCAAAAAGCACACTATTTATAGACAGTCAGTTAAAGTGGTGTTTCATAAATTCCTTCTTTAGAAGTAAACCAGTCTGACTCGAAATGAAAACACAAACAAATTTTAAACAAGGCTAAACAATTAACATGACCTAAAACCTCACCTCTCCAGTTATTGATCCATCTAATAAGGAGAAAGTTGGCTTAGTATCTATTCCCCTAATAAATTTGTACACCTCAGTTTGATCCTCCTCAGCCTTCTCTGCTTTAAGGGAAATAACCCCAGCCTATCTATTCTCTCTTCATAGTTGAAACACTTCAGGCCAGGCAACATCTTGGTGAATCTCCACTGCCTTGCTTTAGTGCAATTAGATTATTCCTATAGCATTGCATCCAGAACTGCACACCATACTACAACTGTGGTCTAACCCCTAAAGTCTAATACTGCTCCACCACAGCCTCTCTGTTCCAGTGTTCCTTATCCTGACTAATAAAGATAAGTATTCCATATGCCTTTTTAATTTGTTTGAGGGCATATACACCAAGGCCATTCTGATCTTCTGAATTTCGTATGCTCCTACCATTCATTGTGTATTCCCTTGCCTTTCTAATCCTCCCAATATGCATCACTTCAAACTTCTGCCCATCTGACCAGTCTATATAACCCTGTTATCTGAGGTTTTCCTCCTCACTATTGACCACACCACCAATTTTCACATTATCTATGAATTTACTGATCAAACTTCCTAAATTCATGTTTGATGACCTGGGAGAAGAGGTTGCAGCTGCACTTCAGCTAATGTTGCAGAGATAAAATCGTTATCTTGTAGGTTATATGTAACTTGATACTGCAATATAAAAAAAGTGCCAATAAACATTCCGTTCATAGGATTAACAATGCATAAAGTGTACTTGAAATTACTGTCACAATGCCTTGTGAAGGGGATAAATTCAGAGGTTACAAATTGCACAAACAGCCTGTCTATGATTCCTCTCTATATATATATATATATTACTTTTCTTCTTGGTGATCTGTGGTAGAAAGCCAGGACATTGTGATTGTGAAGTTCAGTCATACAGCAATGCGGGAAAAACTTTGCAATACCTACAGGGCCCCATGTCCAAATTATACCAGTTTGTGTTAGGCTGTCTGTTGCCTCAGTTCGTATATGGATGATGAAAATAGAAAGGTGAGAATCAACACTTTGTTAGGAGACCAGTTGACGGTAATAGGGTACAAGTCAAAACTCAGAGTTCATAAGTTTTAAATTAATAATTTGCTTGCCACAATGACCAGTCACTGAATTTATTCACAAGAGGATGCTAACGCATCTTTATCAAAGAACTTAAATGTTAAATACACACAAAAAGGAAAAAAAAAATCAATGATATTATACTGTGCAAGGCCTCAATGAATTGGTCCAAAGTTAATTTCAGAAATAGAGATTCAATCCTTTTATCCTTGAAGAACAACTTTACAGATAACAAAGCACAGTGAAGGGTCCCACGTTTTTATTTTAAGGTCCCTTGCTCCATGGGTTTGGTTGTAATGTGGTCCTTTACAGAAAGCTTTGGCATTCACTGGCATTCACTTCAGCCAATGCCTCATCCTGAGACCCATAGACAAACTACTACCACAGCCCAATTATTTCTTAACATCGGTTCCTAAATGTCCTCTTCCACGGCCTTTGATTTTGGAGCTTTTCTGTTACTGACATTAAAATACACAGGTTTTCTTTTTGCTCTGACTGTTTTGGAGATTGTTAGATTGCACTGCTCCTGCTACAGGCCTTTATCTTGCCTCTCTGAATGACTTACTTCACCCTCTGAAAGAAACTTGCATACTTGCGGACCTTCTAAATTGTTCTGTTTTTATAAAAGAACTTGTTTCAGTCTGTGTACCCCTGTGGTATACAACCAGTCAGTTCTTTACTTCTCTTTTCTACTGTTGTTTAAATGAATAGAAACAAATTTCCAAACAAGTCTACACCACTCACAAAATTCACAAAAATAAAATTATGACTCACCTTTTCAACACATAGTACTAAAGTTATAAATAGTTTTATCCAACTTAAAACTCAAGTTTTCAAATACTTGTATGTCATGACCCTTTATCATAACCTTCAGTAGAATCATACAGGCCATTGGGATATACATGTTGAACTATTGAAGCTTTTTGGTCAACACAACTCTTATGTTTATTTAGATATAGTCATGGTCTTCTTTTGAAGGGCACAGAACACACTAGCAATATCAAAACCACCTTTCAATAATCCAACATTTTATCTGCTGGAATACAATCCAAACTGGGTTGAAGTGAGCAGAAAAGCCAATAGAAGTTTTCTCAGGTAACCCTGATTTTGGAGTACATGTGTTTCACATGAAAGTCAGTGAACATGATTTAATGCAGTTTGGAATTTTTAGGCAATGTTAGTGGATATACAGATGCTATTTGGTAAACACCTTAACTGCGTAACCATAGTTATTATTCAGACATAATTCTGATTGATAATCTTAATTGTAATGATCTTTATTGTATTGATGCCAGGGAGTATAACTTGACAGTTGCTTTGATCTTATTAACTGTCATTCTTTACAAAATATTGATTTGATTTGAAAACTGCTGTGGGCTACTCATTAACAATATTTAGGCTTATGCTTGTTATGCTCATTACACTTATTTAACATGGTTCGAATAGTACTCAACTTTCTGTGTTACATTAGACATTAAAAATATAAAAATAAATAAAAGTGAGGACTTTTCCAAAACTACAAAATACTGGACTATAATGCCTGCAACTTCCAAATTGGTGCATTTACTCAACAGCAAAAGTCTTTCATTGATTTTCGTCTGAACCCAATGTTTATTTGATAGCAATCAGACCACCTAGCCTCAAAGTATCACACACCACACCACACAGTTTAACATAAAATAAAACAAAGTTCCGTGGAGGCTGAAGATCAAAAACAAAGGCAGAAATTGCTGGTGAAACTCAACAGATCTGATAGCATCTGTGGAGACAAAGCAAAGCTAACATTTTGAGTTTAGGGACCCTACTTCAAAAATGGCCTTAAAATGCTATCTCTGCTTTCTCTCCACAGATCCTGCCAGACCTGCTGAGTTTCTCCAGCAATTTCTGTTTTTGATAACATACAACAAACTTCGCTACATAAGTCAAGTCACGTACCAGCTCAAGGTGAGCACTAATCTCTAAAGCAGTATACATATTAGATTTTAGGTCTCACATTGACAATAGCACATCCTAATATCAAAAACACTTTGGTTATTATGTGTTGCATGGCATATTTTTGCAAAAGTTAATAATTCATAACAATTCAATCGGGTTTTATGATCTTGAACAGAAACCTATGAGGGTTTATATAACTCAAAGCTGATTATGACTAGAAGTCTATGAATGAGGAAGTCTAAATTTACAGCCTTTCTTCAGTACTGCATTGAGGCTACAGACTACAAGCAATACTCATGTTTTTTCCTAAGAGCACTATGGTGTGCCAACACCTAATGGACTACATCAGTTCAAGAACGTGGCTCAATACAGGCAATAGCCTTGCCAGCAATGCTTACATCCCAAAACTTTTTTTTTGAAAAACCTGAAGGCATTGGAGGCTCAAACCTTCTGACACAAAAGCAGAAATATTGTGAATTGAAACCAATTGTAACTTAAGAGTACAAAAATCTTTAAGGAATCGATAGGGGAGGAAATCTGCCATCACTACCCGGTCTGGCCTATGTATGACTCTGGACACATAGCAATGTGATTGACTCTTAACAGTACTCAGTATCAAACCAAGAACTATGGTGGTCCATGAAGGCAGATCACCATCACCTTCCCTACGGCAATTAAGGACAGGTAACAAATGCTGGCCTAGCTAGTGATGCCCGCCTTTCATGTGTGAAGTTTTTTGAAAATCAATCTCCTAAATTCTTGCGCATTCTGAAACTTTCAAATCACCTAATCTCTGCAACTCCCTTTCACAAAGTTTTAAAGTTTTTTAAACTTTCTTCCGTATCTTTTCTTCACCATATCTCCTTTGCTTACATCAGTTCTCATTGTGCTTGTACCTACTCCCAATATCATGTTTCACCTTCTGTAACTCCTGACTAATCATCAAATTACTTGCATGTCCTAAACTCTCTATCGCCTTACCCAAATTCCCCTCTGGTTGCCATTCTCTGATTTGTTTTTCATTCACTTATTTGAATCGCTTAGCATATTCTTTTCTTCTTTCCCCTTTTTGTAGCGCTGCATCTTTCAATTCAACCTTCCCAGCATTCCTCTTCCAGGCAAGACCCCCAAATCCCAGCTGGTCGCACGTCAATTCTCATATTCATAATGAACACTTCCCCTTTGAAACTAAATGTTCCATTTAAACAATTGCCTAACTTCCTTCCTCATATCACACACATTAATCAATTTAAGATAAACTATCTTCCACCACGAAAATGTACATTTTTTTAACATTTAACAAGTTTTTAAATGATATTTAACTGGACTCACCAGCAAAGTACTGGGGTAGATTTGAACAAGATAATGAAATTCATTTGGCTTAATTTTATACGGACAAGTGGGAAACACAAAAATTGAGAAGGACCATAAACAGTGGTAATGTAGATAAATTATATTATTCTATGAGATAAAATACATTTGAGGTATTGATAATGCTATTGCAAAGATTAATGAGTCATCAACAGTGTAAGGCTGCAATCAATTAAGTAAACAGGATCAAGGCCTTTATAGCAAAGGAATACAGCCAGACGTGGGTGTGATTCTGAGTTTGCACAAGCTGTTGTTTCATCACCAACTGAAAGGAATATCTTTGGTTATTACCTTCCCTCGACATTTTCAACCAACCTATTCTGGGCTGTTATTATCCTCTGAGAATAAAAAAAATCAATGAACAGTAGATGCTGAAAATCAGAAACAAAAGCAGAAATTGCTGGAAAAGCTCAGCAGATCCAGCAGCATCTGTGTGGAGAAAGTAGAGTTAAGAATCTGGGACTCCTGGTCTAGAAGTATGAACATTACAATTGCACCACCAGAGCCCCACAATTCCGCGTGTGATATGACAAGGAATATACCCATTGGGTGACAATACATCGGAGGGTGTTTAAATTGTGAAGAAATATAACACAAAGTGGGCATTTGTACTTAAAAGAAGTGAAAGTTCAGAGTGTTCTTATCAAAGTATTCAAGACTTTTAAGGGTATGGGCAAGTAAAATATCAAAATGTATCAAAAACAAATTCCTTCACTGTCACTTAAGAAATCTTTCAGATCTTTGAATGTTTCCATCCCTGATCTAAGCAACAGCAAATATCCCTCCAACTGTGTAATCCATAACTTATAGTAATATGTTTGCTAGTAATGTCACACACTTATTAATATTCTGAATGAGTATCTGAATGGAATCAATGAGTCACTGACACTGTTACTTAAATTTCCTACTCCTCATGCTCAAATTGCCTTTAGCAACCGTGACTATTATTTTAGTGCACTTATTAGGGAATCATTTCAACTCCTGGAATTTAGTGGAAACATAATATCTCCTTTCAACTCCTTCCCCTTCTCAATCTTCATCTGTAAGTACTCCAGTGGCACATCTAAAAACCTGGAAGCCCTCTCTTCATCCTGCTATTCTATTCACTATCCTTTACCATCAAGTCAAGACTTCTTGAAAGGATTGTGGTAACTTCTGTTACATAAGTGAAGGTCCACCTTAATGGAAACAGGCTAACTTCGCATTTTGCTAGCCATGCATGTAGCTGTGAACCCTGTTGAGCATACAGTCAGCAAATGCACATCATAAGATAATGTTTTTCTGTGAGAATGCTAAAAACAACAGTAAGCTTTGGTCCAAATTTGATAGATTCTCCAGTGCTAAGCAGATTTGTTTTTCTGGTAATTCAGATGTCCTGTGCCAAACATACACAAGATTCTTATAATTGTAAATAATAATGAAAAATGCCGAGAATTGGAAACGATAAGGGAGAATGTTGGAAACATGCAGTGCACCAACCGATAGCTTCTGAAGATATCTTTTCAAATCATTTAGGGGATGATTTGAAAAGATGCAAGAAACTCTTACATTTCCATCATTTTTCAATTCTAAAGAAAGGTCATTAACCTTAAATTTGAACTCTTTTTCTCCCCTCAGATGCTGCTTAGCCTGTTGAGTATTTCCAGCACATTTTGTATTTAATATAACAGTTAACTAGCCCGCACCACTAAAAATCAATATGCACCTCAAAAGAGCAAGCTTGTTCTTCCTTCGCCAGGATTTGAAGTGGCTGCAGAATAATGTGTGATCTGCAAATAACGTGAATGCAGTGCAGCCAGGCAGTAGATTTGTCTGATGTAGCTTTGGATGCCCTATGCGGGGGTTAGACAGGCAGAGAGAGGTCCTTTATTCACCGGGGCAGGGGGGGGGGAGGTGGGCTGCGTGCAGGAGGCCCCTCATTCAGACAACAATCAGGTGACAGGAACAGTGTGGATCACAGCCAACAGACATGCCTCACTGACCTTATGTAGTGTTGTAAGAAGGTCAATGACCTCACATGAATGCTCAAAGTCACTGACTGCTACGAAAAAATGCCATATGCTTGTCAATTAAATGCTAGTTCAATTCAGTGCCCTTCTTCCACTCACTTACCAAAATTCTTTCAACTTCAATCCATTTCTAACATTCAGAATGTCACCAATGATTCCCAGGCAAGGGTCCTCACTTCATTAGGATGCCAGCTGAGGAGGGAGGAACTTGCTCCCTCACTTTATTCAACCTCCACCTCTTTGGTCACAACAAGACTAACTTGCAAAGGAATGCATCCCTCATGGATACCTTTTGCAATTCCAGCATATTTATGTTTTAAAAGGTGCTAATTTAACCAAATTTTCCAGAGTTAAAGAGAGTGGGCTGAATCCTACCACATTCATTCTCGAAGCAGTTCTTTCCCTGAGGCTGGCACCCCTACAACATCACTATGGCAATCCTCTTGTGCAATGCGAGCCCAATTCTCCCTTTCAACAGAGCCAGTAGTACTCACCACTGCATGTGTATCCCAGAATATACCATGTCTCTGGCACTGGTGCAAATGAAGTGCTGGAATTTCAAGTTGCCTCTACGATTGCAGACATTTCGCCCAGGTTTGGTTGAGAAGGGGAATTTGTGGCCCAGTTTGCACACATGGACCTGGATGTCCTGTTGGATGAGGTCATGCAGAGGGTGGCCATACCTTTCGCTGAGGACCACCAGCGGAGGGCATGCCACCAAACTTTACCAGTTTGTTCTTTGGTCGACACTGGGGCCTGTTTCAGTGTCCATGGTCCAGAAAATCATGCACTAGTGCATGAAGAAGATGAATGACCTTCTCTCCTCTACTTGGATAAATACTGCTATCTGCCCTGCGCAATCTGACACTCACTCTTATCTCTGCTACTGCACCCACCTCCACCAAGATTCACGCTCTACCATTCTCATTATTGCATGCAACATCTTCCCTCACTCGCTCTTAGCCACATTCAAAATGCACATCCTAGCATCACCGTTTTCCTTCCTGTGTCTCACTTGTCTTTATTTATTCAGTTGCCCCTTCAATACTTTAATCCACACTGCATCCCAGAATGATGACTCCAATCTCCACAATGAATTTGCTCAGTCTCCCTCCTGCAACACTGGCTTCCGATAAAACCTCCTTGGCTTTTTAGTGGATGGATGCCCAGGACTTGCTGTTGCCCACGCCCATGAGCACCTCTGCCAGACTGTTCGTAATGTTGAATGACCAAACCGTTGACTAATATCCGTACAGCTGCCCAACTGTCTACCCATGACTCCCCAAACTGGACCCACAAGGTTGACTGTGGCCTACTCTCCGGACTTGTAGAGCTATGGACCCCATGACCACGCCCATCCCGACTGTTGACTGATGATGCACAAGCCCTGGACTGGTACAGATTTCTGTGCTTCACTTACTGTGCTGGGGCCCCTGATTGAAGGCTGTCTCCCTGGACCTACCTGAGAACTATTCTCTATAGATTTTGTGATATGGCTGTTTGCTTGCAGCACATACAATGTGTTTGATATGTTGATCACTGTAACATGGTGCGGGTGTCAGACTGATGGAACACTGTGCCATTCAGCAACATATCCAGCCCCCTCACTTGCCAGCATGCACCCACTGCTTCGAGAATGTGCCCCGAGATGTTGGTATTGGTGTCCAGTATGGAGATCCAGAGGAGCAAGCAGTGTGCTGGAGTCATCAGGTACCTGCTCTGAGTTTCATGTCAGGAATTGTCAGTGTCTGGTTTCTAGCTGGTGGGCTGTAGAATTGGAAAGCTGATATTAATGTGGAGATTAAGTAATAAGTGTGATAACAAGCAGCAATCCCTGTGAATAAGCCTGTTACTGCTCACTAGCAAGAATTTCATCTTGATGTTTGAAACTGAGTTGCAAAACACAACTTATCACTCACAACATCACGAGAGGCATTGCCCAATTTCTCATGTGATTCTCCCAAATTTCCCATCAAAGCTCACATCATGCAGAGATTGGGAGGTTTTCACTCAGTTTATTGCTTACTTAAATATGAGGAAAACTAAAACATAACCCACATGTGTACAGATTAGAAATGACAAGAGAATAAAAAGATAACAGCTTTGGTTTGTCTGTGCAGGGTAGATGGTGAAATGTTGTGATCATTAATTTGGGTGCCATTGACTATGGAATTTGAATAATGAATTAGTCTGGAGTTACTGAGTTCTGCACATTAGCTGAAAGGAATTGTCTAGTTTCCTGTTCAACTGTGACTTTTGATTAGCGTCTTGCTTCAAACAATCAGACAGAGAGACCGAGAGAAACATTACACGTTTTTCATTTTAGGGTAGCAAAGGGTTGTCAAGAAGCTGTTCTCAACTGTAACCTTCAGAGCTCACTACAGCCCAGCAGCAGTAAAATGCCAGACTAGCACACAGACACCAGAGTCAGCTGGTTTTTAACCCCTCTCTTGTGTATGCCTGACAGGGAAGAACGCAGATAGGTCTTTTGCCCAGGCTGCTTAGTTTTAGTTTGCATTGATTCCCCAGCAAGGGAATGTGACTCACAGCAGGTGGCATATATTTTTTGCATTATACCTCTTCCTTTTGAAGTAGTCTTTGTGAAATTCCATGACACCCTTTCCGGTACAACATTTCATGGTCTGTCATGAGGCTGGGCGTAATATACTTAGCAATTTTCCACACAGTCACTGAATTGCATTTTCAGCCATCTTTGCTTTGCATGATGTATAACTCTAGAGTTTTGGAGTCAAAATGGTCCACAGCACAGGAAAATGCCCTTCAGCCCAGCAAGTCTGCACTAGGAACAATCACCTAACCATTCTTATCCCTGTCAGCCAGCATTCAATTTCCATAAATGTGTCAACTTTATCACGACATAATTTTCAATTTCTTCACTCTGCAGAAGTAGAAACATTTCACTTTCTCTGTCCAACTAGAGGCTTTTTTTTAATAAATGTGCCTCTTTCCAAATAAGATTAAATTTTCGATAGAGTCCTCTGTACCTCTTGACACTCCCTACGAAATGTTATAAAAATGTGAGAAAACTGATGCCATTTTCTCAAATAATCAATGCAATCAAATAATCAGCTTCCAAAATTTGGTACGTTTGTAAAGTGGGTCATTTTTTTCAAGAACAGTTGAAGTGATGATTATTCAATAATGTTAATTTTGACAGTTTAAATTTTCTCTATTGCATGGCAGAAAATAAAAGTAATTTTGGCTTTCGCTTGCCACCACTGAGCAGCACAGGAGTACCACTAATGCTTGCACCATCACAAGACGCAGTAGGGTAATATCCTATCCACAAAAGAAAATAAAAATGAATAATTCTTCAATTCTCTTTCCTATACAAGGAATTTCATGGTTAGTCAGCCACAATAGTCATCTTGTTTGTTCTTCCTTGGACATGAACAGAGGAGCTTAACATCTTTCATTACTTCTGCCATATTCACAAAAGTGTGTCACTGTGTACTGAAAAGACAAGCTGCTGGAATCTGGGAGAACAATCCTTGACATTATAACTCTTGGTTAGACTCTGCACAAGAGTTACAAAAGTCTGTTGTTTGTCCCTCCTCAATTGTGAAGAACAGTATAGAGTACTTTGTGTTGCAATGTATTGCATGCCTGCTCGCCCATGAAATCTATATGCACAAACAAGGAAAGAACGTAGGTCATTTCCCGTTCACTATAGGACGCATGAACTGAGAGCCTTCTCTCTCTTATTTTAGTTACTGGCTCTCCACTTTTCAAGAATCATTTAACACAATGCAGGAAGACTGAAGCTAGATTAATCAATTCTGGGCATCCTTCTTGAGTCATTAGGTCTAGGTTAAAAAATCTTTTTTATGTAAGATTCACACATTTGCACAACAGAGGGCAACTCTAGTTATCTTAATTTTAATGTTCTTCATTAAATAATCTGGGTTTCTCTGTTGAAGCTCTGTTACGTAGTTTCACCTGGGTTGGTAAAGATGGAGATTTCCCAAACCAAACTAATTCAAAGTCCCCATCTTATCAATAATATTTGCTTTGTCAGTAGGACACTGGTCCCCATCCTTTCCTAGTTATGAATCTTCAGTTGATTTCCTTCCACTTTTTTGTAAAAACCAAGAACAACTGAAAGGCTTAGAAGAGACAGAGATCTCACAGACAGGAACTAAGATTTATAACAAAACTACTCGCTTCACTTAAACATTCAACACATCTGTAAGTAATTTGGGGCTCTGATCTGTTGTCATGACAATAGCTTCACTTAAGCAATGCATATTGAGCACTTCTGTAAATCTCACACCAACATCTCACAGCTTTCAGTCATTGTCAGCTATTCAACTATGATAGGCATGTCACACAAGTACATGCTCAAGATTATTTACAAAGCAAGTGGCTTGGACCAGATTTCTGATTGGTGGATAAGACACATCCAAGTATTTGTATGGAATATGAAATCTAATCGAGGCAACATCATGCAGACAAAAGATGGCTTTCAAGCTCATAGGGCTGTTGCGATTATACAGCACAACTGAAGAAAGTGCAAATTGTGCAAGAGCAGTGAATGGTAGATTGCACAACTGCATAAAATGGAGCTGCATTCAGCTTTGTGAAGATGCCTTGTCATTTATAATGTTCTGCAACTGCAATCAGCATTGTCTTTGGTGAATAAAATAGAAAATGTCATACACTAACTACTGGATAATTATTTATTCAGAAATTTGGCTCTTAATCTTTCTAAATACAATAAAAGAAATTCAGAATGAGGCATATGTTCATTAAAATAGGAAATGGAAAGTAACAAATGGAAATACTTAGTGGCCTTAGATCTCAAAACTGCTAACATAGCAGGAATGCTGTAATGATTGTTGATTAAATATTGCATTAGAGTCTACATGCAGGATATGTGTGTGTATGAATTTTTGTGTGCAAGGTACAGGTGAACATGTGACCTCAATGTGTGGGGTGTGCGCATGTGTGTGTATGTGTATGGGGCTCAATTCACATGGAATCTCTGTATGTTGGGTGCCAGTGTGTTGAGCTATGTACTTAAAGAGGTCTAATTTGCATGGTTATGGGGCAAAAGCATTCTTTTGCAATTAAACTGAACAACTTTTACAAAGAACTAGCACAGGTTTTCCAGACTGAATGGCCTCTGACTGTGCCATAATGGTCCATGATTCAGCATCCATGTCCTCTTGTACACCTAAGTTTCACAAGGTACATGCCTCATTTGCAAGCATGCTGCTCTTGGCATTCACTTTCACTCTTGACTTGGATACATACACCAAAGACCACTAATGTTTCTATTCCTTTTAATCATTTATATAGTTCCTCACTTCATTCTTTCTACCAAAACTAGTCACTTAACATTTCTGTGTATTATTTTTTATCTAATCCGAATATGCCCAATTCTGTCCATGTCCTCCTGAAGTCTGTTGTTATCTTTTGCCACTATTTGCTACATTTTGAGTTTCATGTCACTTGCAAACATTGAAATTAGCCTTTAAAAAATTACATGCCACTGTCTACTGCTATCCCTTAGCCAGATTTATATTAACTCAGTCCTTTATTCCCATGGCTTTTATTTTGTTAACAAGTTTATTTCAAAGTATTTTATCAAACTCATTTTGCAAAGTCCCCATAACACAGCTGCACTATGCTGATACATCTCCTCCACCTTGTCTTCAAAAAACATGATAAAAATAGACATAATTTGTCATTTATGCATCTATGCTAACTTGCAATTTTCACTCAGACTTTTCCAAATGCCAATTAATTTTGTGCTGGATTATTGGGTATAAATGTTTCCCCATCAGACATTGTGCTGTTTAGTAATTGGTGCATTAATCCCTCTCGCCCTTTTAAAAACTAGAAATCATATTAAAATGACTAAGTTATTTCTACAGGCTTGCTACCATTGCAACAGGGAAGTGATCCAGTGCACTGTATACTGCAACAAATTTCCTAAGTAATGGCTTAGGTATCATCTTGCTAATCCTTATGTCAAGCTATTCCAGAATGGTTATGATCATGCTACATACCTGTTAACGTGAACGGTTACCATGAAAAGCAAACTATTTGCAAGAGACAAATATAGCCTGCCCACTTCTCCTCAGCTTAATCATTTTCTCCTTTTCCACACTGTCCTGCTTTGACCTGGGGTGGACTTTGTCTTAATTTTGCTTTTTTAAACTTTTTTTCTTCATTATGTTATTGTGGAAAGACTGTTATTCTGAACTTTTTTTATTTTTCTAATTTATTTATATGATTTTGTACTTTTGAAGGTCTGAAATTCTGGACTTTTTATTTCTTTATTTTTCTGATTTTTTTTTCCCTAAGAATTTGTACTTAAGTATCTGTACCTCAGTACCTTTGTTCCTAAGATGTCACTGTAAGTGGTGACCTGTAAACTTTTCACTGTATTCATGTGAGTACATGTGACAATAAAGCTAATTCAATTCAATCATGTTTTTTCATCTTTGCTCCATCCCCACTGTATTTCTAGGCCTTCTGCACATGCTGAGTTTTTTCATAGCCCCAAATGTACCCTATACCACATCTTTTTTCCAAGGCCTTCAGCTCCCCCACTGCAACCCCCTCCCCCCCAAGCACACCTTCAGGCAATTCAAAGGTCTTGAGGTCCTGACCAATTTGTAGAATTTCTCCCTGCCAGATTTCAATCTATTTCTACCCTGAGTTCCAGTTAGACTTTTGAACCTGCTTCTGCACTACCTAAACAACAATCCTGTATTTCCCCACAACCCACCCAGGCAATATCCACGCTTTCTCTCTCCAGTTCTAGGCTTGAAAAATGGTTCCAGCAACAGGCTTTGACTTGATTTGATTTGACTTATTATTGTCACATGTACCTTAACAGAGTGAAAAGTTTTGTTTTGCACGCAGTATAGGCAGATCGTAACATAGAAAAATCATAGAGTGACTGAACAAAGTGAGGAATACAAAGTTACAGCTGCAACAAACGTGCATAAAAGCAAGATCAAATTAGATTTTAAATTTGAGAGGCCCATTCAGGTGTCTAATAACAGTGGGAAAGATGCAGTTCTTGAACCTGTTGGTGTGTGTGGCTATGACAAGATGTATGCATATCTGCAAGTGAAATGTCCAGGTGTCACGTGGTGGGAAAAGATAAAGGAAATCTTTTGGTCTGGGTTGCTCTTTGTGCACGTGAGAATGATTGAATTGCTTTTTAATTTGACATTCCACCAACACACTCATGGATGCACTTCCATCGCTCATGGAAGAAAAAGTGGAGCAACCACAGCAGCAATATCTAATCAATGAGAAAAAGACCGAGCTATGTGCCCTTACCTTGACAAGAAAGAGGCCAGTGGCCATCATTGGAGTGGCCATAGCCTCAAACATTGCAGGGTTGAAACACTTAAAGGTGAGAATATGCTCCAACCTAATCCATCTTCTCACATTCCACTTCTCTTTCATTCCACAATCTCTTCTGATTAATGAGCTGCAGATGATACAAGCATGACTCTCTTACTCTTCCAATTCCTCACTGCAACCTTGCCCTTTAATACATGCCAAGATTGAGCTGCAACCTGGTCAGGCAGTAATAAAGAAATGCAACGTTCAAGTGCATAAAGAGACTGGAGAGGATAAGTTACTCATTTGCCCTCAAATTCTCAGACACTGGTTGAGATACTGACACTCTGTGTACTTTGCAGGTTAGAATGGAGAGGTAATCTGCACATGACACACTACCAGGCATGAATATTTTACAGCCAGAGCTTGGGTGCATGGGGCGGGGAGCAGGTCACAGGCTGCACAGATGTCAGTTTGACCACAGACTCCTAACACCTGGGCTAATGCCTTGGCCAAAACGGTGTCTGCTGTAAGTCATACCAGTTATATGAGCATCCAGTGTCTAATAACAGTCATATTGTTTTTTTTCCCTCTCCTTTGATGATCCAATGCAGTGTCAATGGACCATTCATTGATAGATAAGGTAACCATGACTGATCCTGTCCTTGCCTAGACTCAGAGATGTACAGCATGGAAACAGATCCTACTTTCCACTTGTCCACAATGACCAGATCTCCTAAATGAATCGAGTCCCATTTGCCAGCATTTGGCCTGTATCGCTCTAAACTCTTCCTATTCATATACCCATCCTTGTGGCTTTTAAATGTTGTAATTGTACCAGGTTCCACCACTTCCTCTGACAGCCCATTCCATACATACACCACCCACTGCATGAAAAATTTGCCTCTTAAATCCCTTTAAAATCGTTCCTCGCTCACCTTAAACCTATGCTCTCTAGTTTTGGACTCCCCCCACACCAGGAAAACACCTTGTCTACTTACTCTATCCATGCCACTCATGATTTTATAAACTTCCATATGGTCACCTCTCAGCCTTTAATGCTATAGGGATAATAGACCCCAGCTTTTTTTCAGTCTCTCCCTTTAGCTCAAACCCTTGATCGCTGGCAACATCCTTGGAAATCCTTTGAACTCTTTCAAGTTGCTCAACATCCTTTCTATTGCAGGGTGACTAGAATTGTATACAGTATTCCAAAAGTGGCCTAACTAATGTCCTGGACAGCTGCAACATATTGTCCCAACTTCTATACTCAAGGCATTGTCCAATAAAGGCAAGTATACCAAATGCCTTCTTTACTGTCCTATCTACCTGCGACTCCATTTTCAAGGAACTATGAACCTGCACTCAAAGGTCTCTTTGTTCAGCAATATTCCCCAGGACATTGCCATGAAGTGTATAAGGCTAAGAGTACTTTCTACACAGATACCAGGTGGAGTGTCAAGTAGTAAGTATCTGCAGGTGACCAAGAGTGTTCGATGATGTGAATAACAACAGCTGAAACACAAGTGAAGGGGTGACTGACAATCTTATTAAATGAGGCAGAGAGATAATTACAAAAACCTAATAATAAGGTAGTTCTGGAGACAAACTAAATGACTGGAATAACATTATTTATATACGAGTCAAATACTGATGGTCTAACCAAAGGAATAATTAATCCAAAACAGTACCAATTAATTAAGGTAGAGACATCATAACAATTTGTCAAGGTGATGGTGTCACAACAAAACAGTAAGGAAGGTTTACAGATACAGAAGTGTGTCCGGGTCACATGTAGCGCGACTTGAACCCAGGATCATGGTTGAGGCCATCTACATAGGTATGGAAATTATACATTTTTGGATTACTTATTACTTTGGTTAGAACCTCAGTATGCAACTATTACATCTATCATGTTATTCCAGTCATTCAGTTTGTCTCCAGCACCACCTTATTTTAAAGGTTTTGTAATTATCTTTCTGCCTCATTTAATCAGATTGTAAGTCATCTCTTCACTTGTTATTCAGCTGTTGATATTTTACTCACCCCATCTAACACACTTGTTCACCTGCAGAGACTCATCATTGGACACTCATACCAGTTGTATGATCTCTGTACCTTTGATCTTTCTGCCTATAAACTCTGTGCCTGTGTGGTCTCCTCTCATTCTTCACCTGACGAAAGGGCAGTGCGACCAAAGGTTATGATTTCAAATAAGCTATAACCTGGTGTCGTGTGACTTCTGATTTTGTCCACACCAGTCCAACACGGCACCTCAACGTACGCACTAGGTGGTGCAATTACCAGCTGAGCATTGAGAGGGCGCTTTGTTCCAAAAATATAAAGGACTTCCATCTCCAACAAGGCTCTAACAACATCATATAAAATACTTAAAAAAATGGAAACTGCAGGAAATTGTCACAGTGTTGAGTGAGTTAACCTCCAACTTTAATGCTGACGATGCCTCAGAGTGATGTTTTGTTTTCGTGCGCTCCGTTAACATTTTTATTTGAAAGGACTTTTCCAAAGAAAGAACATTGCATTTTGTCTCTTTAAAAACATTTCTACTTGCTCCAAGATGGAAATAACTTTACCTTAATCAGAAAAGTTTGCCATTAAAGGTGTTTTTAATTTGTCACTTGGCAAGAAAATATATGTAAATTATTCACTGATAACCTCACGAAGAATTATTGAAGTGGTAATTTAGGAAAAGACGGTTGTAGTCAGACAACTGACATGGGATGCCTGCAGGAAGTTGTGTTTCGCGAAAGCGGCAACCCGCAGAAATAGTCATTAAGATAAGGGGCGCAGGGTTTTATTCTGGGAGTTTTAATGTGAATCAGCAAACACGTTGGATTAATCTAGGTGAGGCAATAATTAATGACTGAACTCACGCAGTTTCCTTCTGAAAGTCATGTTTCATGGTGAATTGTAACTCCCCCCACCCCCCGAGACGGTACACCTAGAGTTTATCACCAGACTAACATGTACGTTGCTGAACAGCTAGTTCTCAACACTTCCTGGGTACATTTGCCGAGCTTCGAGTTCGCTAAAGAAAAGGACTGGTCCCGGCCGAACATGCACGCACGCTGGGGAAAGTGGGTGAAATGATGAAAGGGGGGTGGGCAATATTCGTCGATATATCCATTCCCCTAGCCTTGACCCGCCTTTGCTGCAACTCACAGCATGATCGCTCACCGTCAAACGTGCAACTGGACTCTGCCAGTAAAATCTAGAGAGAGAGAGTTTTAAATTCGGAACTAGGAGAGCAAGTCACTGACAGCTAAGTTTCACAGCTGAAGTACAAGCGGGCCGGGGCGGTGTGAGGAAATCCGTGACAGCAATGGATGAAGAGAGGGGGCACGTTCCGATGTGAATTCTCCACATTGGATCTGAATTGGGTGGACCGACTGCTGCCAGTGTGATATTGGAGTTTATTTTGTGTGTGTGTGCGCGCCGGGAGTCAAAGACGCTTATTGAGAAACGTCGTCCTCACGTCATCGCAGGGAATGGTAAGGGGCTGAGCTATTTGAAATGCTGCGATTGCAGAGTCCCTGTCCGTCTCTGTATGTGTGTGTGTATGTGTGTGTATGCGAGAGACAGAGAGGTGTGGAGACAGACTGCGAGAATTAAAAGTCAGGGAGGTGGGGTGGGGGTGGGAGCGGCTGATCAGGAAATGCCAAACGCTGCCCTGGCGGAGCTGTCAGATCACAGCGAGTGCCCTCAGCCGCCCCTGGACCAGCAACGAGACCGGCCCGGCTGAAGATGACCCTGATCGGCGAGGAGAATATCGACGAGTCGATGGTGTTGACCGCGCTCTCTCAGGGTAATCGCGAACCCGAGGAGCTGGGGCAGGAATGCTGCGAGAGGGCGTCCATCAACATCTCGGGGCTGCGCTTCGAGACACAGCTCAGGACCCTGGCCCAGTTCCCCAACACCTTACTCGGCAACCCGAGGAAGAGGATGCGTTACTTCGACCCCCTTCGGAACGAGTATTTTTTCGACAGGAATCGCCCTAGTTTCGACGCTATCCTGTACTTCTACCAGTCGGGCGGGAGGTTGAGGAGACCTGTTAACGTGCCCGTCGACATTTTCCTGGAGGAGATCAAATTTTATGAGATGGGCGATGAGGCCATCGACAATCTCCGGGAGGAGGAGGGTTTCATTAAAGAAGAGGAGCGAATTCTGCCCAGCAACGAGTACCAGCGTCAAGTTTGGCTGCTGTTCGAATACCCCGAGAGCTCGGGAGCTGCCAAAGGTATTGCCATCGTCTCCGTCCTTGTCATTCTCATCTCCATCATCATATTCTGCTTAGAGACCCTGCCTGAATTCAGAGAAGATTCACGCCCGGACCTGATGAAATTTGCTACTAATGGCACGGAACCCTTGGGGGTGAAGTCGTTCACCGACCCGTTCTTCATCATCGAGACACTGTGCATCGTCTGGTTCTCTTTCGAACTGTTGGTGAGATTCTTCTCCTGCCCCAGCAAGCCGCGCTTTTTCAAGAACATCATGAACATTATCGATATAGTGGCCATCATCCCGTACTTCATCACCCTGTTCACCGAGTTAGTATACCACCAAAGCAACGGGCAACAGACCATGTCCTTGGCCATCCTCAGGGTCATTCGGCTTGTTCGGGTCTTCCGCATCTTCAAGCTCTCCCGCCACTCCAAGGGTCTCCAGATCCTGGGGAAAACCCTGCAGGCTAGCCTGAGGGAGCTGGGCCTGCTCATCTTCTTCCTCTTCATCGGGGTCATCCTCTTCTCCAGCGCCGTCTACTTCGCCGAGACGGACGACCCGGACTCGAGTTTCTCCAGCATCCCCGATGCCTTCTGGTGGGCGGTGGTGTCCATGACCACGGTGGGCTATGGGGACATGTACCCCATCACCATCGGCGGCAAGATCGTGGGGTCGTTGTGCGCCATCGCCGGCGTCCTGACCATCGCCCTGCCCGTGCCCGTCATCGTCTCCAACTTCAACTACTTCTATCACCGGGAGAACGAGCATGAGGACCAGGCTGAGTACCTGCATGTCAGCAGCAAGCAGCAGGCAGCTTCCCTGGGCCGCTTCAAGACGAGCAACCAGTCCCTGGACAAAAGCGAGAACTTGGAAGCAGAGGACAACGTGGACGCGCTGTTCCCGGATCCTCACCCATACCCCGGCTACACCCCGTTCAGACAGAAACCCCCAACCAAGAAAATATTCACTGATGTATGATCAAAAGGAGAGGAGAGGCCGGGCAGAGGGTAACTCGGGTGTTAGGCTCAGAGGAGAAGGGAGAAACTGAAACACAAACCGAGAAACCCTAAATCCAGTGTTTTCGGTCATATTAAAGGAAACATTATCTGATAGCCTCAAACCCATAGAAACTAAATATTTTTGTACCAATACATGTGCGACAGAATCATATCTAGGCGAGGGAGGGAGGGGGAGCATCGAATTGAAAAAACAAAAAAGTCTTCCTTTTTTCTTAGCTTTGCTGCCAACGTGTGTAGTCTACTTAATATTTTTTTTCTGCGGTTTACTGCGACTTGCCCGCCATTTTTTTGTTATTGCACTGGGTCTTGACACATTTCACGAAGAGGTTAACCTTCAAAGTGTGTCATTTGTATTGAACAAAAACGAACGGTACGGCATCTATTTTTTTCAAAAGTCCACAGTTTCTGTCGCCCCCTTCCCCTCCCCTCGCTTCTCCTCCACTCATGGCGCATCAGTTCATGGGGAGGGGAGGGGAGGCATCTTTTCATGGGGAAGAATTTGGGGGTGGGGAGGGGGTTGATTTCTCCTGCCTGGGACCATGTGTCTCCGAGGGGTGGTCTGTGGGGGGTGGGGTGGAGGAGGCTGCTATTCACAACATTATGACCCTTCCAACGTCTCGATCTGACCGGGAGGAGAAGGGCAAAAAAAACAGAAACGAGGGTTTTGAATTGTCAAAACAAAAGGCAAACGTTTGCAAAGGAAACTGACGGGGGCGGAGGGTAAGAACCAAATAGCAATTAAATAGAGTGAAATGGAGAAAAGGACCAAACAAAAAGTGCAAAATTACAAGCTGAGCAACACACGCAGCTGTTGCTATCTTCTGCAATCCTAGAAGTGAATAACCAAACAGGAAGCCATTTCCAGTATTCATCTGGCTCTTCATCTGTTGCTGCGTCCAACACTTTTTATTACCACAGCCGAATCCATTTGATATAGAGTTCTCCCTCCGCCATCGCTGAACTGTGGGTGCGAGGGGAGACTAAAAATCAGTTCGCACGTTAGTTTTTTCATCTCAGTCAGCATTCGTGCGCCTCATCTCTGGTTAAACTCTCAACAGTTGAAGGAATGGGGGCTGTTGCCGTCATGCGCAGGTGGATTTATGTTACGTTCGTGTCACAAATTATCCTCCTCCCTCAACCATAAACAGCAACAACCACAGAAAGAGAGAAAACAGCAACAAACGCATTTTTTTTCCCAAGTGCCTGTCTGAGAGGCAGAGATAAAGGAGACAAAATAAAGGACACGTGTGCGAGCCCAGGCTCAGACCGGGCTCTGGAAATAAGGGAGCTGTTGCGGCGGGAATAGGCCAGCGCCGCCCCGCGGGACAACTTTCAGCAGCGTCGGCGGTTGCTATGTCAACCTTCTCGACTGTTCTCGAGTGTGACGCTTTAATTTGCAGCATCGTCCGTTAAAAAGAGAAACAGAGACATGTGCCACCAATATGCACCGTTGCATTTCCCTTGGTTTGAGAATGGTTGGATGCTAAGAAGCGTTTAAGAATCATGCCATAGTGACCGCAGCCCTGTGAGTGAAGTTCCCTGTGCTCTCTGCATTTCGTGCACTGTTCGCTGTGCTAGCATTGACCCCTCAACCCCCTCGAAGGAAACAACAGGATCCAGCACTGAACTAACTGCAGACATAATGCCTTTTCTTTTAAAGGTCGAGGAAACGAACACACTTTGACAGCTGCACGATACCCAATTGAAATCACTGGAGAAAAGATTTAGTTTTCGATTATAATCGGCGTTAAATTGAACAATACGTGCCAAGGTCCGATCATTCGCGCCATATGACAATCCAAAGTAGCCACATTGCCTTGGTGCTGGCGAAAACAAACTCAGGATCAATGGATTCACAACCGGATCCCGGGAGTGGGGCGGAGGGGGCGAAGGAAGGCGTTTGGAGGGGGAATCGTATCTTTGTTCAATTCAAACCAATTATCCGAGTTAGACCGCTCCTTGGCAAGCAAGAGGCAACATTTTTATAGGTACTCCAAAATAGTCCCTAAAAAGCCAGGAGTGGCAGCCACCCCCCCCCCCCCACCCCCAACAAACCCCCTTGAATGAGTTACTGAAGTCACTGTCAGACGAAGAGGTGAATGATCATTCCTTTGATTCCATGAGGGCAGTAATAAAAGAGGTTTAGGGAAGGGACTCATAGCGCCTAACATCCTTGGAAGTCAGCCATACCGAAGGAAGGCAGGGTTCCTTCAAATCGGGACAGCGAGATCACGATCTGCCTCAAAAGAATACAATGGGCCTCACAGTTTGGAGAGAGGCGCGGTATGAAAGGTGAGTGTATTTACATTTAACCTTTGTCTCTCTCTCTGTGTGTGTACACCTCCAGCACTTTAAAATTACGAAATGTTCTTTCAGGTGTGACTTTCTGAATGTTTCTGAGCTGCTGCGAGTGAGCGGCGACATTGCTGTTACCTGTGTGTGGTCTGTTTCAAACCACGAGGCAGCGATTGTAAATTTAAAGGCGGCTGTCTCGAGGGTGAAGGGCAGACCTTTTGTTTGCCCTCTGAGGGATGAACGTGTCAAACAACCCTTGTCTGCAAATGTTCCGCTTTACCACAGAGCTAACAATACTCCGAGACCATAAAATGTGAGGCTGGATGAACACAGCAGGCCAAGCAGCATCTCAGGAGCACAAAAGCTGACGTTTCGGGCCTAGACCCTTCATCAGAGAGGGGGATGGGGGGAGGGAACTGGAATAAATAGGGAGAGAGGGGGAGGCGGACCGAAGATGGAGAGTAAAGAAGATAGGTGGAGAAGGTGTGGGTGGGGAGGTAGGGAGGGGATAGGTCAGTCCAGGGAAGACGGACAGGTCAAGGAGGTGGGATGAGGTTAGTAGATAGCTGGGGGTGCGGCTTGGGGTGGCCCGAAAGGTCTAGGGTCTAGGCCCGAAACGTCAGCTTTTGTGCTCCTGAGATGCTGCTTGGCCTGCTGTGTTCATCCAGCCTCACATTTTATTATCTTGGAATCTCCAGCATCTGCAGTTCCCATTATCTCTAATACTCCGAGACCACCGCCTCTGCAAGGAGACCTGAGAACCGCTGCCATAGGCCAGCGACAGACCAATCAAACCCTGTCCAGTTCGTGCGAGAGGCTCACCCTTTCGGTCCTGGGAAAATGAAACAAGACTGGGGATTTAGTTTGATTTGGATATCACGGGGGGCGGGGGGAATCGCCTTCCTGCATGCTACCTTTTCGTTCTTCCTTTTCATTAACGTGGGACTTGTACAGTAGAACCGAGCCCCAGTGAAAATGGGACACCCCAAAGCCTGAGATTTCCCTCGCACGAAGAGGATCCTTGTACACTAATTTATCAGGCGTTGAAGCCTTTTACAGACAATGGTAAAGAGAGATCAAGCACCAGCAACCCAGCTTTACGTGAACAAAGTGAATTATTTGGACTTTATAGAAGACCGCGGGGAGTTGGCAAGCACAAATGCCCAGTTCATCGTTATGGGATAGGCCGAATGTATTACTGCTGTGTCTGAGGGGCCACTAATCCAAATGGAGCACTTGTTCATTGGGGGCGGCACGGTGGTTTAGTGGTTAGCACTGCAGCCTCACGGCTCCAGGGATCCAGGTTTGATTCCAGCCTGGGGTAACTGTCTGTGCAGAGTTTGCACATTCTCCCTGTGGGTTTCCTCTGGGTGCTCTGGTTTCCTCCCACAGTCCAAAGATGTGCAGGTTAGGTGGATCAGCCAAGCTAAAATTGCCCATAGTGTTCAGGGGTGTGTGGGCTATAGGGGATGGGTCTAGGTGGGATGCTCCAAGGGGCAGTGCGGACTTGTAGGGAATCTAATCGAATCAAACATATCATAGGGCTTTCCCCGATATCACACAATCATGAACCATGCGCCATGACAGATGGTATTCACTCCATCTCGCCTGTGGCAGATTTTAAATTTAGCCTTATTCCCCTGATACTTCACAACGGCCCCTCATATCGTGTTGAATTCCCCCTTGAAAGTATTACTGAATTTGCCTCCGTCACCCTTCAGGTGTAGCCTGCTATGTGGTAACAGCCAGCAGTGTTAGAGTAAACCCGTTCTTTTCACACGATCATTGAATTGTGACTATGCAGAAGGAGGCCATTCAGTTCATTGTCTGCGCCAGCTCTCCAAAAGAGCATCATGACTTAATACCATTCTCCTGGCTTTCTCCTTACTACTGCATATTATTTCAATTTAAATAATCGCCGAATGTCCTTTTGAATACCTCGATTGAACCTGCCTTCCTCATACTTCCAGTCTGTTTCAGATCGTCAACACTGGTGTGTACATATTTCTTCTCACTTCACGTTTGCTTTTTTTGCAAATCACTTTAAATCCATGACCTGTTGAGCTTTATCCTGTCATAAGTGGGAACATTTTCTCCCTGGCTGCTCTATCCAGCCTGTCGTGATTTCGAAGACTCCCATCAGATATTGTAAAATCCTTTGCAGTGCAGTTACCGTTTGAGGTCTGAATGCAGTAATGTCTGTAAGTGGTGTGAAAAGGTAATGCAGCTTGACAATTGCAACAAGTACAAAGACAACTTGTTCAATGTTTGGCCATTCGGATTGGAGAAAAGCTGTGTTTGTTTATAGTTTTCATAAAGGACTGGCCAATGAACTATTTACCAGTAAAAGTGTCACAAACACTTTACGGGCAGAGAACTATAGACTGAGAGAAACAATCCTTCAGGGTCAACAAAGGGAAGAAGCTAATGTTGAATTTGTAGATATTTATAATCAACCTGTCTAGATATTGTGTGTCACAAATCTAGAGCAGATCAGACTCAAGGCCTTCTGGCTGCATCATAAGAGCCCTAAAGTTTAATTTGTAGAGTATGTTAATTAGGTCACTGCAAATTTAGTGCAGTTTAGGACAGCTAAATTACTGGAAATGATGTGGCAACAATACAAAGGAATTCCCACATAGGTTTATTAGGACATTATTTGGCATCGTAGTTCAGGTATGGAGGTACTTGAAGTGGATAGAGCTGAACGGGTCAGTCAGTGATATGATAAAATTTATGTAGATCGTGTGAAAGGTCAATAGACTAAATAAGGATTGTTTTCGCTGGTCAATGAAAGAGTAGCAAGAAGTCACAAATTTAAGATAATGTGAAAAAAGAGTAGCCACAGAACTTTTTAAAAATGTATGTGGCTGATTAAATTGTAAAACATGGAACCAGAATGTATTTTTAAATGATTTACATAGAAAAAAATGATATAATGGAAAATACGTGCAGCAAACAGAAGAGTGGATTAAATCCACTGAAAAATGAGCTGGACCTGAAACGTTAACTCTAACTTCTGTCAACAGATGTTGCCGCACTGCTGAACTTTTCCAGAAACTTCTGTTTTTGAAGCCAAAAAACCTGTTTCTTGTAGTAACATAAAAGTATAGGAACTGTAGTAAGCCATTCTGCTCATTGAACCTCCTCCATTATTTGATACTGGCATGGCTGGTCAAACAGTTTGCTGCCTTTTACCACACTGTCCCCCTAACCCTTTACGTCACCGATAATAAAAAAAATCCATCACTAAATATACACAAATACAAAGATTCCAAAGTCCTCCAGAATGGAGATTTCCAAGATTCACAACTCTCTGAGTACAAGTAATTCTCCTATATTAAGTCCTAAATACATCTCCATTATTTTTAATACTTACCCCTGGTTCTACTTTCCCCAAGTGGGGTAACATCCTACCTATATTTACCTGCCAACTCTTATGATTTTACCTACTAGGATGACACAAGTTTGTCTTAGTGTCATTAATCCACTTATGTTGAAACATCCTCTGACTGAAACAGAATTATCCAAAGTAAAACTTACAAACCATTAGTTTTACCTTTTCATACAATGCCTGTTTACTGTGGAAAATGAATGACAGGAACATTGCTCAAGCAGTTCAGCCACATTGTGGAGACCTAGATCAAATCTCGTGAACCTTACGCACAGTTTGTGTCCTTTCTGGCCAGAAACAACACTTCCAATCCACTATAAACACTAAGGGGATGGTGTTCTCTTAAGACTCTGTTCAATTTAGAAGTTTCTAGTGCCTGCTCAGTGCAACGGGCTCCTTCCAATACATAATTGGTATCATGGTGTGAATGTGGCAGCAGACAGTACCATAAGTAGAGTAAAATTTCCCAGAAGCAAAAACAGAAGTAGCTAGAAAAGCTCAGCAGGTCTGACAGCATCTGTGAAGAAAAAAAATCAGGGTTAATATTTCGGGTGCAGTGCCCCTTCCTCAGAAGTCAGAAGATTTGGACAAATTGGTGCAGAATTATGATTAATGGCTCCGTACCAAAGAAATGTAACATTTTTAAAGACATTTAAGCCTTTAAAAGTGAACTACTCAGCTACTACTGAACTCAGCTAGTAGCACTATCACTTCAGAATTGTTGAGTTGAAGCTTTCTTCTCGTAAACAACTCAATGCAGTACAAATGGAAAGCCGCATTGGCACTAAGTATGCAATACGATTAAAAACTGTTTTCTTTACTCACCTCTGGAACAGATGGGACCAAGGGCATCTCTGTGTTCAGATGACTGTAAAATGGTATTATTTGAAGAAAAGGAAGGTGTTCTCTTAATGTTCTCTCAACCAGTTTACCAAAACACCCTCTTTTTGAAAGCTTACTTTGTACTCGGCATTCATCAACATACCATTTGACAACATTTGAAAAATGTATCCTTGTTTCTGATGCACTGTGCAAAGCCGTGAGAATGCATTTTGACAACATGTAAATAAAATTTCTTTTGTTCTTTCTTTACAAATCACCTTTGGTATCTGTAGCATAAAGGCAGCAGCACCTGTAACTGTTCAGATATTTCAGGCTTGATATCAGTATATATTTAAGTATTGAAGTTTGGATGTCATATTGAGGTTGTACAGGACATTGGTGAGGCCTCTTCTGAAGTACCATGTCCAGCTCTGGTCGCGTATTTATAGGAAGGATATTATTAAGCTGCAGGCAGTTCAGAAAAGATTTACCAGGATTACCAGGTATGACAACAAATAGTTGAACTATAAAGGAAGGCTGGATGGGCTGGGAACCTTTTCACTGAAGCATCAGAGTTTGAGTGGTGACCTTATGGAGGTTTATAAAATCATGAAGGGAAAATGTAGGATTAATGATAGTTGTCTTTTCCCTAGAATAGAAAATTTCAAGACCAGGGGACATATTTTTAAGGTGAGAGGAGAAAAATTGAAAAAAAAAAGGACATGAGGGCAAATGTTTTATACAGGATAGTTTACGTGTGGAATAGATGTCCTGAGGAACTGGTGGATGCAGGCACAACAATAATGTTTAAAAGTCACTTGGGTATAGAATATCCTTTATTGTCATGGATATGTACATGAGTAGAAAAGGGTTGGAGGGATATGGGCCAGGATCAGGCAGGTGGGACTGGCTTAGTTTAGGATTATGTTCGGTGTGAACTAGTTGGACTGAAAGGTCTGTTTCTGTGCTGTGTGACTCTATGAGATGTGTATTTATTGTAAAATGTGGGTGGTTCACTGAGTTATAATATAATTCTCAATTAACCGTTCCAGATAATTGGAACTCATTGGAGTTGCATGGAACATAATAGTTCTTATCATACACGGGGCATTATTCAAAACTTACACTTTGAGCTGAACCCAGATTCATCTGTTATTTATATGGCTTATATCATATGAAATACAAGGCTAATTCACCACAAGACAGTAAATATGATATAAATTGATCTCAAGTTCTGAACCTTGGGTAGATCCCACACCACTGATCCTGGCATGAGTTCAGAGTCTGAAGAATACAAATTTTACTAGAATGCCATTGTGCAAAAAAGAAATGTCTCTGAGGTACAAAAATGGCATATCATTGATTCACCTGGAGGAGTCAGTATAAGCAATGAATTCGATGTTGCTCTTTGAAAGGATTAAAATGGGACCTCCGTGACTAAGTGTGTTACAACAGTGACATTTTGTCTTTGTATCTGTGTTTGATTTTAATTCATATTGAAGGAATGCAACTTCTCTATCATCAGAGACGATGAGGATTCCATGTAATATAACTTTCTAATAGATGTAAATCCACTGTGTAAAACTGAGTAATTTGTTGCTAATCAGTGCAGCGATAGATTTTCATTGTCACTCACAGGTTGCTGGATTTAAAATGTACACTGAGTCATTTGGGGTTTTTTTTCTGACTTTGGGCATTTTTGGGGGGCAGTGTTGTAGGATTGGAATTGATATAAAAGACTTCTGAGTTGGATACTAACTTACATCTTATAAACTCAGGTGTGTATAAAATGTAAGGAATCATCGTTGCCTTCTGACGGGCAAAGAGGGATGTGCAATAAACCTTGCCTTGTTAATAAACATAAGGACCTCATCTTTTGTTACACCCATACCTTGGGTGAGGTGGGGGCTTTCTCGGAAACTGCTACTGCATTGGGACCTCCACATGGTCTATGCTGTCTATGCTGCTGCAATGACTATTTTCCTGTCAAAAGACCTGAGCCAATTTTCTCCTCAACTTTATGTCCATTTCATCAGTTTTTTAAAAATATCCTCTTGACCAGCCTCAGCATTGTTTCCTACATTTTTAAATTCCATGCAATCTCATTGTTTGATTGTTTAAATTCGAAGAAATTTCTGATTTATTATTCTTCTAATGTGAAGACATTCCCTTATATTTATTAATTGTGACTAAAATATTTGCAATATCAAAAGGAACATTTAAGAGCAGTTAGACCACTGCTTTACATGTCAATGCTTTGTCAATTTATTTGGTCAGGTGCATTGTGGAAAATATCAGTGTAAGATAATAGGTAGATGGTGGCATATTGGTAATGGTAATCCAGATAGCTAGGTTAATCTTCTGGGAATCAGAGTCTCATGAAAGCTTCTGGTAAAGTTCAATTAATAGATTTGGTGCTGAAAAGCTGTCTCAGTAATGATGACCATGATATTACTGCTAATTGTAAAAAAACACATCGGCTTCACTTTCTTTTGGGTAAGAGTATTTGTTATCCTTTTCGGTCCTAAGTGTGACTTTGGAAACAAAATGATGGGCTGATTCTTAAATGTCAGCTACCAAATCAGGCGGTTGCATCTAGCCACTGGAGAAATGTGTATGAAGTGGAATGAAATTGGATAGACCACCAAGCATTTATTAATGCACCAGAAACTACAGCTGCGCACACTGCATTATCAACCCTGTAAGATGCTTTTTATTAACTTCTGGAGATATGTGCCAAGATTGGAAGAACTGTCCATGGACGGGTGAAGCTTGAAATGGTTGTATTCCTGGAATCATGCCTGCCAGACTTGTTCCAGACACCACCGTCATCCTCCCTGAAGTGGTGGCACAGTTCTGTGCTGTCAGGTGGGCATTACGCTTGGATTCATCGACATTGATTCCAAACCCCATGGGCAAGGAAACTTTCTGCTGATAACCACCAACACCAACACCCCTACCTCTGTCCTGCACCCTCCGTCCTCCTCCCCTACCCTAGCACTACATGTTGAATATCACTTCGAAGAAACATGAAGGATGGCCAGACTATACTCTGGGAGGGTGACTTCCATATCCTTCTTTGAAATGGCTTTGTAGTACCATCACTGAAAGAGCTGGCCAGTTCTTAAAGCACATAATTTCTAGACTGTGGGTAGGGTGGTCTATGGCAGATGGTGAGCAGACAAGAGGACGTTAAAACATCTCCTTGAGCATGTTCTCACTGCTATACATGTCATAGATATATCTGCCCATGACTGCTTTGGTAGCAGTGACCATTGTGCCATACGCATGGTGAGAAAGCTCCATCTTCACATTGAGAATGCTGTAAATTGTAGTAGCACAAAATATCACTAATTTTGGTAGTGAGATAGAATTCTATCCGAGATAGCAACTCAAAACTGCATCCATGAGGTTGGTATGATCATCAGACGAATTGTATTAGTTCATAATCTAAAATCTCATAACCTCCTAACCACCTCTCCCCGCCCTTGGGAGTTAAAATCCAATTAAATGGAGAATGCAGGAGGGCATGGCAGGAGCAGCAATAGGCATGCCTAAAAAAAGGTATAAACTTAGCAAAGCTACAACACAGGACTACATGCATGCCAAGCAGCGGGAGCAGAAGGCAAACATGGACAAAAGCACTAAATTCCTGAGTGAGGTGAGTATGACTACCTTTAATATCAAAGCAACATTTGTTTGATATGGTATCGAGGAGCCCTGGCAATACTGGAATCACTGGGAATCACCGATTGTTTGAGTCATACCAAGCACAAAGGAAAATGCTGTGGTTGAGGGAGGTCAGCCGTCTCAGTCCCATGAATCTACCATTGGAGCTCTCTGAGGTAGTAACCTAGACCCAACCACCTTCAGCTGCTTTATGAATGACATTCATTCCATCATAAGGTCAGAAGTGGGGATGTCCACTGATGATCGCACAATGTTCAGCACTATTACATATTCATGTGCTGATAAATGGCAACATTTCTACTATGTGGATGATATGCAAAGACCATGTCCACCAAGAGAGAATGCAGTCATTTTCCCTTGACACGGATCAGCATTGCTGGAGCCCCAACCATCAAAATCCTGGGTATTACTGTTGACTAGAAATTGAATTGCACTAATTATATACATACTATGGCTACAAGATCAGGTCAGAGACTGGAAAATCCACTGATAGCAATTCACCTCCTAACTCCAAAGCCTGATCAGAATCTATGAGGCAGAAATCAGGAATATGATGGGAAATAGTACAGTTGCCTGGATGAGTGCAGCCAGTGAATAGTGAGGTAGGTCTGGCAGAATACAAAAATCATCATGATGTGTGTCACGTTGCAGGAATTCTATTGAACAGGTGCACATTTATCAGACACTGTGATTTCTATGGCTGTTTCCATTCATCACCAATTTAATGTCCATTAAATTCTAATGACATTTGTTCAAATCATTTCTTTTTATTTTCTGACAATACTAATCTGAAACTTGTCCCTTCCAGTTAATGATTTGCCAGTAGAGGAAAACATATTTCATTATGGTGATCACTTAAAATGTTTGTAACCCTTATGATTTCTCTGATATTGAAAAAAAATCCCAGAGTTCTTAAGCCTGGATGAAAGTTGAAGGAAATTGGAAAATTACAGACTGATGGAAAATAAAAAAAACTGTACTGTATTCATTTAAATGTTTGAATGCATCTTGTTCAAATATATGAAATTGATAGCTATATGACAAACCACACACTGTAAACAACATCATCCATCAGAGACTTCATTCTAATGCCATCTTACATACGTCTCAGGCCCTATTCTGATGTTAACCAGGCCCATTTGTAATACTGACAGATACTCATCACAAGCCCCTCTCTAATAGCAACTAATAGTCAATTCAGACCTCATATTAATAATAACCAATATCCATTACACGCCTTATTCAGTTACAATCTTCATCTATCACAGGCCCGACTCCAATACTGATTGACAGCTATCACAGGACCACTTTCATACCAGGTCCAATGTGTTAACTGCTGTGCTTCGGTACTCAGTTTGTTTCTTGTAACTTGCTTAATACGTAATTATATTTATAAATGTTTTACGTTTAGAGATTTTTATTCTGTGCTGCCTATGCTGGTTGATGTGAGAATGAATTCTGTCAGTCAATGATCAGGACAACCATTCTGTGTTAAGAGACCAGTGTTTGGCCAAGTATACTTAATGAAAGCACTATTGTACAACACACTATTTCAGAGTCTACTCTCTATTGATTGTAATGTAATAGTGATGTGTACTAAACCCCTTGCTGTGCTGACTGTATAAATACTTTCAAAACATCTCTAAGTGTTGCTTGAATTCAAAATGCTTAAACTGTGAATCAGGAGGCCTATTTAAGGTACAGGCAGGGCAGACGTTTCTTTGCATATATGAGATGGTAAGATGTCTGTGCTTATTTTCATGATATTGAGTGGCTACGTCAATTACAACTGCTATGATTCTATTCTAAAACCAAGATTATTAACATAGCAGCTTCAAAACTGAAGCATAGCATTGTCCAGCATTTAATTTCATGGAAGTGGGTACACTATGATAATCACAAAAGTTTGCAAAAAGAATGAAAGTCATGTTCATGATAATAGTCTTTTGGAGCCGAGAGAGGGAAGTGACAAGGTAAAATAGTTTTAATGAATCAGAGTGTTGGAATAGGATTGAAAGATAATTCCAGTGAATTTGCAGCACTGGTTTGGAGGAGTCAGGAGTGAAGATGCACAAGAAATCAGGTAGCAGATCGTGTGATGGAATACTAAAGGAGGTTGCATAGGAGAACAATGGTGTGGTTGGTCATGGCTTTGTAAAACTGAAGGACATTTGGACTTGGTGTTTGAGGGTGGTGGAGCATGGAGAACTGGTGTTGTGGTACACAGCATAGAAGTAGAGATAAGGGTGCACCTGGAATAATGTTCAGTAAGGTTTGGACAATATGGTTCATGGTGAATGTTTATTTAAATGTGGAGCTTTGGATGCTGCTGAGGCAGGTGATGGTAAGTCAGGCCATGAAATTGAGTGATGAAATTGTGAATTTAGATTTTATTGGTGGTAGGGGTGAGGTAAGGTTAGGAGATTTTGTACTGAACTAGTAAATTAGTTGACAGGAATTTATGAATAGGAGGGCAGGTTTTCCTGCAACAGAACCTGGTAGATACAATTACCCAAGGTAGTGCCAATAGAACAACTGAGTAAGCTGCCAAAGGGACATTGGTGTCTCCCTATTTAATTTTCTGCTGTATTCCCATTTATCCCTTGTACCCACTGCAAATTCAGCATTAACGGCCCTGAAAACCTAAACTGCAGCTTTGTTGCATTGATTTTAAAAAATGCATTTTTCTTTAAAATACAGTTTTATTCAAAATGGAAGCTGTCAGTGATAGTGTTGAAACAAATTTACACACTGGGAGCTCACATAACACTCGCTGGGATCCCCTGTAGGAGATTGTTGGAGATATTTAAAGGGAAATGTCTTCACAGGGCTTTGGGCAAGTTACTTTCCAAAAGCTTTTCATATCCCAGTGACATGTTTGAGGCTACCAGGTAGTCTCAGAGGACACACTCATTTGCTTAGAAATGAAGAGATATGCAGGCAGTTTGGAGTTAATTACTTTACGTAGAGGGCACTGAATATTTGAGATAGATTGCTTGGGGAAGCAGGTGGTGTGGATAATTTTAATGCAAAATTAGATAGATAAGAGGGATGTATTAATTTTTGGGCCTGAGCAGATGGACTGCCAAGCTGTTTTATAGTTTATGTTGCCACCATATTGTCAAGAAAATTTGGCATGTAAAGGGAATTTGCCATTATGGGAGGAAGTTATTTGATCCACAAGTAAGTGTAGCAAAAAAACCTGCATATTCCCACCTAACAAGGTATATTTACCTTATGGGAGTGGGAAACAGGTCGGGATATCAACACATGAACCAGAGCAGGAGTCGGCCATTAGCCCCCTTGTACTTGTTCCACCATTTAATAAAATCATGCTGCTCTGATTGTAACCACAAATCCACATTCCTGCCTCCTGGGTAATCTTTCATATATCTAACTCTGCCTTAAAACCTTTCCAGGACTCTGCTTCCGCTGCCTTTTCAGGAAGAGAATTCCAAAGACTCATCGCCCTCTGTGAACAAACGATTTGCTTTAACTCTATTATAAACAGGCAACCCTGATTTTCATACTGTGACCCTTAGTCCTAGATTCCCCCATAAGAGGAGATGTCATGTTCATAACCATCCTGTCAAGAATCTACAGGAACATATACATTTCAATCAAGTACTCTTCTATACCGCATTAGATTTAAGCCTAGCCTGTCCCACCTATTCCTGGTATCAGTTCTGGTAAACATTCTCCAAACTGCTTCTAATGCATTTGCATTCTTCCTTAAATACGCGGTCACATACGGTAAACAGTACTCCAGACATGGTCTTACAGTTGCCCTATATAACCGATGTATACTCCTAACTAAACCATTCCAATCATATTTCAGTGGCTTTTGGCCTTTAGTCTGCCCCAAAGAGAAACTGTCAATCATCAGAATTTTAATGGCGGTTCCCCTAAACTGACACTGACCTTGACTCCCATCACAGCGGTTACGTCATGGAGGAAAGGACAGGAGGAAGACTCTCTAATCTAGCCAATCAGAGGCATTTCCAGCTTAAGGGGAACAGCAAGCAGTGATGGGAAATGGAGGAGAGAGGATGCTTGACCATGAAGGCTTCTCTCAACAAGATCTTTAATTAAAAAAGTGATTCAGCAGCAAGGCTATTGTGGAGTAGAGGGTGAAATGCACTCCAGGATGGTCAGCAAGAGGCAAAGGGATCCTCTAGATGCACTCAGACCAATGACTCAGAGATAACTGCCTTGTTGTACCCAAACAGGTCTCCTGCCTTTGCAGGAACCTGGCAACTGATTGGAACTTTTTCGTTGACCTTCTCTAAAAAGCAATGAAAGTAGTCAGGCAATGAGAAAGACAAATGGTATATTGGCCTTCAATGAAAGACAATCCTATTCAGAAGCAGGGATGTCCACTGCAGGTCTTTGGTGAGACCATACCTGGTGTATTATATGTAGTTTTGGTCTCCCTATCTAAGATCGGATATAATTGCCATATACATACAGCAGAGGGTCACGAGGCTGATACCAGGGATGGCACAGCCATTTACAGGGAGAGATTAGAGTCTGTATCCACTGGATTTTAGAAAGATGAGAGGGAATCTGATTGAAGCATATAAAATTCAAACAGGGCTGGACAGACTATATGTAGAGAGGATGTTTTCCCTGGACAGCGAATCTGAAACCTGATGATACAATTTCAGGTTACAGAGTAGACCATTTATGGCTGAGGTGAAGAAAAAATTGTTTAATCAACAGATAGTGAACCTATGGAATTCTCTACCATTGAAGGCTGTGGAAACCAAGAGACAGGTGATATATTAGATTTTAAAGGCATTAAAGGGAAAAGCGAGAAAGCAGGAGTATGGCGTTGAGATAGAGAATCAACCAAGGCATTGTTAAATGGCAAAGCAGGCTTGAAGGGCCAAAAGACCTAATCTTGCTCGTAGTTTCAATGTTTCTATTTTTGCTTGAATTTAATTCGGTATAATCAGTTATCAGCCTGTCCCACCTTCATAAACAAAGACACAGAGGTAGGAAACAGCCAGAGAACAGGCATTGCGAACCCACTGGGGTTAATTTCTGGCACTAGCAACCGCTGAATCCAGCCCAGAAATGTAATCCAACATGTTGCCTACATGCAAAAAAAGTTGCAAAATGTTCACTTTACTGGAACCATTCCTCTATGTTTAGGAAGGTTGGCCAATCAGTCCAATCAACCTGTGTTGGTGTTCATCTTCCTCCACTAAAGAACAGTTCCAATTGTATCTGCCTATCCTATTCTCTTTAACTTGGCATAAGACAACAGTTACTGTGAAATTATGTTCTAGAGCAGGACAAGTTCCAATGCAAATCTCCACCATTGTGTTTTGGCTTAATAATGAAAATTAGAAGTGAATTCTATAGTCTCTCATCTTTCCAGAAAGAACTTACTCTTCAGCTTTATTGTAAATCTCTTCTACGAATCTCAAATTTGCTATGATCACAGATCATAGTGCCTGATCACCTATAGACATATTTTTGAACAGTGGACATTCAATAAACTAATCACCTTCAACATGTTTGTCCTGGATTGAACCCATCTGTAGGGGAGTTGGGGCCCTTTATGTGTTAAGATCAACAAAAGAATCAGAGAATTCCTACATTGTAGATGGTGACCATTCAGCCCATCAATTCCACACAGACCCCCTCCCCTATAGCCCTGCATTTCCCACGGACTGTGAGAATAAATCCACGCAGACAGAGAGAATGTGCAAACTCCACACAGCCTGGGGTTGGAATTGAACACAGGTCCTTGGTGCTATGAGTTAGCAGTGCTAACCATTGAGCCATCGTACTGCCAAATTGTTGGGGGACCATAATTGAAAGGACTTGTAAATCTCTTGTAAGGAGATAGATATAGTAAAAGGCGCCATGTTATTTGTGATCTGGAATTTCTCTATAACTGTATTGTCAATACTCAGGGCATTTCAGACAGTGCACAAAGACTAGTGTAAACTTCCAAATTTTATCAAATCAATACATACATTAGTTTAAAGTTTATTGCTCAGCATAGGGGCAGAAGCTTGAAAACTGTTATAAATATGTCACATACTTATATGACAATTCTCTATGGTAGTTTAAGATTATTTTCCCTAAGATTATACTTAACCCATTATTTTAAACAGGTTACTCTTTTATAAACATAGTGGATAGAATGATGTTATGTAAATACTTTGAACACCTGATCTGCTAGTAATGCCAATCTTTGTTGTTGGCTCATTTTCTTTGGAAATTCTACTTTCCTCGGAATTGGGAGTAATAACTTTCACCTAGGTACCTCAAAATGTACAGCAAGGTGCACTGTACTTAGAACAGCTAATACAGCTAATAATTGCAATACATGTTGGAGATTGCAATGCTCTTTTGCTCATCTGGGATTGCTCCAGTCCTATTTCTTTCTACAGACTTATTTCACCAACATTTTGAAATAAACTGATAGTTAATCAACTAACAGCATCTACCAGAATTTGCAAACCAACCACTCAATAGGGAAAGTAACTTTGATTTATTAGTATTATGTCTTTAACTGAGATAGGAAAACTGGAGCCCATCACTCCTACGTGTGCCACATGTGGGGAATAATATGTGAGATGCAAAAATGAAGGCCAAATTCATGGCCAAGTGGTTGATTGTTGGTTGCAGATAAAAGGTTCAAACCTTCTTGTGCTAGCAGTCTACCAGCAGTATATCAGCGGTGGTGGCACAGTCATATACAATTGGGATGAAGTTATTTTGAGTTGTCTCAACATTGACACCAGCCTCTATGAAATTCCATTGCATCAGGTCAAACACGAGCAAGGAAACCTCCTGCTGATTACCACTGACAGTGTACCTCGGCTGATCAAACAGTACCCCATGTTGAACACTGCTAACAGGAAACGAGTGACAAGTGCACAGAATGTACTCTGGGTGGGGGACTTCACTTTCCATCATCAAAGATTGGCTAGGTAGCAGAGCTACTGTAAGAACTGGCCAGGACTAAAAGTCTAGACTGAATCTGGGACATGGTGATGATGGGTCCAACAAGAGAGAAAAAATCTACTTGACTTCATCCTCACTAGTTTACTTGTGTGCATCCATCATGACTGTATTGTTAAAAGTGACCATTGTTCAATCATTGTGGGTCTTCTAGGTTAAGATAACTTCCGTTATATTGTGCGGTACTACCATCACGCTAAATGGGACAGATCCAGCAACTTAAAGCTTGGTATCCATGAAGCACTCTGGGTTATCAACAGCAGAATGGTGTTCCATCAGAATCTGTAATGTCATGGCCTCTCACTGGTGTTTGGCACATTAGCTGCTCGTACGTGGTGCTAGTGAGAGACTGATATCGCATGGTACCAGATAACAACATGTCCATCCTCTTGACTGATAACTGCTGACAGAAATGACAAGCTTCTTGGCTTATAATACAGGGCAGGTGAGGCAGGGAGGTTGTAAGCATCCAGATAGGCTCCCAAGTGAGTGAACCCTAAGATAGCAAGCAAGCAACAGCCCTGAGATACAGCCTGGAGGTTCAATCTGTGTGCTGGATGTCTGTCCCAATGTGCAGCAATATTGCACTGAGAGTTGTAAGTGAGCCCCAAAGGCTGGCATTAAAGTGCAGACTGTAAGTTGGTCAGAGATCTGCCATGAGGACGCTGTGTAGCTGGTATGTGTCAGATTCTGGCCCCAGCCCATGCAGCATGACCTGAGATATTGGTGCCCAGTGTCCAAGATAGATATGTAGAGGAGCAAACAGTGACCTGGATTGGCACAGTTCCAACAATGCTCAGGAAGCTTGACACCATCCAGGATAAAGCAGCACTTAATTGGCACCACACCTACAAATATCCACTCATACGCAGTACCAGCAGTGCATACCATCTGCAAGATGCATGGCAGATATTCACCAAGTCTCCCTAGATGATACCTTCCAAAACTACAATCATCGCCATATAAAGGGGAAAGGGCAGCAGAAATAGGACAACACCAGCGCCTACAAGTTCCCATCATGCCGCTCACCATCCTGACTGAGAAATCTATCGCCATTCCTTCACTGTCGCTGAGTTAAAATCCTGAAACCCCCTTTCCATTACTTCTAGAGGTATCCATTCATTCTGAAGACTGCAGTGGTTCAAGAAAGCAGCTCCTGAAGTATCCTCCAAGCTTGATACCACTGCTTTATAAAGCACAGTTAAGATTGGGCAATAAAGACTGGGCTAGCTAATGACACCCAGATCCCATGAATGAATTTAGAAAAACAGATTTTTTAAAGTAAAATTTAAATTGAGAGGAAATGTAATTTGTCCCACAGTTGTGAAGTAAAGCCAACGATTAACAAGCCACCATTTCCTTTCATAGATAGTACCCTAACATGAGCTCCAACTATCCACTTAAATTCTTAAGATGTTCTTAATGTCACTAACAAAATAAATGGAAGAAATCTCCCTTACAAGGGTTTAATATTCTGCTTATTTAATAAAATAACCTACAAAAGTTTGTGATTTTAATTCACTGCTGAGTTGAAATCCACTAAAATAAAAATACTGATCATAAGACATAGCTATAGTCGACATTGACACAGTCCCAGAACCCTGCATTCCCAGTGGGGAACCACAGTTCTCTGACCTGAGTTCCATGTAAGAGCAACTCCTGCCTGGGAGCCTGGGAGTTAGCCCTTGCTTTGACATTTATCAATAAAATGGAAGTTGCTTGAACTATTTATCTTTAAATGTTGTTCAGAATCTTCACGAAAAGGTGACAAAGTTTCCAGAAAACATAAAGTTCACAGATTGACCTAGCTATGTAAAATGAGTGAGTACTTGTGTTTTTCTCATCAAATGTCACATATCCCTCCAGGACATTGACAGAGATAATATTTGGAAATGAAATGATGTTTAATATTTGGCCAGGTTAGTATCACAAACTTGAAACATAAATGATTGTCACTGAAGAAATGTGGTTGATATAGCCGAATCTTGCTGCTGAAAGGAAACTTGTATTATTGAACTCAATAACAATAATGGACTGCATATTGATTTTCAATCTGGAGTTAAATATAATGATGATTCTCCCAGGGGATGAAGCGCAGTATGAGAAAGGTTGTAGTCAGGCAAAGTGATCTTCAATTGAACAAATAATCTACACAGAGAAGAAATGAAGGGCTTTGAGCTTAATCTTGATGCTTTGCTTTGGAATGCAAATTTTAAAATAATCTTTTTCCTACTTATAAACTATGAATAAAACTGAAGTAAAGTATTAGTAATTGCATGATTCTATGTTCTGCTGGGCTCCGCATCTCTGACAGAATAATGCCAGAACCCAGGGCTCAGAAATTCTGCCTGTGAAACCACATTTGTTGGTGAGTGGAATGTATTTTACACGTCCACGGTGCATGGAGGAACTCATATACTTATAGACTCATTGAGCCATACAGCACAGAAACTGACCCTACTGTTCAACTAGTTCATGCTGACCATGTTCCCAAACTAAACCAGTCCCACCTGCCTGCATTTAGCCCATAGTCCTCCTATTCTGTACTTATCCAAATGCCTTTTAAATGTTGTAATTGTACCTGCATCCACCACTTCCTCTGGCAGCTCATTCCAGAAACAAATCACTCTCTGTTGAAAAAAAGTTGCCCCTCTTGTCCTTTTTAAAGCTTTCTCCTCTCACTTTAAAATTATGCTCTCTAATTTTGAACTCACTCACCCTAAGGAAAAGACCCTTGGTGTTCACCTTATCAATGCCCCTCAAGATTTTAAAACATTTATAGGGTCACCCCTCAATATTCTCCATTCTAATGAATAAAGTCCAGCCTATCCAGCTTATTTTTCAACCTCAAATCCTCCGGTCCCAGCAACAACCTGGTGAAGCCGCTCCAATTTAATAATATCCTTCCTGTGGCAGGACTATCAGAACTGCACACAGTACTCCAGAACAAGCCTCACCAACATCTAGAACAACTCATCATGATGTCCCAACTCCTATACTTAAAGGCCTGAGCAACATATGCAAGGCATATTCTTCACCAGCTTGTCTCCCTGTCACTTGGAAGTAATTTCTGTCATTTTCAAAACAGAACTTGTGATGTATGAATTGGAGGATCTAAGACTGGCAGAATTCTTTGGAGATGTTAGATACTATTTTAAAGAGCTCAGGTTCTCATTTGGAATTGTTAAGGGAAGACATAAATGTGCACAAGTGGTGAATACAATCTGTGGAACTGTCAAGATATATTGTCACTTAAATTCCGTGTCCTTCAAACTTTGAGATACAAGCAGCCTGCATTGAAAAGAAAGATCAATATTTGCAACTTGTTTGGTGTTTGTTGACATAAGCCCGAGGATTACATTGTAAAATTAGTGCTACTTGACTGCTTCCACAACAGGTGTTACCACTGAATGAGCTTGCAACTTCACGGATTGTTTGACAATTCAGAATGGTTACAAAGGGGTCAGCTGTCTTAGATGTGGGGCTATGAGTATAAATGTTCATTTATATGAGGGCTAAAATACTTGAACACATTTAAATGCATTCAAAAAGCTTTTATCAAATAGTTTTCTTTTAAACATGGAAGTCTGTAATAGACACTTAGAAATTTATTACATTTCAGCCTGCAGCCGAAGGGCTGCATATGTGATCACCAGATGTGTTAACCTTGAAAGTGGAAGAACAAAGCACTGTGGATTGTGGGGTTGGCATACAGTTGGCACTATGTTGGTCCTGTAGGTATAAATGACTGTGAATCATGAAGTTATGAGTATGTGGGTGAAGGGACACAGGCTGTCACGAAGCATTGAGGAGCCATGGTGTCCGATTTATGTGAATTAAATGACATGGATGGGGCATGGCTATGTTTGAAAGTGATAGAGGTTGAGGGGTGTGGGCCAACAGGGTTTTCTTTATTTTGTTGACATTATTATAACTGGAACCAGGCCCAAGAGCACCGAGATAATAAAATGTGAGGCTGGATGAACACAGCAGGCCAAGCAGCATCTCAGGAGCACAAAAGCTGACGTTTCGGGCCTAGACCCTTCATCAGAGAGGGGGATGGGGAGAGGGAACTGGAATAAATAGGGAGAGAGGGGGAGGCGGACCGAAGATGGAGAGAAAAGAAGATAGGTGGAGAGAGTACAGGTGGGGAGGTAGGGAGGGGATAGGTCAGTCCAGGGAAGACGGACAGGTCAAGGAGGTGGGATGAGTTTAGTAGGTAGATGGGGGTGCGGCTTGGGGTGGGAGGAAGGGATGGGTGAGAGGAAGAACCGGTTAGGGAGGCAGAGACAGGTTGGACTGGTTTTGGGATGCAGTGGGTGGGGGGGAAGAGCTGGGCTGGTTGTGTGGTGCAGTGGGGGGAGGGGACGAACTGGGCTGGTTTAGGGATGCAGTAGGGGAAGGGGAGATTTTGAAACTGGTGAAGTCCACATTGATACCATTAGGCTGCAGGGTTCCCAGGCGGAATATGAGTTGCTGTTCCTGCAACCTTCGGGTGGCATCATTGTGGCACTGCAGGAGGCCCATGACGGACATGTCATCTAGAGAATGGGAGGGGGAGTGGAAATGGTTTGCGACTGGGAGGTGCAGTTGTTTGTTGCGAACTGAGCGGAGGTGTTCTGCAAAGCGGTCTCCAAGCCTCCGCTTGGTTTCCCCAATGTAGAGGAAGTCACACCGGGTACAGTGGATGCAGTATACCACATTGGCAGATGTACAGGTGAACCTCTGCTTAATGTGGAATGTCAACTTGGGGCCTGGGATAGGGGTGAGGGGGGAGGTGTGGGGGCAAGTGTAGCATTTCCTGCGGTTGCAGGGGAAGGTGTCGGGTGTGGTGGGGTTGGAGGGCAGTGTGGAGCGAACAAGGGAGTCACGGAGAGAGTGGTCTCTCCGGAAAGCAGACAGGGGTGGGGATGGAAAAATGTCTTGGGTGGTGGGGTCGGATTGTAAATGGCGGAAGTGTCGGAGGATGATGCGTAGTATCCGGAGGTTGGTCGGGTGGTGTGTGAGAACGAGGGGGATCCTCTTTGGGCGGTTGTGGGGGGGGGTGGGGTGTGAGGGATGTGTTGCGGGAAATACGGGAGACGCGGTCAAGGGCGTTCTCGATCACTGTGGAGGGAAAGTTGCGGTCCTTGAGGAACTTGGACATCTGGGATGTGTGGGAGTGGAATGTCTTATTGTGGGAGCAGATGCGGCGGAGGCGGAGGAATTGGGAATAGGGGATGGAATTTTTGCAGGATGTTGGGTGGGAGGAGGTGTATTCTAGGTAGCTGTGGGAGTCGGTGGGCTTGAAATGGACATCAGTTACAAGCTGGTTGCCTGAGATGGAGACTGAAAGGTCCAGGAAGGTGAGCGATGTGCTGGAGATGGCCCAGGTGAACTGAAGGTTGGGGTGGAAGGTGTTGGTGAAGTGGATGAACTGTTCGAGCTCCTCTGGGGAGCAAGAGGCGGCGCCGATACAGTCATCAATGTACCGGAGGAAGAGGTGGGGTTTGGGGCCTGTGTAGGTGCGGAAGAGGGACTGTTCCACGTAACCTACAAAGAGGCAGGCATAGCTGGGGCCCATGCGGGTGCCCATGGCCACCCCCTTAGTCTGTAGGAAGTGGGAGAGCACCAAGGTGTGTCTTTTAACCAGCTACCCCCGAATTCAGCAGTTTTGAGGCTACCTCTGTGTTGTTTCCCAGGGCAGTGGGTCCAGCTCCTTTTAAAGCCAGGCCCCGTGGTATAAAAATCTCACCATCCAAGAAAGTTTCTCTCAAGTCCTGATAGAGAGTCAGAATTTTCCTGACTCTGCGCACTTAGTCTCTTGTGTCCTCTCTGTTGCTTAACCTATTAAATATTGTCAAAATTTTCTGTTTTGTTTTTAAATTCCTGGCATCTGGATTTTTTGCTTTGGTATTAGGATTCCACTATATTTTTAATTTGTCCCCTGGTTGTTTCAGGTCAAAATGGTGATACTGATTACACCAACTTGACTGAGTTTTTTTTTGCTTGAATTGTGCTTTATTCAATTTTTACACCGTATTAAAGTGGGTATTCACTCTTGCATCTGATTCCAAATGGATCACCCTGTATCCCAAGGGATTGGTGTTGTTCCTTGGTGTGATCACTTTACCAGGATATTGCCTTTAAACTATAATATAAAGCTTCACTTTAATATTTTCATGAACTTATTAGATGTGGGCTTGTAAGAAAATAAGGTAGAGGTAAGAAAACAGTTTTCTTCTGCACCCAACTGTTCAAATTAATCTCGTGATCAGAGATAATGGGAACTGCAGATGCTGGAGAATCCAAGATAACAAAGTGTGGAGCTGGATGAACACAGCCGGCTAAGCAGCATCTCAGGAGCACAAAAGCTGAAATTTTGGGTCTAGGCCTGAAACGTCAGCTTTTGTGCTCCTGAGATGCTGCTTGGCCTGCTGCGTTCATCCAGCTTCACACTTTGTTATCTATGTTCAAGTTAATCTTTTCATTTTACTTTTGAAACTTAACTTTTTGATTGTTGCTGAAGGAGAAGATATTTTTTAATTGAACCATGACTTTCCTAGATGAGGGTTATGTTTATGGAACCTCATACTTGGAATAGTTTGATTACCTAGAGTTTAGGAGGGAATGTGTAGTTGCACAATTGTGAAGGATTAAAGTGGGGCAGATCTATAATGACAGAAAAAAAAGCTTCAGTATCTGAAGAAGTCTATTTAATCACAGCAACAGGAGAACATTGGAGCTGAGGAAGGTGCATTCCATTTTTGACAGGTGCTGTTTGTTGTGCAGGTGCTTGAGTAAGAGTGTGAGATATAATTTAAACATATGGGAAACCTGAACTCGACAGGGCAATTTGAATCCAGTGCTGAGTTCAAACAGGAACTATTTTTGCCAGAATCTGTTTCCCATAGTGTGTGACTCATAACTATGAAGAGTAGACATGAATGGTCGTAAAAAGTCAACAAGGATCTGTGGACCTATCAAGAAGTCAAGTTATTTGATCCTCTGTTGTTTAAACTTTGAAAAAACAATCAGCCTGCTGAGACTGAGTAAGAAGAAAGTGCTGTATTTTCAATGGCTATATGATGGCATGTTGTCCTTATTAGATTAGAACTGCTTGATTCCACAACTTCATCACAATTTGGGGTGCATGTAAATTCAATGTTTTGATTAACAGCTCCAAGGGATATTGGGGACTAGGTGGAATTAATGTGGGACTATGAATACAAATGCTTGTTTTTATACGGCATTATAATTACTTGAAGAGAGTTAATATTTTGAATGAACTTTTATTAGTGGGATTGTTTCATTTAATCCAGTGAAAATTAGTAGCAGATGATTAGGACTATATTTCATCAGGCTGCTGAAGTCTGCCCCTGTTGGGTAGTGGTTGAGTTGACACGGTGTGTTTAAGGGCAAAAGGTGGTAGATGGGGTCATGAGTTGCAGTAAATTGGCATAGAGATGTAAGAAGCAATAGGCATGCATTGAAGGGGTCACAGATCGGCATGTGTTGGCACTGAGCTGGCAAAGGGTCCAAAAGGAGCTGTGTTGAGTGTGGATAATGGGTTGTCATGTATTAACATTAATGATGGTAGAAAGGTTATAAGGGGCCATGGGATATGGATATAGGGATGATATGAGGGGCATTGTAGGTTTGGTGGGGGAGCGTGGAGAGACACATGTTGCCACTGATCGAGAATGTGGGGGTGGGGTGCCGAGGCAGTGTGACGGGAGACAGTTAATGGGCCTTACTGTTTTCCTTAGTCCCACAACATCGAGGTGGGCTTTTTAAAAAGCAATTTCTTCGAGTGTTTCTGCATACCTTCCTGCAGCAGCACATCTGACTCCAGGAGAAGCGTGATCCTCAAGGTTACTTTTTGTGGAAACTGGGCAAATGTTAATCCTTTCCTCACCCTTAAAATTGTAATAATTATAAACAATGAAACTGCTAAAATGAACGAAAATACTATTTTAATGAATGAATTTTGCTTCTGGACATTTATACAAATTTACTCACAATGTGTCACAATTGGGCTCGTGTACCTTGACAGCATTTGGAAGAAGTGGAATACATTTTTAACATTGAAAGGAGTGTGTGGTTTTAAATTTGAAAGCAGCCTGTGAGCAAATAACTTTGGAAGGTTAACTCTGGAAGCAGTTTTGATTTTGGAGATAACTTCTCTGATTCACAGCAGGGAGTCATGTCCAAGGTGGTTGCAGTTTAGAGATACAGATACAGTGCCCTAGCACTGATTCTTCACTCACGTTCACTTTGAGTGCTGTTTCCCACAGGGCTGCTGGGTTGGTGAACTTAACTTACAAAGAAAAAAACAAATCATTTCTCTGCAGTAAAAAAAAACACATTTGACATGTTTGTTAACACATTTGACCAGAACTCTTTCATGGTCTTATAAAAACGAATAAAAACCCATGTTCTGCTGTAGATTCAAGAATGTTGGAAACACACAAAAGTAAGAATGTGTGAAAAAATTCAAAGTCATTGGATGGAATACTATGCTCCCTTCCCCCACTTTTCAGAGCACGCTGACCGGTGTGGTGGGAAGCATTGTGCCTGTTGGTTGGCCGTCTGCTTCCATTGGTGTTTCACTGGAGGGGGTGAGGGAGATGGAGATTCCCACACCAGTGACAAGGCTGCCAGGTGAAGCAGATATTGTTGCAGGCTGGGGTTTCCCTCCCATTTCAGGTACCTTGTGCCACCTCAACCCACCCTTGCAATTGAATCATCCTCCCAGTTGGGGATAGTAGTTTTGACCTGAACAAGTTAATAACTGTTCAATCAACTTGGAATTTCCTGGCCAGGCATAGGCCAGCTTGGCACCAACTTTTGAGCTTGTGGCAGCACCTCATCCAATCAAATCCTGGCCTTTAGTGCGTGTGTCATTGTCATTGTGGCAGTGTCAAAGTATGTGCATTTAGAAGAAGTGGAATATCTTTTTAACATTGAAAGGAGTGTGTGGTTTTAAGTTTGAAAGCAGCCTGTGAACAATTAATCTTGGAAGAGTGTGTGTCTGTGTCTGTGTAAATGTATTTCACTGTGCGTGTGTGTATGTCTGTGTGTGTACGTGTTTGTGTCTGTGTTTGTGTGTGTGTGTGTGTGTGTGTGTGTCTGTCAGTGTCAGTGTATTTCAATGTGCGTGTGTGCATGTGTATGCCTGTGTCAATGTTTGCGTGTGTGTGTGTGTCTGTGCGTGTGTGTGTGTGTGTGTGTGTGTGTGTGCACATGTGCGTGTCATTATCAATGTATGTCAGTGTGCATATGCCAGCAGACAGCACGAGTGGCGTGTGCAGCACAGTAATTAGCAAGAACTCAGTGAGATGTACAACTGGAATATGTATTAGCTGTGAATGTACCATATTGATCTTCACAAGCTACTTCATGAAGTTCTGCACCGGGGAATTAAGTATGTCTCCTTTGACCTGAATCTATTTGAATTCTGAACGAAGTAAGGCCAGTGGCATGTGTGACTCTGCATTTGGATGCTGAGTGAGAAAGTTGTGGTCGTAGGTTGCACATTTCAGAGCTGGGGTTTAGCAGTAACTTCTTTGTGACCATCTCAGGGTCTGTTACTCCTATAATCTTTATCCTCTGAATATTGATGATACCATGTGCTCATACCAAAGGTTAAGCAAGCAATGAAAATAATGAATTGATTATTTAATCAATTTATTTTCTTATTTTAAGGCTAAAATATTTTGATGTGCAGATAACAAAGTAACCCAGGTGAGCTAACTTTGCGCAGCCCCACTTTCAGATAATGTCACAATGGCACGATTACTGTGAAATACTATAAAAAGAAAATGCCAGTTACGAGGTCATGTGATGTGGCACAAATAAAAATAAAACATTCTATAAATGACTGGCAGTGTGGTTTCAATGTTGTTCCATATTTATAGTTTCTTCCTGTGCACATTTGTTTTGCTAAGGAAAAGCTGTTTGCCAAAAGAGAGAAAAAAAGTCTTGTTTATATTCAGGACAGTTGCTAATGTGTCCCAGGACTGGTACACAATGTTACTGAGCTACACTTTAAGTGGAAAAACTAAAAAGCACAGTGTAACTGGCAGTATACGAATACTTGGAAGGCTTGTTATACATTTCTGTGCTGGCTATTTTTGTGTGAGTGTGTTAACTTGTTTATATAATTGGGCCTCAGGCTGAAAATAGTCCCCAGCTTCATTATCATATATTAGCACATTTAGAATGAATTTAGTATTGACACTGACATAAATTCCCACATGTTTTTCGCTGGGAACACGCTGGGTATTATTTTTCCCATGACAAGAGGGGCCTTGGAGGTTACCACCTATTCTGAGTGCCAGGAAGGCAACATTTAAAGGAAAAACAAAGGCAAAATGCTGCTGGAAACCAAGGTAGAAAATGCTGGAAAATGCTCAGCCAGTTAAGTACCACTGGAGACACAAAAACAGAGATAACATTTCTGGTCAATGACCTTTTGGCAAAATGGGATTGTAGACAGGGATTAGGGTCAGAGACCTTCAATGTTTGAATTAATCAAACCAAAGTGGCTTCAGTTAGTATCAGAGATAATGGGAACTGCAGATGCTGGAGATTCCAAGATAATAAAATGTGAGGCTGGATGAACACAGCAGGCCAAGCAGCATCTCAGGAGCACAAAAGCTGACGTTTCGGGCCTAGACCCGAAACGTCAGCTTTTGTGCTCCTGAGATGCTGCTTGGCCTGCTGTGTTCATCCAGCCTCACATTTTATTATCTTGGCTTCAGTTAGTGTCATTTTTGCCATTTTCTTGGAGAAGTTTCCAATCAGTTGTGCAATTTTGCATGAGATTTGCACTAAAATGTATTTTCAAAGCTTTTTAATACTTCCCCATTTAGTATTTGAAACTTCCATTGGTTGTATTACATTTTGCATTCTTTGGGAATTTTGTTGTTTTAAATCATTTCAAAACCATTGAATTTAGCCTGTTTCTGAATGTTGATCCGTGTTGACACACAGAATCACACCTCCCCAGGGCTGATAAGAAGAAGTAGGGTTTCATCAGTTGTTCTTGACACAAAAATAAAGAGACAATATGCAACCACCAGGATCATAATCCAGCTCACTACAGACTATGTAAATCAGTGATTATAATACTTAAGACAGTTTGTGCACAATACGGTCCAGGCTATGAGAGTACTCTAGATCATCATAATCTGCTGAAAACTGCACAACTTTGTCACACATAGGATGATGACATGGTGCACATAGTAGAGGAGGCCAGCAGCTCACAGTCCACTGCAGGATAAGACAAAGTTGAGAAATTGAAAGATATTCCAGCTGAAAGACCTGTGTGGGAAGCTAAAGCCTCTCGCCAGGTTTCCATAGTCAATGGTTCAGAGAGAATAAAGGGGGTAAAATGCCAAGATCTCAGTCACGGAGTTTGCAGTTAGTGACTTTGAGAGGACTGGCCCTTCATTATAAAAGGTATTACATTATGCCCCTTCACCTGTCAGTCCTGTACTCACTGACATATATTGGCATCGAATTAAGCAATGTGTTAATTTTAAAATTCTCATTCGTCCTTTCAAATTCTTTCATTTTGCCTACCCCTGTCTCTGTAATCACTTCCAGACCCACAAATCTCTGGCATATCAGCACTAATTTATTTATTGGTTTTTGAAGATTCCTAATTTTATTTGGTCCACGTTTGGCCTTAAAACTGTAGAATTCTGTCCCTACACCACTTCGCCTAATTTTCATTATGTTGTTTAGTGTCATATTTTGTTTTACGCCTCTCTTGTGAAGAAGATTAGGACATTTTGTTATGTAGAAGGTGCTATATAAGTATGTTGTTATTATAAAACAAATTTGAAGAGAGTTTGGTTGGAAAGTTAAACATGGAGCATAGGAGGTTGAGAGGTGACCTTATAGAGGTTTATAAGATCATAAAAGGTATAGATGCAGTTAGTGGTAGGTGTCTTTTTCCTAGGATGAGGGATTTTAAGATGAGGAAGGCACATTTTTGAGGTGAGAGGAGAGAGATTCCAAAAAGAAATTGGGAAATTTTTTAGACAGAGGGTGGTGTGTGAGTGGAATAAACTTCCTGAGGAGCCTACCTAACCTTATATCCATTAAAAGGTTCATCAGTTAATTGGCCATTTGGCTCATTGTCCTTCTTCTCCTGAAAGAACTCCCTAGTTCATGCTATTTCACTGCCCTTTCCACTTACCCTTTTAACTTCTTTTCTTTTTCAGATTTTCATCTACGTGCTCTTTAAAAACAATTATTAATTATTAATTCTGCTTTTGTCAGTATTTGTGATAGGGCAATTCACATCAATGATAATCTGTAAGTAAGGAAACCCCTGATCTCTCCCTTTGGAGTTTTGCTGGTGCTGCTAAATGCATGCTTCTAGTTACTAACTAGTAAACTGGCGGAAATAATTCTTTCAGATTTCATTTATCACTGTCCCTTATAATTATCAGCACCTGCATTATCTCTTCTTAACCTGATTTGCTAAAAAGGACCTCAACTTCTCCAAATAATCCTCATATCTAAATGGTATACTCTTTAGTATCAATTAGTGAAAATTCTCTGAATCCAATTTGTGATGTTTGCTAACATAAGACTCCAATTTCAGACACAATTAGAACTTCTACCTGACTGATGGTTGGTATTAGTTTGGACTGCCTGTTCACCTTCTATCCTCATTATCCTTTTTAAAATGCATGGGAATATATTTTCGTTAGTTTATCATTTTGTTCTTCTAAAGCTGTGTGTATCCAAATCTGCACTTTGTTCCTCCAGTGTTTTCAAAAGTTTCACTATTTCATGTTCATTTCCTTCTTTTGGCTTTCCTCTCTCAATGTTTCACTTTGAATTTCTTTGCATTAAATTTCTTCTGATGTTTATCTGTCCAAACTAGTCATTTGTCTATGCCCTACTAATGATATGTAAATTTTCTTCATAGTTAGTAATGCCTCTTATGTTTGTGCCATCTGAAAAATATTATTTGTACCCCATACCCAGGTGTTTAATGAGGTTGAAGAGATAGCAGCTTCAAAACCATAATAATGGCTTTGAATGGCATTGACACAGATAAAGTCATTCATAATGATGGTGAGAAATTGGACAAAACAATGTGGTTGAATTTGAAAGGAAAGAGATCAAAACAGGAGGGGATAATCAGTTGGAGTTGAGAAGGTTCAGGTGAGTCTCAGGACAGAAAGAGTTTGGTGAGAAATGAAAGACTGGTCTCTCCAATTAGGAAATACTGTTGGTAACTATGGTCTGTGGCAACTGGAAAGTGGCTTGTCAACTGGAGGGCAAAGAAATACATTTCAACGTACAAAACCTGTTCCTCGTGGTAGGGACAGAAGCATACCGAACATCCCTGTTGGATGAAGAGACAACACAGTGTGCAGCTGGACAAACACAGCAGGCCAGGCAGCATCAGAGGAGCAGGAAAGTTGATGTTTTGGGTCATGACCCTTCTTCAGAAAAGGAAAGTTGACATTTTGGGTTGGGACCCTTCTTCAGAAAGGGTCCCGAGCTGAAACATCAACTTTTGTGCTCCCACGATGCTGCTTGGTCTGCTGTGTTCCTCCAGCTCCACACTGTATTATCTCTGACTCCAGCATTGGCAGTTCTTACAATCTCTGGTGGATGAAGACTTGTTGTTAGAACGGACAACATTGCAGGATTGCAAGCCTATAAGCTGTAACCAAGGCTGAAGTGATAAAAAGCCTAATTAATCAAGTTCTGTAAAAGAATTATTAAATTTCCTCAATGAGTTATTTCTAGCAGCACGATGTTTACTCCTATTTGTATAAATTTAGCTTTTAGCGACCTTGCAAATTCTACCAATGCACTTTCATTTTACAAGCTGCAGAAATGTCTCATACCACTGGAATTATGTTCCACATGTCCAGCTGACAGTGTCCCTAAATTTGGTATCTGAAACCATGAGCTTGGAGGAGTACTGCACTGCCCCCTAGCAGGGAGGTTGAAGTGACAAATGAATCTGGAACAGGAACGCAGCTATCGAACTGAAAGAACCACTGCTTTCATGCTGTTTCTAGCCTTAAGACTTTCCAGTGGCTGGTGGAGACACAAGGCAAATGATCTCCAACAAACAAATCTACCATGATCTTTAGTAAAAGGACAGATACTTCCTTGTTTGATCCTCAGTGCCAACACTCTGTAGATGTGCATAATGCAGCTAACATTGCACTGAGCACAATTCATTCATTGCTATCCGATGGAAGGGTTCTCTAGCGTGGTTAAATAGGGCTTTCCTATTGCCCACGCTTATTGAAGCAGCATTTCCTCAGTTGCTTCCGTAAATTAGAGCGTTCTCATTGACATCATACTTTCAAACACATTTATTATATTTTTTTTAGATGTTTGCATGCTAACAATTTAGTAAGTAAATTGCACTCAGAATGCATGTTCTTTTATAGTAAGACTATCCAGAGTATGCATCCAAATGTCTTTAACACAGTGTACATTCTGTTTATGGGTCAGAAGTAGAGGTGTAACTGTAACTGTGTTGGACATGTGCATATTTACCTATGTAATTTGTGTAATGATGATGGACAGCTTTACTTTGTGTTTCCTATTTTAGTATAAGGTACTGGTTGAAACTTCCAACTTGGTTTAAGATTGTTAGTGCAGGACCTGCCCTTAATCGAAGTGCTTATTATGTGACTTAAGGTATTGGTGATGCACCTCACCTTGATTTAAGGTGCCAGCTGCCAATCCTTTGATGAATTCTTCAGGTCTGGGGCTGGACTTCGAGTGTATAAAAACATCTCCCAGCAAGCATTCATCATTGCCTCCATGTTGGAACAGTGCACTGAATTGGCTAAAAGAGCACTTCTGTTTTTCCACTTCTTGCGGCAACATTTCTTTGTCTGGATCTATCAAGTTTGTAGAACCTTAATCCGGCTACAGTAATAAAAAATACCCTTTAAATGGACTGCAGCCCTGTCTTGGGTACTGAACTTTTGACATTCTACCTTGCAATCAGCAGCTAATATTCAATATCAGGGAATCACTGTGGACATGTGAAGAGACAAGAGGCCACTGCCTGCTGCAGAATTGATCGCGTTCAACTGGGTGTGAGAACAAGTGTTACTGTTTCTGCTGTCAGTACGATTAATTTAAACTTCTCTATTATATCTGAAAGAAGGAAGAAATTCATAATGTACACTGTGTTTTATTCCATTTCAAATGCTGCATGCTGTACTGTGAGGTATGCCTGGATATATAGTAAATTAAACTGCATACATTGATAACAGTTTTATAAAATTAATAGAGACCCTAATCACGTTTTCTGTTGTTTGTACAAAAGAAAATACACAGCAGCTTCAGGCAAGAGTAGATACCTGGTTAAATGCAAAGATCTAGCAATCAGTCTTCAAAATGTATTACTCCACTGTTAAACAGCTTGCTCTCTGTCTGACCATTCAGACACATTGAATGAAGTGAAAAGTTCATTCCTTCAGTGTAGATATGAGCTAAACATACCACAGAAAGTTAGGGTTTTCCCTGCAGCTGAAATATCTTCTTTAAATATGCAACGAGCATCAATCACTTTCAAGCACATTCACTGGTATTGAAAATAAACAATTACAAATGTGAAAGCTCATTCATTTAACTTTCCATTCTGGTAAATTTGAAACTAAAACTGTCTGATAATTCTTCCTTTATTGTTCTGTCTTTTTTTGTCTTATGAGAAAATTTCATTGCATTTGTTTTTCCAGTAAACACATCGACATTCACTGCTGCTGACAACCAGTCTGTTTAGACACAATGCTAAGATAAAAAGCCAACATAAACCTAACTTTCAAAAATAATTCATGTCCTATTGTATGCTGCTGAAAAGTTAAAGCTCTGGAAGGTTTCTGACTTTCAGAGGAGAACATTACAATTGGTGTAGTAGGATGGCCATGGGTAGCTTTGGGCCTAGGAGACTTGGCTTTGGACTCCACCTCATTGACGTGGCTAATGTCAGTCTGGAATGGCTGGCCAACACTTAGTGGTAAGGACACTTGAGAGTGGCAATGGTAAGTGGACACACGCTGCTGTTCTAAGAGAAGACAGCAAGTTCATGCTCCAAGACCATTACTACTCCAACAGGGTGCTGCAGCAATTTCAGCAGTCTTTTGGAAAACAGATTGACACATTGCAAGTCTCTTTTACCACTGCTATCAGGAGCTGTAATGGCACAATCTGAGCTGGCTTTGCAGCATGCTGAGGTCACATTGCAGAATTCTGAAATTTCATTACGTTTCCAGTTTGTTTATCCTGTTCTATTTATCCTAGAATAGTGTAAACATTCGTTATAGAACTTCTATCATGGCTGGTCCAAAAGCATGCTAATGATATTCGGCACTATCTGAGTTCTGAAGGAAGGCCATTTTGGAGTCAAATCTTAACTGTGTCTCTCTCCACAGATGCTGCCAGACCTTCTGAATTTTTCCAACACTTTATCTTACTTCAGATCTCCAGCAACCATAATATTTTGCTTTTGTTAGCATGCTGTTAATTATTGGGCACCGCTTACTTACCGGGAAAGCATGGGCTCCATGATGCGTGCCAGACCTGTGCTAAGTTGGTGTTTGACTCCTGTTGTAACATGACATAGATTTTTATGGGTCTGCCAATGTAATTCACTGGCATTTCCAGCAGTCCTCTGCTGTAACCCAAATGAAAGCATTGCCCAGGTGTGGGCCACTCATGTCTACTGTCTCATCACAGAGTTCAGATTCTGCCTCTAAACTATTCTGTAAATTGCAGGCAATGTCACTGTCTGGGTGACAGCAAATGTGACAGTGATGGTGTCTTTTTACCATCCTAGCCCTCTGGCTCTTTCAGCCTCTGCTCTTCCATCATGGGTTCACAGTATTCTGACTCGCATTGTTACGATATATTGTTGCTATTCAGTCATTCAGTTCATGTGTTCTGCTCTGGGTTACAGGAAACTGGAACAGAGGTTCTGGCTGCATAATGACCCCTTCTACGCACCAGCTGACCCAATTGATAGCTACTGCTTGATCCAAAAGATACAAATAATTCGGAATCATTGTGTGCCAACTTGTTGGGAAAAGCCAGAAGGCCAATAATAGAATTGGAAGAAAAACACAGGTACCTAAACATACTGGAAAGAGAGGATTCCACGCACACTGTATTTGGTACTGTCTCATGACAGAACTCATTCAGTTGCTTGTATTCATTCACTTCTCTAAATGTATACAAACAGATTTTCATGACATTTTATTTTCCTTTTTACCTTTTAAGGATTATTTCCTACCTTTCACTTACCACAAAATGTAGAAGACTTATACATTACTTGGAAATAATTTGAAACTTATATGGAGGCCCCTACTGTACTGAACACACAATGTGCTTATTATCTATTAGTTAACAGAGTGGAAATACTTTATTTTAGGGGGAACAGCTATTCTTCTAACAATTAAAGAGTAGCATAAGGGGTTTGTCTATCATTTGTAGACAGTAAACACTGTCCTGAAACTACGAGCTTAATCTTGGGGGTGAATTGTTCAAATATCTATTTTTGTATATATTCTATATGTTTTATATCAAATAATTGAGTTTCTAGTGATATATTGATTTTCAAAATTAAAGCATTTTATTTTGCCTGTACTCAAATTTTAACTTCTTTTGGAGATCTGTTTAGGATGATGATGGTAAATGATCCAGAAATTGCATTTTTATCATAATCTGATTTATTGGTAAGGATAATTTGTCACATCTTGTTCTCAAGTTGTCAATGCACTTGTGTCAAATCATTGTATCACTGTAATTAAAAACATCTACCTCAGTTTGATGTATTCACTCATCTTTCATTTATTTAAATACCAATATACTTTTGGCATAATTATTATATGTTATCACATGGGCAAAGGGTTTGGGAAACTGTATAGATACCATAACATCTACATCTCAGGGGTCAATGATTACAACTATATTTTCTAAAAAATATTTAACCAAATTGTTATAAAAAACAAATCACAGGCAAGCGATCATGATCTCAAGACAAACGCTGCATACATAAAAGAACAAGCTTAGCGGAGAGTTTTCAAGCAAAGTTATCAGAATGAGGGGTGGTGACCAATGCTAATTTAATTAAAGTATTCACTTAAAGAATTACAGAGACAAAGCAGGAAAGTAAGATTTTGTAAAATAATCTCCAGGAAGCTCCTAAGTTTAATACAGGAAAGAAGGGCAATCTGTCTCAAAATTTCTGTTTCTCTGTTACTGTATGATAACATGTAATAACACTTTTATTTTATTCTCACCATTTTTCAATTTTTGCTTTGCCACAGATGGTCTTGAAATGGATAATTTGCAATACAGACATTTTGAGTGGTCTTCAAGATGACTAACTATATTAATACACAACTATACATTCTTATACCTGCAATAGTATCATCGATGTATAACGTTTACCTTTTGGGGTTCAACGTTACTGTTCATTTTGATTCCAGAAAAATTGTCTTCATTTTGAGCAATACTGTTTAGAAATGATCCAATGCAGGTCAGATACTGGACAGGAGATTTTTCATGACTGCCTGACAGGAGGCCCAGTCAGTTTTGTGTGCCAGGTCTCGCAAATATAAAGGTGAAGAGCTACATGCAGAAATGAGTTTCCTGGGGTAAATCTCTAACTCCAGATTGCCACAATACCAAGCAGTCCAGCTGGAAGAAGGTGGTTTGGGGTGGGGAGCGGTCCTTTGATTGCATGGGTGTGAGAAACCAGAATGGTAGTGGCCCAGACTGTTTTTTTTTCACCCTGAATTGGGAGGGGAAGAAATCTGGCCCCTCCCAGCAGAACAAAAATAAACAATAATACCCTGTTGGTTTCTCTTATTCTCAGACAGCAGCTGAAATGGGGTGGAGTCAGTCCACTCTGGGTTGGAGGTCATCAATAAAACCCCAACATAAGCATCTAAGTAGAGCAGTTTGCCTTCTCCAGATAGCACTGAGCACCTTTTTAAGGGAACCTTGCCAAAATAGGTATGTCAGGGAGTCAGCAGAAGTGCTCAGTAAGCGCTACCATATGATTCCAGGATACTACTCCCCTGGTTCCTCCTGGTGATCTCAAAATTCAGCTCTAGAAATATGATTTTACAATAAAAGAGGTTAACTTATTTAATTTAGTCTGCATCAAGTTGCTGAAACAATAATTAATGACATTATTCAGTTTGATAAATTTTCATCATTAATAAAGCAAATCTTGAATTTTAGTCTTGATCTCATGCCAGTATCATTTTGATTTGGAAAATAAGATGTAAATTGGTTCAACATGAGAAGCATTCACTCCCTTCAGTTAATCAGTAACAAAAATTGACACAAATGTGAGCAGAGTATCGATGAGGCTGTTTCTGTCAGATCTAACCATTTTGTAAAAATGCTACTTCCTTCATCTATGTTTACCTACTCTTGCACCTTTCAGTTTTCTTTTCACTTGTACCCTTTTCTGATAACTCTAATCCATTCTGGGATGTACTTCATAGATGTTGGCTCTCACTGGGACACAGTTCCACAACCATTAGTTCTGACTGGAAGAACAGTTCCGAGTGCATTGAATATCACTGATGAACATGTCCCATATGATTGATGCTGTGGGAATATAGTTAATCAACTACTCAGTCCCACCAGGTCACTGTTCCACGTAATAAAACCAGAAAATGCAACAGAAACCCAGCATTCTGGCAGCAAATATGAAGAGAAAAATAACTCAAAATTTTAGTGTGTGATAGTAGGAACTGCCAATGCTGAAGAATCTGATATAACATGGTGTGAAGGTGGATGAACACAGCAGGCCAAGCAGCATCAGAGGAGCAGGAAAGTTTGACATTTCGGGCCGGGGCCCTTCTTCAGGGTCAAACTTTCCTGCTCCTCTGATGCTGCTTGGCCTGCTGTGTTCATCCAGCTTCACACCATGTTATCTCAAAATTTTACCCTGTTGTTTTCTGTACAGACGCTGTCAAATGTGCTGAATTTCTACAGCATTTCCTGTTTTTATTTCAGATCTCTAGCGTCCGCAGTATTTTGCAGTTGTTCGATTGTACGGTTCCATATATGCTGACTTGAGTGAGAATATATTTATATTGATGGGGATCCATATTTGAGTATATAGAACATAGAACATAGAAAAGTACAGCACAGGTGTTAACTTTGACCTGGCACACTTTCATAGACATTCTAGAGTAATGGATCCTGCTATGGGCGCATGTGTACAGGCACTGGCTTCTGCCAGAGTAGTTTCACTGGTGCTCATTCATTCCACAAATGGAACTCATGCTTGAATGCAACTCATTTTTCATTTGCCAGTTCCCTCAGAGTCGCCCAGCTCTTTCCTCAAATGAAAGCTTCAACAATAAGCGGTGGCTCTATAGAGCTCAGTACTGATCCCTATAATGTCGACACAAACACTGTTAAGAATAAAAAGAGGAACCTGCCTGATGTTCACTTTACCAAGCCCAGTGAGAATAAGGAAAAAAACTCTATGTCCACCTCAAACTAAGGTGCCCACATTCACAACAAATGATGATTAAACTTTAAACATCAAAAATATTAGAATTAGCATGGAAAGAGCAGTTAGTGTATCATGTCCATTTTTTAGGGATTACACGTTGGTGATCTCTGTGACTCAGTTCCGCCTTTGACTCATAACCAGTCGGAAGGAGTGAAGTCAGTTAGGTCGAGAAAAAACCGTGAAATCAGATGTGTCACTTAACCTAGAAAGAAGAAAGCAAAAAGACATTTTAAAACATTGAAACAAAATTACTGAACATGATTGATTACGTAAGGTAAATTAGTCCTTCAGATGTTGCGAAAGTATGGAATTGTAATCTGCACCAGCATTGCTATAATTGTGAGGCTTAAGATTTATTGCATTTTAATAAAGAAAATAAGAACAAACAACAGATTATTTGAAAAACGTAAACATATAATTAAATATTAATTATTCATTTGCTAATCCAATAATTCTTTATGGGATGAATAAAACCTTTTTTTATTTGAGGGCTAGTATCTGATGCTCAATTAACACTTGTCTGTAAGCTGTGAAAACCTTCATGGTCCCTTCGATGCAGCAGAGGGAGCAGATGAGCAAGATTAACCTAATTTTTCATCTGATTTTCTCCTGCATTTAGGAATGTACCTCCTGTCCTTCCCAGATTCCTTTCACATTGGCAGTTCATTGTGCACAAGTTTTCCATATATCTTGCTCTTTTATTTTGGTGTTTTTGATGTTTCTGAATTGAGGACTTCGCAGAAAGAAATCAAGTGAGATAAACTTAGCCGGCATGGAACATACTGAAACAGGATATATAAACTGGAAAATAAACATTCTAAATACAAAAACTAACAGCTAGTTAAGGAAGAGACGCTTGTACTTTCCAACTGCAGAAATGATCCAGTCAATGGCCAATAGATTGATCATGATAGAAACAGTTATCAACCATTGTCAAAACATTGCTACAGAGCCTTGGTAACAATGCGATACCATGTAGTGCAATTCTGAGATATTCTGGCTTTATTTGTTCTCCCACATTGTGCACTTGTCTACGACACCATTGAAGTGATTTGACATTGTGTGAAATAGATGTTAGCAAATTAGAGTGAGTTTTCCATCTCTTCATTTTTTTTTAATTTCCCTTGGCTTCAAATGAAATGTAAAAAGGGTTGAGACTCAGCACACTTTACAAAATCACACAAAGTCAGCATTGATCCCAATTAATGTACATTACTGGCCTGGTTTCTTTCCTAATTTGTCTTCTAATCTCTTGTCATGATTGGGAATGCTTATCTTTTGATGAAGCATAGACACAAACTTAACTCTGACCATTCTGGGGTATATTGTACTTATGTCGCAAAACACTGATATTTGTTCATTAATTCATAGTCCATCATAACAATGAAACTATAACATGTTTCTCTCTCTTGAATATATATAGCTGATGCAAGTTTCTTATTTAAAGAACTTTGGAAAAAATTAGAGTCGTTACTATGTTTGACTTCTTGAAACAGTCTACTATACCAGTTAATCTCACTTCATTTGTTGATAAACTACTAAGTCATTAATGCAAGATAAAATTACTAAATATTTGATGAGACACAAATTAATCACTACATAGTTCTGCATTTTAGGTCTTGCTTTGCCAACCATGAAATTAGCTCAGGTAGCCTATCCAATATTGGCCCACCAATCTCAACGAAATAAGACTGGTGAGTTGCAGACACCATGTGGTGAAGCAAATACACTATTCTCAGTACAGTTGTTAAAAGAAAAGAAAATGTGATTGGGACAGGGCAACTGAGAAGAGATATTTTGAATGGGTATAGACTTTTCTTCAGTCATATTTGGAGCATTGCATAGAATTCTTGGCACTGCATTATGGAGGGAGTTAAAAAATCATCTGGGAAATAGATTCGCTTGAACATTACTAAGGATTAAGTGTTATCGGTGGAAAGGCAGATATGAGAATTCATACTTATTTTCACAAGTGTTGAGAATATTTAAAGTTGACTTGTTGGGTGTTCAAAATTAATTGTTATGATAGAATAAATGGGTGATAGATTGTACTTACTAGTCAGCTATAATAAAAAGAAGGTGCACGTTTCACTTAATTACAATAAATTTCAAAGCAATGTTTGATCAAATACCTTCAATATGAACATGATTAAAATGTGGAATTCTCTGCCAGTTGAAAATTGTATTCACATATATTTCAAAAGGCAATGCGATTGTTTCTTGAAGAAAAGGGAAATATTGACCATTTGAGGAGTGACCAGAAGTGTGAGATTAATTGAGTTGGCTCATGTGGATAGAAGCAATGTTGCATAACGTGATGGGTTGCATGATTTGTTTCAAACCCAAGAGGACATGCATGGGCAAACTCCATAAAACCAACAAGGTATGACTGACTCAAAATACTATCTTGGGATGTGAACATCACTTGCAAGGCTAACATTTCTTACTCATTCCTAATTGCTTTTCCTAAATTACCTTTGAGAAGGTGGCATCGAGGCTCCTTGAATACCTGTGGTGAAAAATACATCTTTTTCAGAAGTTATATTTATGTGTATGCAACAGTGATGGTCACATTCTATTGCAACTAAATACGGTAATTTTTAAATTAATGTGGCCTTGCCAGTTTTGCCCATATTCCAAACATAAATAATTAAAAGTAAATTTTTCCTGGGAATGTTTCTGTAAGGTTTTAAGAGTTGCAGAGAGTTCTTTTACTACTGGTCCAATGGTCATGAAATAAAATCCAAATCAAGCATGATGTGACATTGAATTCCTTAATTGGAAGGCTGAAAAATCACACTGAAGCTGCTGTATTGTTAGAAAAATCCACTCGTCTATGAATGCCCTTAAGGGAATCTGACCCATTGCCCTGACCCAAGCTATACATAGAGCCATATATTCAAACAGCACAAAAACAGACCTTTCTATCCAACCAGTCCACGTTGAACATAATCCCAAACTAAACTAATCCATCTGCTTGCTGCTGGCCCATATCCCTCCAAACCTTTCCTATTCATGTACTTATCCAAATGTCTAATAAACATTGTAATTGTACCCACATCCACCATTTCCTCAGGCAGTTCATTCCGTATGCAAACTCCCTGTGTGTAAAACATTTGCCCCCATGTCTTTTTAAATCTCTCTCCTCTCACTTTAAAAACATGCCCTCTAGTCTTAAAATCCCCCAACCTAAAGAAAAGACACCTTCCATTAACTCTATCTGTACCCTTCATGATTTTATAAACTTCTATAATGTCACCTCTCAACCTCTTATGTTCCAGTGAAAAAAGATCCCAGCCTATCCAACCTTTTCTTATAACTCAAACCTTCCAGACCAGCAACAGCTGGTAAAACTCTTATGAACCCTCTCCAGCAAATTAGCATCCTTCCTATAACTGGGTGACTGGAACTGGACACAGTATTCTGGAAGATGCTTAAACAATGTCCTGTATAACCTCAACATGACTTCCCAACTTCTATACTCACAAGGACCAGGCAATGAAGGCAAGTGTGCTAAATGTCTTTTTAACCACCCAGTCTATCTGTCTCCAACCCCAGGCTACACAATTAACTGTTAATGTTGCTTGAAGAAGACTTGAACCTATTCAGTTGTAAACAAAGCAACTGGACCAATACAATACAGACCTTGCCAGAATTACCCACACTCTGAGAACAAAATTTTAAAAAACTGAACAACTATATTTGTATTCCTTGTCATTTCCCAATTACGCTACATTATTTTAAGGGGTTATTATGAATTAACACACTCATTTCCCATATTTTAGTATATAAAACATGTGTAAAATGATCACACAGTTGAGGAGGTCGAGTGATGCAGAAGGAGGCCATTCAGCCCATCATCGCTGAGCATCAATCTCTATTCCATTCCCAATATCTTGCACATTATGTTTAACCAAATAATCATCAAATAACCTCTTAGTTGAACTTGCCTCTACCAAACATGCAGGCAGCACATTCCACAGCCTAACGACTTGCTGAGTGAATTTGTTTTTCTCATATCACCCTTGCTTCTTTTTCAATCAATGCCGTCTCATTCTTTTCCATTTTACAAGTGAGAGCAATTTCTCCCTGAGTACTCTATCCAGCCTACACATAATTCTGAAAACCTCTATCAGATTTCTCCTTAACCTTCATCTCTCCAAGGAGAACAGTCCCAGTGTCTTCAACTTATCCTCATAATGGAAGTTTCCCATCCCTGGTATGATTATTGTAAACTGCTTCTACACTCTCTCTAATGCATTCACATCCTTTCTGTAATGTGGCACCCAGAACTGCATGCAATTCTCCAGAGGAGGTCTAACATGTGTCTTGTACAAGTTCAACATCACAAGCCAAGGAATAATAAATAATCTAACACAAGTAATTTCCCACATGCATTTAGATCTTTGGTTAAGCACATCCTGTAGTACTGCAGCATAAGAAGTGTATGTACGTAACCTAAAAGATTGATAAGATGTCAAAAATATGCTATAATTTGTCAATCAAATCCATATTAGGATGGCCATTCTTTCTATTGAAGAGTGGTCAAGGTCTGAAAGTTTGATACAATACTTCCTAAAAGACTACCACTGCAGCTGACTTTCTAAACATAAGGGATAATGGGAACTGCAGACGCTGGAGAATCTGAGATAACAAAGTGTGGAAATGGATGAACACAGCAGGCCAACCAACATCGTAGGAGCATAAAAGCTGACGTTTTGGGCCTAGACCCTTCATCAGAAAAGGGTCTAGGTGCGAAATGTCAGCTTTTGTGCTCCTAAGATGCTGCTTGGCCTGCTGTGTTCATCTAGCTCCACACTTTGTTGTTTCGGACTTTCTAAACATGTCAGGTATTCTATTCTGGCAGAAGTTTTTAAACATATCTAGGAATCACATTATTTAGAACAAAGAAGAAAGACATTCCATTCATATTCCTATGCCCAGTGTCCTCTTGACAGGAGTATCAGAGATAATGGGAACTGCAGATGCTGGAGAATCCAAGACAACAAAATGTGAGGCTGGATGAACACAGCAGGCCAAGCAGCATCTCAGGAGCACAAAAGCTGACGTTTTGGGCCTAGACCCTTCATCAGAGAGGGGGATGGGTTGAGGGTTCTGGAATAAATAGGGAGAGAGGGGGAGGCGGACCGAAGATGGAGAGAAAAGAAGATAGGTGGAGAGAGTATAGGTGGGGAGGTAGGGAGGGGATAGGTCAGTCCAGGGAAGACGGACAGGTCAAGGAGGTGGGATGCGGTTAGTAGGTAGATGGGGGTGCGGCTTGGGGTGGGAGGAAGGGATGGGTGAGAGGAAGAACAGGTTAGGGAGGCGGAGACAGGTTGGACTGGTTTTGGGATGCAGTGGGTGGAGTGGAAGAGCTGGGCTGGTTGTGTGGTGCAGTGGGGGGAGGGGACGAACTGGGCTGGTTTAGGGATTCAGTTGGGGAAGGGGAGATTTTGCAACTGGTGAAGTCCAAATTGATACCATTAGGCTGCAGGGTTCCCAGGCGGAATATGAGTTGCTGTTCCTGCAACCTTCGGGTGGCATCATTGTGGCACTGCAGGAGGCCCATAATGGACATGTCATCTAAAGAATGGGAGGGGGAGTGGAAATGGTTTGCGACTGGGAGGTACACCTCCTCCCACCCACCCTCCTGCAAAAATTCCATCCCCTATTCCCAATTCCTCCACCTCCGCCGCATCTGCTCCCACGACAAGACATTCCACTCCCGCACATCCCAGATGTCCAAATTCTTCAAGGACCGCAACTTTCCCCCCACAGTGATCGAGAACGCCCTCGACCGCGTCTCCCGTATTTCCCGCAACACGTCCCTCACACCCAGCCCCCGCCACAACTGCCCAAAGAGGATCCCCCTCGTTCTCACACACCACCCCACCAACCTCTGGATACAACGCATCATCCTCCGACACTTCCGCCATCTACAATCCGACCCCACCACCCAAGACATTTTTCCATCCCCACCCCTGTCTGCTTTCCGGAGAGACCACTCTCTCCGTGACTCCCTTGTTCGCTCCACACTGTCCTCCAACCCCACCACACCCGGCACCTTCCCCTGCAACCGCAGGAAATGCTACACTTGCCACCATACCTCCCCCCTCACCCCTATCCCAGGCCCCAAGATGACATTCCACATTAAGCAGAGGTTCACCTGCACATCTGCCAATGTGGTATACTGCATCCACTGTTCCCGGTGTGGCTTCCTCTACATTGAGGAAACCAAGTGGAGGCTTGGAGACCGCTTTGCAGAACACCTCCGCTCAGTTCGCAAAAAACTACTGCACCTCCCAATCGCAAACCATTTCCACTCCCCCTCCCATTCTTTAGATGACATGTCCATTATGGGCCTCCTGCAGTGCCACAATGATGCCACCCGAAGGTTGCAGGAACAGCAACTCATATTCCGCCTGGGAACCCTGCAGCCATATGGTATCAATTTGGACTTCACCAGTTTCAAAATCTCCCCTTCCCCAACTGCATCCCTCAACCAGCCCAGTTTGTCCCCTCCCCCCACTGCACCACACAACCAGCCCAGCTCTTCAACTCCACCCACTGCATCCCAAAACCAGTCCAACCTGTCTCCGCCTCCCTAACCTGTTCTTCCTCTCACCCATCCCTTCCTCCCACCCCAAGCCGCACCCCCATCTACCTACTAACCGCATCCCACCTCCTTGACCTGTCCGTCTTCCCTGGACTGACCTATCCCCTCCCTACTCTCCTATACTCTCTCCACCTATCTTCTTTTCTCTCCATCTTCGGTCCGCCTCCCCCTCTCTCCCTATTTATTCCAGAACCCTCACCCCATCCCCCTCTCTGATGAAGGATCTAGGCCCAAAACGTCAGCTTTTGTGCTCCTGAGATGCTGCTTGGCCTGCTGTGTTCATCCAGCCTCACATTTTGTTGTCCTCTTGACAGGAACTATTTGGGGGATGTTGTCACTTCTGTGCTGGATACTTTCGTTTCATTTATATTAATATCAACTAAATCTCAGATGATGAGCATAGCAGTAAAAACCCAGCAAGTACTTTAATCCCATTTCCAAGTCCTTTTTCTATATACTTTTAGGTATAATTTTTCAGATTTTTTCTGAATCTCTCAATCTGTGCCTCATTTGTTATTTTAACGAAGTGTGCCAAATTTAGATAAGCATCTGTCCAGACGTAACCCAAAATCTAACGCTGTATACAAAAGTTATCTTTTAACTTCCTGTTTGTTCTTCCAGTCAATGTTTTAATTTTGATCCTTGGAAACAGATTTTCTTATTTATTATTTCAAAGTTTTACATAATTTTGTAAATCTGCATTAGATTCTGCTTTGCCCTTTTATGTCCCAATAATACAGAATCATTTTTCTGCATCATCCTTCCCTGCTATATTTTCTCATTTTTGTCTTCATTCTGGAGAATTCTCTGGATGACTTTAGGATTCCAATAACCTACTTTCAGTGGGTTGTCTGTGCAGCATGCAATGCTGAGGTACTCAAAATTGCAATATTCGACAGTGGGACTCTGCAGACATTGTATTAACGATGGTATTGTTCATAGTCAGGTTCGTGAGGAGGACATGGAATAATGGAATAGCAATATATTTCTCAAAATGATAGGAAGAGACAATTCTTTGTAGAAGCTTAGGATCTGTCCTGCAAAGGATCAGGTCATGGAAATAATTACAGTTCAGGGTGAAAGCAAAATGCTTAATTTGCCAACTTTTGCTGACTGACAAAATAATGGCCCGGATTTTCTGTTGGCCAGACCAACATTATTCCAGTGTAAATGGGATTTGCACGTGGGATCTAATTATAATAGACTCCATAGGAATTGCCTGGAAAATCAAATATTCCACTGGGAAAGTCCCATGCACCTGAAACCCTTTCAAAGCCTTCATTTAAATCAGAGCCTTTGGAGGGTTCTGATAAAAGTAAGTTGGAAATTAGACTGTTACGTACATGGTCTAACTGTTGAGTAACTGTTCAACTGACCCCATGCTTACCTCACACACCCTCTCCAGTCCCCATAACACACCCCAGTCTTGACATGACACCCCTTTCCACACTCTCACCCAACTTCTTTTCAACTTACTGCCTGACCTGATGACCCTCTTCCCACCTTTCCACACCTGATCTGTTCCCACCCTCACCTTCCCTCTTGCTGGACCCAACATTTGTTCAGCCAGCATAACTCACAACCTGGCATTTTACCCAATTGGCAGCCTACCCCCTTCCTGCTAAGCATCCTACCCAACTGATACCCTATCCCAACCCAGCTGTCACCCTACTAACCTGGCATCCTACCCCTGGACCTATCTCTTTCCAATAGGCACTCTACCCAGCTGGCATCCAAACCATGTATCTTGCCATCGTACTCATCTGGTCCTTTATCTTCACAGCACCCTAACAGCACATTTACCTTATCTACATACCATTTGACACCAGTTGTCAAGGTGGCTATCAAATCCTTTAAATTTCAGAATATAACAGCTCATTTTTGTGAGAAGGTGATTGCCTTCTATCAACAGATCTATGGTATGAGAGAATTGTCAAAATGGTTCCACATTTCCAAAGGAGCTGTGATCGAATTCTCCTGTTGGAAATGCGGAGCTCCCTTCTTTCATTCCAAAAAGCTTGGAGTGACAATTTGTGTGAGACTGCTACGCCTTGCAAAATGCAGCCGAGTGTGTGTCATAATACATTTTCCAAGGAAGCAACCTTGATATTGTGCATGACTGATGGTTTGATCAAAGTGCAAATTAATGTTTGTGAAACCAAAGAACTCATCTTGAGTCTGACTGAGGCATACAAATAAATGGAAATTCTAGGTACCGTCCATAACCATAGACACATACATGTGATCCTTGAATGAATTAGACATGATAGGGAATGGAAAATCAAAAAGAAATGATAGGAATCCTAACAAATCCAAGTTTCAATCTACATTCATAGAGACAAGAAAGGAAAATAAACCCAACTAACAGATTTCACTTTTCTGACACCTAATTCGAACATTTTCAGTATAAACTTGGACAATAGATACTCTCTAGGAATTGATTAAGTGTGGCCACTGTGGAAGACAAGCCCTAGTTGAATCAAACAATGTACTTTAATAACTAAGCAGTTGAATGGAATGTGCCAGGGTTTGGAATGAATATAAAACAGCCTGAGATGCCTCAATGTATAAAATGCACAACATGTTGAGACTAAATTGGTAATCAGAAGGAAACGTTCTGTGTGGTATATGTGTCAATTATGTGAAGAGTTGTCAATCAAGGATTATTCAATGAGGAAAGGTTGGATAGGCTGGTACCCATCGACATTTGAAAGAATGAAAGATGATCTTATTGAATATGTTTGAGGGGACAGGATAGAGGAGGAATGAATGTTTTCTCTTGTAGAAAAGAAAAGAACTAGGAAACACTGTTAAAAAATTAAGAATCGCCCATTCATGATGGAGATAAATGAGATTCTTTTCCCCTCACAGTGTCACTTGTCAATAGAATTCTCTTCCTTAGAGAGCACAAGGTCATTAAATGTTTTTATGGCAGCGTTAGATAAATCCTAACAAGGGAACTAAAAGTGTGCTGGGGTCAGGTAGGAAAGTGGAGTTGAAGTCTCAATCAGGTCAGTTTTATTGAATGGCAAAGAAGGATCAAGGGACCAAAAGACCAACTGATTATAATTCACATGTTTGTATTGCCTAGACTAAGGAAGTTTGGTAGATCAACATATCTAGTTACAAGCAAAACAGCTTTCACATAACACTGTCTCAGAATGGGTCTGATGTGCCACCCTAAACGTAAAGTGTTGTAGATAGCAAATATAAGAAATTGCCAACTAATTATTACTAAGATACAGACTTGTCAAGTCACCAGTTCCAGTTGTTTGGAATCATCAGCCATGGAAAATCCTGTGATGGATGAAGGGTTAGATTATAGATCATTCCTGACAGAAACCTTTGAAAAAGGAAAGGTGCATTGGAAAGATCCAGGGTGGTCTTGGCCTTCATTCCTCCACAATGGAATCTTATCTTGATGCTGGATCATCAAAAAGAACTCTGCCCCTGGAATCTATTTCACGAAAGAAAAAATGAAGGATAGAAAAAAAAAGAAATAAAGAAAATGAAAGAAAGAAAGAGAAAGGCTTGCATTCATATATTTTGTTTGAATTTGAAGTGCAGCCACTTGTAACTTAGGAAACATAATAGTCGATTTGTGCGTTGGCAGCTTTCATAAGGAGCAATTGGATAATGACCAGATAATCAATGTTATACACTGCATGAGGGATAAGTAGTGCCTGGACACATGACACATTTTCCTTCTCTTCTTAGAAATAGCACCAAGGGATTTTTTTACATCTACCTGAAAGAACAGCTAAAACCTCACTTTAACTACTCTCCTTAAAGGTAACACTTCCAATAGTTCAGGTTCTGAAGTTTGTTAGGGTTCTCATGAGAACATGGTAAGATCCTAAACTGATTTCAAAAAAGGGCTTTGACACCAGAGGGAGTTAGAGAAAAAGGCCGATCTCAATGTCACAGTCTTGCTTCTGGAAGATCCTTTAGGGATCCTTTGTCGCCAAAGAGCTACAACCTGGAGATGGTCTTCCACAAACAGAGACAGTACCAAGAGGGCATGGTGCAGTGTAACTGTAGATTGGGTCAGTACTGTTCTTTGATGCATGGAATTTACCATGAAAAGTTACTGCAATGTACACTGACAGTGAAATGCAGGAACTGACTGCTCATACTAAATAGACAGGGAAAAAAGAACAATAACATGCAAGAACAATATTATGAAACTGATAGCAGTTAGTGACTACAATATAAGCAATACACCCAGGTACACTGAAAATTGCAACATACAGTAACACACTGAGGTTTTCCATAATGGACCATGATATGGAGTGGCACAGTGCTTAGTGGTCAGTACTATTGCCTCACAGCACCAGGAGTCCAATTCCAGTCTTGGGTGATTGTCTATGTGGAGTTTGCATTTTCTCCCCCTGTTTGTGTGGGTTTACTTTGGGTGCTCTGGTTTTCTCCCACAATCCAAAGATATGCAGATTAGGTGGGTTGACCATGCTAAATTGCCCATAGTGTCCAGGAATGTGCAAGCTAAATGGGTTAGCCATGGGAAATGCAGCATTATAGGGATAGAATTTGAGGGGTGGGTCTGGGTGGGCTTCTCCTCAGAGTGTCGATGTGGACTCAATGAGCCAAATGGCCTACTTCTACGCTGTAGAGATCCAATGATACAACAGACATGATTTACAGTAACCAATAACTGACAATGATAATTGTGGTAAATAGAAAAAAAGAGATATATTGTTACACATATTTGAATACAGCAACAAACAATTTGTATTAAGAAACTGTAGCACATAGTAAGTGATGTTTTATTAAAGACTCACATACAGTAACAGGTTATGATGATCCAGAACAATATACACAGGAACAGGTGCTGATTTACAGCAACATGCTGTGATATAACAGAATTAACTTTGGCATACAGCAACAGCTTCTGCATGGTATAAGATTTGTTTCTTTAAATTGGTGAATGGAGGTGAGGAATAATCATTGTAGTAGTTAGTAAAGACCTCTGCTACGTGATAGCATTTTTACGGGAAACTATATTTTATTTGATTATGAATGTAAGTGTGCCATTACACATACTTCAGTGCAATCTGTATCAGATCAGTGTTTGGCTGCACAAATACTATGGACCCAAGTGAATATTCATCTTACATCGATAGATAAGTCCTAATTAGTGTCCTGTCAGTAAATTCCTGTTTGTAAATTGTGTGTTAATTTGTAAGCTGTTCTATACTATACTTAAATATGCAAATATTCTATGTTACAATACGTGATAAATGGATTAAGATCAGTACTGTGACAAAACTATAATAGTGTACAACCTTTTCAAGTTCTAACATAATATGCAAAGACAACTATAATTAATTACAGTAAGTGACAAAGGCTGAAATATTTCAAAAATATTCAAAGATACGTCCTGGACACTGATACAATAGCAATGTGTAAAGCTGGTGTCTTGCAAACTAGCAGTAGAATGTCTAAACTCATCTCTGTATGTACTGTACTGTAAGTTGATTTCTTGGTACTGCCAATAAACTCTTGTAAACCAATAGAAAATACATTATTTCAGAGTTGTATTCTACATCATTTGTTAATAAAAAATATGTTGAACTATAAACATCAATGTACTTTAGCTTTTCTCTGCTTGGATGCAACTTTGATGTGAGCAAGTGGGCATCACAATTAAATATAGCAAGAAACACATAGACATATTAGCAATGGGTTCATTGGGTAGAAAAAAGACCTTCAAATAATTATTTGTTATAAAGAGGCCCTCCCTGATCTATGCCCTGTAATACTTGTATGGAAAGTAAAAGACTTTGATAAAGGATTGACTGACAACTCCCAAAAAAATGTTATCTTGAAAGCACAGTTAAACCAAATGAAAACCACCAGTAAAAACATTCTGAGATAATGGGAACTGCAGATGCTGGAGAATCCAAGATAATAAAGTGCGAAGCTGGATGAACACAGCAGGCCAAGCAGCATCTCAGGAGCACAAAAGCTGACGATTCGGGCCTAGACCCTTCATCAGAGATGGGGATGGGGAGAGGGTTCTGAAATAAATAGGGAAAGAGGGGGAGGTGGAACGAGGGTGGATAGAGGAGGAGATAGGTGGAGAAGAGAGTATAGGTGGGGAGATAGGGAGGGTGATAGGTCAGTCCAGGGAAGACGGACAGGTCAAGGAGGTGGGATGAGGTTAGTAGGTAGGAGTTGGAGGTGCGGCTTGGGGTGGGAGGAAGGGATGGGTGAGAGGAAGAACAGGCTAGGGAGGCAGAGACAGGCTGGACTGGTTTTGGGATGCAGTGGGTGGAGGGGAAGAGCAGGGCTGGTTGTGTGGTGCAGTGGGGGGAGGGGACGAACTGGACTGGTTTTGGGATGTGGTGGGGGAAGGGGAGATTTTGAAGCTGGTGAAGTCCACATTGATATCATTGGGCTGCAGGGTTCCCAAGCGGAATATGAGTTGCTGTTCCTGCAACCTTCGGGTGGCATCATTGTGGCACTGCAGGAGGCCCATGATGGACATGTCATCTAAAGAATGGGAGGGGGAGTGGAAATGGTTTGCGACTGGGAGGTGCAGCCGTTTGTTGCGAACCAAGCGGAGGTGTTCTGCAAAGTGGTCAAGAAGCCTCCGCTTGGTTTCCCCAATGTAGAGGAAGCCACACCGGGTACAGTGGATGCAGTATACCACATTGGCAGATATGCAGGTGAACCTCTGCTTAATATGGAAAGTCATCTTGGGGCCTGGGATAGGGGTGAGGGAGGAGGTGTGGGGGCAAGTGTAGCATTTCCTGCAGTTGCAGGGGAAGGTGCCGGGTGTGGTGGGGTTGGAGGGCAGTGTGGAGCAAACAAGGGAGTCACGGAGAGAGTGGTCTCTCTGGAAAGCAGACAAGGGTGGGGATGGAAAAATGTCTTGGGTGGTGGGGTCGGATTGTAGATGGCGGAAGTGTCGGAGAATGATGCGTTGTACCTGGAGGTTGTTGAGGTGGTGTGTGAGAACGAGGGGGATCCTCTTTGGGCAGTTGTGGCGGGGGCGGGGTGTGAGGGATGTGTTGCGGGAAATGCGGGAGACGCGGTCAAGGGCGTTCTCGACCACTGTGGGGGGCAAGTTGCGGCCCTGGAAGAACTTGGACATGTGGGATGTGTGGGAGTGGAATGCCTCATCGTGGGAGCAGATGCGGCGAAGGCAATGTAACGGAGGAAGAGGTGGGGTTTGGGGCCTGTGTAGGTGCGGAAGAGGGAATGTTCCACGTAACCTACAAAGAGGCAGGCATAGCTGGGTCCCATGCGGGTGCCCATGGCCACCCCCTTTGTCTGTAGGAAGTGGGAGGAATCAAAAGAGAAGTTGTTGAGGGTGAGGACGCGTTCGGCTAGGCGGATGAGGGTGTTGGTGGAGGGGGATTGGTCGGACCTGCGGGACAGGATGAACCGGAGGGCCTTGAGGCCATCTGCATGCGGAATACAGGTGTATAGGGACTGGACGTCCATGGTGAAAATGAGGTGTTGGGGGCCAGGGAATTGGAAGTCCTGGAGGAGGTGGAGGGCATGGGTGGTGTCACGGACGTAGGTAGGGAGTTCCTGGACCAATCACCGCAGGATCACTAACTTGAGATTCTATCAAACTCTTTACCAGCCCTGTTTCCAGCCATTCTGATAGATTCCCAATAATGTGATGGTGAGACTACACAGGAATTATTGAATGTTTGAGGCCAGCATTTTCATGGGAAACCAAACATGATTATAGTTATTTCAGATCAAATCGTTAATACCTGCTCATACCATGAAAGCTTAGCTTGTTACTATTAGTCCAACAGTTATGTAGACAAATGATTCACTGAGGCAGAGGAGTTAGATGTAAAGTCATGAGACGTGATTGCTGTGATTTCTCACCACATCCTTCTGAAAAGCATGCCTCATCATTGAGACCAGGCACTCATACAGGCATAATAACTGGAATATTGTTCTAGATCTTGAACTAACTCTGACATTAGCTTTTCAAGATGCTCATCAAATAGCAATCTCGCAGCACTGCCAGAAAAGTGCATTTGTCCTCAACTTTTCTTTCACTGCTTTCTCAATCATTCTTTGGGTAATTGAAGTCATTCACACTAATTTTCCGGCTGTTTTACAAAGTCTGTCCGATGTTCAGAATATTTTCACAAACTATTATCTGCTGTAGCCCATGAGCTCTGTAACAACAAGCAACATTCACCTCCTGTCCTTGAATATCCTTGGCCACACTCCTTACTCCCTCTACTCTGCAGCCAAGGCTGGATTGCACTGGTAATCTATAATGGCATTCTTATGCCGGTTTTCTTATGCCAATTCTGCTGGAGGCATCAATGGTAGAAGTCAGTAAAAGTAAATTTGTGTAGAGTCATTTGAGAAATATCACAAAGAGCATAGTTAAACATTGGGCGGGCAGTTCCTCATGGATTACTCTCCGCTTTTTGCCATGAATTTACCAGAAAAATTGGTAGAAACCTCACAAGATTTGGCCATGATGTGGTATCTATGGCAACCCCAGAGCTTACTAGTACGGATTCTGCCTCTAAAGCTACCCACTAAAGTTCATGAACAAAAACAAAGTTGCTGGAAAAGCTCATCAAGTCTGGCAGCATCTGGGAAGGGAAAAAAAAAGTTAACATTTCAGGTCCAGTGACCCTTCCTCAGAACTTATAAAGTTCATACCATGTTAGTATCCACTTTAGTGGCTGTGTGTAGGAGAGTAAGCAGTAGTATTTCTTTATTATTATTGTCTTTTTGCTGTTCTGCCCTGTGGCTTTCATACCACTGCCTAATGAGTTTGCAGTTCATGGTTAACTGAAAACAGAAGGGCATGACTGTGGTGAGGGGAGAACTGGTTTTGTTGGGGAGGAGAGGTGACTGAGGGGAAGAGGAGAAGATATGCAGATTTGCACCTTCTGCAGCCTTTAAAGAGATAGGACTTGGGAATACAACAGTAATGGGGTGTGAAGAGGATCAGGAATGAGAATAGTCACTGTCTGTCCCACTGTCCAGTCTCTACAATGGCTATTTCAAGGATAAAGTATGCACCTTTTCCATTAGGATAAGGACATGCAGGCATTCTGCCTTCCCCTGTACACTTACTGTTTAGGTTGTGCACCATTTTGACCTGCGAGAGAGACTGAAGCACATCAGTGTCTATGGCAGTCACTGTTTCAGAGATAGTAGGAACTGCAATGCTGGAGAATCTGAGATAACCAGGTGGAGAGCTGGATGAACACAGCAGGCCAAGCAGCATCAAAGAAGCAGGAAAGATGACGTTTTGGGCCTAGACCCTTCTTCAGAAAATTTTTTTCTGAAAAAAAGGTGGTGAACTTGCTGCACTTGTGGTATTTGAACCAGGACATAGAACATAGAACATAGAACATTCCAGCGCAGAAGAGGGCCTTCCGCCCTCAATGTTGTGCTGACCCATGAACTAATCTAAGCCCATCCCCATACATTATCCCATCATCATCAATATGCTTATCCAAGGACTTTTTAAATGCCCCTGATGTGGCTGAGTTAACTACATTGGCAGGGAGGGCATTCCACGCCCTTACTGCTCTCTGAGTAAAGAACCTGCCTCTGACATCTGTCTTAAATCTTTCGCCCCTCAATTTGCAGCTATGCCCCCTCGTACAAGCCGACGTCATCATCCTCGGAAAAAGACTCTCACTGTCCACCCTATCTAATCCACTGATCATCTTGTATGTCTCTATTAAATCCACTCTTGACCTTCTTCTCTCCAATGAGAACAGACCCAAGTCCCTCAGCCTTTCCTCATAAGACCTTCGCTCCAGATCAGGCAACATCCTGGTAAATCTCCTCTGCACCTTTTCCAATGCTTCCACATCTTTCCTGTAATGGGGTGACCAAAACTGCACGCAATATTCCAAGTGAGGCCGCACTAGCGTTTTGTACAGTTGCAGCATGACATCACGGATCCGGATCTCAATCCCTGTACCAATAAAACCTCACACACTGTAGGCCTTCTTAACAGCACTATCAACCTGGGTGGCAAATGGTACAAAGTCTGAGATCATTTCAGTCATGGTATGTTACCATCTGTTGGAATTGTCAGCACCTCCATTCATTGCCTTGCCCAATTAGCACCATAGGTGAATTTTTACAAGGTTCCTATGATTTGCCTGGCATATCTTTGGGGGAAGTATAATGGAAAACTTGGCAAAATGATTTTTTTGCACTATTTCCTTTGGGCTTCTGAAGTTATCATAGCACAACAAGTGATTGATCATTCCTGTGTTCTCACACCCAGCAGCTCCAATGTTAAAGCTCTGGAATAAGACTTCAATGCATCTCATTTGAACCTGAGCCAGGGACAGAGGTAGGAAGTCGCCAAAGGGTCAAGCCAGTGAACAAGGATGTGTCTGTTTCTGTCATGTTACTTCAGTTTGTAATTTAGCTTGCATTCGCTCTGTTTTATTGTATTTACAAAGACCAACATTAAAGCTATTATGCTGGATCATCCTGAATTAAGCCATTTTACTGAACATTTCCTACTGACTGTCATCTGATACCTCTAGGGTAAAAGACACCAAGTAATTAGCATTACTGTAAAACATTCAAGTAATATTAATAGAACTTTAATTGAATCACGACAGCAGAATTAACCATTAATTATAACAAGAAAAGGGGCATGAATCTCATTTTGATTAAGGCAGAGTGCCATCTCCTGATTCTCAGGGTGACTGGCTTTTTAAATTATACTGGAAAGACTGCTTATTAATTCAATTGAATTCCATTGTTACTTACATAAAGTGACAGAGAATCTCTTATCCTGAGCTTCACTGTTTTATATACTGATTCTGAATGTTTTGCATTCACTGATGGACCAGGGAGTTCTTTACTGCAGGATTTCAGAGGTCAGTCATTTGCATATCAACTGGAATCATAAAACCTTGGGAGAATGGGAGGCCCAAGTTCTGAGGATGCTGGACTCGAAATGTTAACTCTGTTTTCTTTCCAGCCAGACCTGCTGAGATTCTCCAGCAATTTTTGTTTTCATGTGGCTTTGATCTCCAGCATCCATAGTTCTTTGTTTTGTTTTATTGGAAATGAATGTGCACTCTTTGCAAAAGCCAGCTCTCTTTGTTGGTGATAGCAGTGTGGGAGAACAGCGGGAATCGGGATCAGTGCTTGACTCAGAGAATCGCTTGCCTGAATGACCCTGATCTTAAAAAGCATGTGTTGGGGGGGGGGGGAGTGTTGGCGGGCCACGGGAAGGAGGAGGGGAACTGAATTGGGACACACAGGCCCTGAAGCAGACAGAAAAATTGGGCATCATGGTGATATCTAAACCAAATTATTTTAAACATACATTATTTGAGAAGCATTTAGACAGGTTTCATAGGCAGGATTGGTATAGACAGACCAAACATCGGAACATGGGATAGGTTAATTGTGAAAACTTGGTGACGTGGGCAGTTCGGGCCAATGGGCCTGTTTCATTGCTGTAGACATCTGTGACCCTGTGACTCATCCTCACTTTCCATAAATGTCATTGGATTCCAGTCTGAATGCAGCTAGACCCATTGCTTAATTGGTTGGTGGCAATTAGCACACAGGGCCCTGCTGAAGCAATCCATAGCTGTCAACTAAGTCTGGGAGAGAGTAGTGGAGGGTGGTGGCTACTGAGGATGAAGCTAACAGAAGAAACATGGCAGGAGTTGCAGGAATGAAACAAGACCATAGCGAAGAATCAGAGAAAAAGGAGCCACAATTTCTTGACTTACAACTCAAAATTTTCCAAAATGGAACAGACCAACTTAAATGCAGGTTGTAGCTGGAGTCCTGCCAGAAAGCTGACACAAGGAGGAAGGTCAAGTCCCTCACATTTTGGATTATAGGCCAGTGCCAACAGGATAGTGGCCTGACCAAAGAAGATAAAGTCACATATCAGCCTCTGTTACTTTGTGCCCTTGGGCACCAACACTATTCTTCACCCTCTAAATGTAACAGCACTGAAACTAACTTTTCATAATGCAAAGTACACTGATTAAAGAGCCATTGAATTGTATGATATCTCACCTCATGCCACCTAGCAACAACACACTATTCTAAAACCGTGCCTCTAATATAGCAGGAAACTATGCCGAAATCAATGGCTTCAGCTTTATCATGCGCTTGGTGCATGTTTCTCAATGACCAACCTTCACCTTCTTTGCTCAATCTCAATGCAGGACGAAATGCGACAGAGTCTGCAAAATCCAAGCCACCAGAGGGAGCATCCCTACTCTGAAACACCTTATGCTTTGTGAAGAACAGGCTATGAGGAGACACTCTGCTCTTACCCTGTGAGATTGGAGGCATACTGCCAAGATATCCATTGATAATTACACAGCAACAAGCTGCCACTCCCCTTTTGTTTCTTAAATTCAATGGGGTGAAACGTATTCCTTTTAAGCTTGTACGCTCCTTTCCTTTGGATAGATATAAACAATAAATCTGCTTTCCCCATTAGGTTTTGTTTTCCCTGCACAAAGGCTAGGCTGCATTGGCAGCCACACAATTATTCAAAGAAGTTGAAGCAGCAGTTTTGATGGTGCCCATCAGTGCACTAGTCCTCTGGCAAGCTTTCAACAAGCATGACAATCTTTACCATAAAAGGCCAAATCATTCAGCCTTTCACCTGGACATGGCCTTCTATCTCTGCTCTCAGCTGTGCCCTTATTTCCTGTTCCTCCTGTATTGAGGGGTTGATCTCTGTTGCAATAGGAATGAAAAGAGTTTTTACAAGTGCTTTAAATGCTGTATTTATCACAACATCCATAATAACATTTAGTTCCATTATGACATTTTGTTACCTTGTTGCAAAGTGTTAGCATTAAAGCTCACGTGAGTTCCTGCCTCATCATTGGCTCCATTTACTTGGTTTAGAACAATAAATCAATCTTTTGTTTAGCAGAGCTTTTGTTTGTCAGTGATGACTTTAATTTTAGTGCTAAAACCAGTTAAAATTTTAAAGACTAGTATTGATTTAAATGTTCATTCATACTTTAGAAGGAGAAATGAAACACAAATCACTTTTATTCAAAAATATTACTACTGACACATCCAAATCTCATCTGACTTGATTGATCTAAAATGATTTGAAGACTGGAGACATTGCAGTACCATGCTATTTATGCGTTGACATTATCATGCCTGGATGCACTCATCAAGTTCAGTGCAAAGATGATACTGAAGAAATTGACCAGGAGCCAGAAATGAAGCAGCTAATTGGTATTTGTGCAAGCTCAAAATCCAACTGCCATTGACATCAGAAGGGAGGATCTTGAACAACTGATGATATCAGCACATTATGACTGACTATTAATCACAATCCCTTCCCTTCCTGAATCCAAACATCAGAAGAGCACATTTTCACTGGCATCTGCAACCTGTAGCCTGGGTTTCAAAGCACCAGGTGCCAGAGGTAGAGTTGGACGTCTCAAATATAGACTAGCCACGAACAACATTGATGATCCCACTTCTTGAGAGCTCCTAGCCTGGGTCAGATAACTGGGGAGGCAGTGGCTTCACACTGTTATCACTAGACGATTAATCCGGAAACCCAGGAAATTTTGTGGGGTTTGAATCCTGCCACGGCAGATGGTAAAATTTGAATTTGATAATAATTCAGAATTAAAGGTTTAATGATGACTGTGAAACCATTGTTGATTATGAGGAACTACCCATCTGGGTCACTAATGACCTTGAGGGAAGGAAACTGCTTCCCTTACCTAGTCTGGCCTATCTGTGACCCCAGATCCACAGCAATACAGTTGACTCTTAACTGCCCTCTGGACAATTAGAAATGGGCAATGAATTCTGGCCTGGCCAGCAAAACCCTCATCCTCTGAATGAATACTAAAAAAAAGTTTACCTCGTGGATGACCCTGGAGGTTAACTCTTAGAAACAGTATCAAATGGCATTGTTGCTTTAACTGCTAGTAGCTTTATGGTTACCCTGCAATGAAATTTGGGGGTTTACCTTGCTTGGTGGAGTTAGATATGTATACTATTGAAAAAACATAGGCAGTAAGCCAAGTGTGACAGTCAGCCATTGACAGTAGATGAGGATCAAGGATAAAATGTTGAGAACTTTCTTCATTCAGATAGAGCCTAAGAAAGGAGAGATGATTGTTTGGGTTTTCACAAAGGGAACAATTGCCAGCTCCAGTCCCAACACCATATGTTAATAATGTCTTGATACTATCTAATGAAGAATTAGATGCTCTGCAGGAGTCATGGTTGTCACCTTCCCTTGGATTAAAAAATAGATCAGTTGATACATTGCTGCTTCTGGGATTCTGTTTTGTGTGAACAGCAGCTCCATTTAGCTACATAGCTTTGAAGGCAATGTAATATATTAATTATAAATGAACGATTTGAAAGGTATGATGGAGAGAATGTTACAGGATTCTATATAATTGCAATGTCTTTTCTTACAGATTTGCCAGTACTCTTTCTGCAGCCACACTTAATTTGCCAACTCTTCCTCGAACTTTTCAGAGGATTTGGAGAAAATGTCAAAGACAATAATTTGAACCCCTGGCTTGCAAAATCAAACTTTTTGCCATTTTGGCAGACTTTGAAGCACTTAGAACTTAGATTAATCAAATAATTGTGCTAAATTTCTCAATCAGGAAGCTACTCACATAAAATTATTTTTTGAGGCCAGAAGTTAACGAGGTAGTGGCTCAGAGGGGAAAAATAAAAGTGTTACTCCTGGGAGAGCTGTGAAATCAATCAAAAATGGCAACAGAAGGAGAGTAGCAAAGGAAGGCCTCATGGGAGTGCTGTCTGTTTTGGAGTTACAAAGGACAATTACTAGCAGCTACATAAACAGCTTTCCAAGGGATTGGCTGGCACACTTTAAAGGGAAAATGTATTGGTGCAATAATAAAATAGAAAACACAAGTCACTCTTTTGATTTACCTTATTATTATAACTTGATTGTTTTTTTAATCTTGATCTTCTGAAGCACTCTTTTTAGTCATGATCAATGATCTGATGATATTTGGTGATTTCTTCTTCCTTTACATACACATTCCTGTTCTTATCTTAACATCTATCCCGCCATTACATTCCCTTTCCAATGGAAAATTATTGGTCTGGATTTTGTGATTCGGGAGCTAGAACCCTTGGAGGTGCAAAGGTGAGGGGAGGGGTATAGTGGCTTTAAATTAAAACTTCTTATCCACCGACCACCATTTTGATTGGCACACAAATCATAGTGGGTGGCAACCTGGGATTTAGCTTTTCTCGTGTTTCCCATAGACTGATATTTTTAGTGAGGCAGGTAGGTTTCTGAACATTGTATTGAACCTTTGAAAAAAAGGCTGTCCAACAGGATTGGACAGGGTGGATGCTGAAAGGATATTTTCCCCTGAGAACGTTTTTAGAATCAGAAGGCATTGTATCAGAATAAGCGGTCTCATTTAAGACAGAAATGAGGAGTAATTTCCTCTCTCTCAGTATTGAGAATCTGTGGAGTTCTTTACTGCTGAGGACTGTTGAGGCTGAGTCATTAGATATATTTAAGGCTGAGAGAGAGTGATTTTTAATCAGTAAGGGAATCAGGGGTGATGGGGAAAAGCAGGAAAGTGGCGTTGAGGATTATCACATCAGACATGATCCCATCTAATGATGCAGGAGATTCCACGGACTGAATGGCCTACTTCTACTCCTATGCTTTATCGTCTTGTCAGGCAACTTCAAAGGTTGTATTGTACTGAATCCCAGTTTTGTTCATTTAGCTGTTCAGTCATAGAATCTCATTATGGATGTTTACCTGAGATAACAAGGTATAGAGCTGGATGAACACAGCAGGCCAAGCAGCATCGTAGGAGCAGGAACGCTAACGTTTCTGGATAGACCCTTCTTCAGAAATTTCTGAGGAAGGGTCTCGGCCCGAAAAGTCAGCTTTCCTGCTCCTCTGATGCTGCCTGGCCTGCTGTGTTCATCCAGCTCTACACCTTGTTATCTCAGATTCTCCAGAGTCTGCCGTTCCTACTATTTATGGATGTTTAATGGATTTATCTCAGCAGGGATTGTTTTCCAAACTATAAAATGTACCATGGGTTTTGTTTTGTTGACAATTTCATAGCCAAGTAATAAGTGTAAAAATTTTTGAAGATGTTTTTGAATCACCACTTGCTCATTTTGGCTCATCTGTGAGCATTTTAAGGGATAGATTTTTTTATTCCAAGGAGAGATTGAATGGCTGTGTGTTTGATTGACATCTTTGTAATCTTCTAAAAGTAGTTTATTTTCAAGGGATGTTTAAATGGAGGATTTTTTTCTCAGTACTTGAACATTTTAAGGAACTCTCAGTGCTATTCTAGGACTTATGATTTCAGTCCATAATATAAGATACTGGTTGCATGTGTATGGAGGGGACATCAGAGATTTGAAATGATATCAAAGGAGTATGGAGAGAATATACAGGAAGGTCGGGAGATTTGAAGAAATATGGGAAACATAAGGTCTTATTAAGATGCACAGGGATGGATGGATGGTGAGGGAAGAGAGCTAAATGTCTTAACAGTAATTGATGCAACTGAATCAATATCCTATTAACCTACCAGTTTCAGTATCTCATAGAATCCCTACAGTGTGGAAACAGGCCCTTCGGCCCAACAAGTCCACAACGCCACTTGAAGCATCCCACCCAGACCCATCCCCCTATAACCCACACAGCCCTGAACACTATGGGCAATCTAGCATGGCCGATCCACCTAGTCTGCACATCTTTGGACTGTGGGAGGAAACCGGACCACCCGGAGGAAACCCACGCAGACACGGGGAGAACGTGCAAACTCCACACAGAGAGTCACCCGAGGCTGGAATCGAACCCGGGTCCCTGGCGCTATGTGGCTGCAGTGCTAACCACTGAGCCACCGTGCTGTCCCGACTTTCAGAACAGCATCACATCCAGACACATCCCCCCACCTTATCCCTGTAACCCTGTATTTCCCATGGCTGATTCACCTAACCTACACATCCCTGGACATTATGGGATAATTTAATATGGCCAATCCACCTAACCTGCACATCTTTGGACTGTGGGAGGAAACTGGAGAATCCAGAGGAAAACCACGCAGACAGAGGAAGAATGTGCAAACTCCACACAAACAGTCATCCAAGGCTGGAATTGAACTCAGGTACCTGATGCTGTGAGGCACCAGCACTAACCATTGAGCCATAATACCACCCCAACCCACATCCATTCCCAGAAAGTCACTGATTTGTGCTTTCCTAGCTACATATGAAAATCCATCCCATTGTCTACTAGTTGTCCCACAAATGCAACTGTCATATTTACAACTTTTCTTTTGGCACTCCAATAATCACACTATCTGCACCCTATTGAGCAGTTTACCTATTCTAATCCCTTAACATTTGATGCCTCATCACAATCAAATCATTCACCATTTTCTATTACTCCCATTTTCTCTGTACAAAGCTCACCTTTGGCATCCTTGTGTCGGACAGCTACAAACTCAAGTGTTTAATTGATCTAACTATTCATCATTCATGTCAACCATTACCAGGTATTTTGTTCACCAGCCAAGTACTCCTACTACTTCGGGACAATCCTACTGAGTAAATATCATCCAAAAAGCTTTTGTTCCATGACTAATTATCACCTTAAGCCTTTGCTCTTCACTCTTCTTTTACTCCAATGTGTGAAGAGCTCATGGAGCTCCTTGTTTCTGAAACGAAGTCTGTCCATGAAACTATCTGGCTAATCTTACTGCTCCTCTCTGTGTTCTGAATCTGTGTTCAGACTTCCATCTGTTCTGGTTGTCTTCTCACATACCTCCTTCCCCAGCATTTTTAAGCACATCTCCCTCAATCCTCATTTGACTCAAATTGTGTGCCATTCATTAATCCCCTAGTTATCCAAAATCTTCTGGTTTCCTCTTGTTCACTTACCATCTGTCTCCCTTCCAAAGGACATTGACAAAATCTCATTCTTCAAAAACATATCTTCAGTTGGTCCTCTTCGTTTCCCAGTAGCCTCCTCGTTTTATTCTCCCATTCCTTTCTATGGAAGTAGATGGCTGAGTATCCAAATTCCATTAAGAACAAAGAAAGGAAGACTGGAAGAGATCAATAGCAGTGCCACAAATATGTGGGTGCAGTTGGCTGAGTACAGCACTAAAAAGATTCTTGGTAGGCAATTAAGAATAAAAAACTGAGTCTGGTGCAAGATTAGGGAGATAAACATAAAAAGAATGAGTAGATAAATAAATAATGGGCTCACTTACAACAAATAGATCATCAAGACATAAATGTTTGTCCTTCAAATTCTGTTGTCGCATAAATAATTGATTAAAGCAGTTGATTACATATTTGTGCATTAAATCTGCTTCTCGTTCACATTGTATGGTAGGAAATTATTTCAATAAACTTAAGAGTTATGTGCAATTTACATTTGGTATCAATAGAATGTACTATTTGGAAAAGTGGAATGAAATAGAAAGAAATTCATCGAGACTTACAGCACAGAAGGAAGCATTCAATCCATTGTGCCTATGCCAAGTCTCTGCAAAAGCTTTCCACTTAGTCTCACACTCTGATCCTTTTACAATTTTCTGCCTTGAAATATTTATCCAATTCCTTTTTAAAATTGATTGTAGATTCTGCTTGTCCCAGAACTATGTTCAAACAATCATTAACAGTAGATATATCAAGTTATATCATTGCATTAGAATTGCTGAAAGCTGAGGTTCAGAGTAGTAGAAATGTACTTTTCACAATTGTCAGACAATTGTACTTTATGATTTGATCACAGTTGTTCAGAGTGAAGTGAGAAAAATGCTAAATTTATGTGTTTACAATATACGGCACTACCCGGTGCTTATCCAATGGTGTGCCCTGCTTCATAATGCTTTCACTGAGCAGCAGGAGGCCTTGACCTATTGGTTGCTGACCACGTGGAGCAGAAAGCTTGCTCTTCCCATAGACAGGCTGTCCCGCTGCACCCATGGGACAAGCAACAGTGTCACATAAGGTCATATGGTGGCCATTACCAGTGAATACATCTTCAGAGATTATCTTCAACCTGGAGGAACACCAGCACTTCTAATTGGTCAATGCAGCACAATCCCATTACTCATTCAGCTGCACCTTCTGCCATTCAAGACACACAAGTAATACCCATACCCTTCCTGACATTTGCACACACCTACCAATGCTATTGGTTTCACACCCACCTCTCATTATCATTGCACAGATCCAGTTGGTCGGCTACAAAAGACGTCACCCATACACCTTAACAACCACTGACATTCTCCCCTCTGTTGCAGAACAAAGCATAAAGAGAACAAAAGAAGGGAGTAGAATGCTTTGAAATGAAACCATCGTAATGTGGGCAGCACAATTGAGGAAAGGTTGCTAACTTTCAGAGGGGTTGATTCTAGATGGCCTTACAGGAAGACGTTGATCAGTCCTGGACAAGAAGGTCCACCTATGCCAATGCACAATCACTGCATGGCTAGCAGCAGCCTGAACTGATGGGCAGCAGTAAAAGCACTGGCAGAATGGTAATGCAAAGACTATGTTGACAGCCTTGGTTGAAACTGTCTCTCTTCCAAACTGGAACATCAGCAATTCAGCAATGTGTACTTGCCACTTTGAACTAGTGTTTTCCAGCCATGATGACAGCTTTCTGAACTGGGATCACAACAAAGTGAAATTGGCTAACAGCAGTCTCAGCTTGAATCTCTTCAGTCTGACCTTCCACTTTTGCTCCTGGGTACAGTCTGTGCTGCAAAGGAAGTTGAGAGATTAGCCATCAGATGGTTCTTACCCTCGTAAGTGTGTCCTTGGACTCAACCAACTCTTCGATGTCAGGAAGGTTGGGCATCAAGTTCTCTATAAAGCTGTGTGCCAAGCCAGTGCCAAACTCCTCCTGGCTCCTCAACATTGACTATAGGCTTTCTGGCAGAGCACATCCACAGCTTGTCTTGGAGCCTGCCCCAAATCTCTGCTGCTATATTCATATCTGACTTCACCTTGTGCTGAGCAGGTACCTGTGGCACATCTTACCCTTATCTTGGCTATAGGCCACTCATGCCTGACATCTCACCATGTTCAGATTTTTGAGAGTCTAAATTGTAGAATCCCTGCAGTGCAAGACAGGCCATTTGGAAAATGAAGTCTGCACCATTACCCCAAAGAGCATCCCATCCAGACCCTGCCCCATCCCTGTAACCCTGCATTTTCCATGGCTACTTCACCTAATCCGCACATCCCTGTGACACTATAGGGTAATTTAGCTTGGCCAATTCACGTAATCTGCACACCTATGAACTGTGGGTCAAACCTGGTGCACCAGGAGGAAACCCACGCAGACACAGGGATATATGCAGATTCCAGTCAGTCAGTCACTGAGGGCTGGAATTGAACGTTGGCACCTAGCACTGTGAGGCAGCAATGCTAATCACTGAGCCACTATGCTACCTAAAAGGAGGGAGTTTCACAGATAGATTTGTGATGAGTGGACTGGGGTGCAACATGCTTACACCATCTGCAACTTGTAAGTCACAAGAGTCTATGGCATGGGAGCAAGCAGAATGTGATGCCGATTAGGTGCAAGGATAGCATTAGAATGCAATTCCTTTTTGCCCGTTCCTGCCCATTGCCTCAGTCTTAGCCAATCGAACAATGAGCCCTGTGTGCTTAATGGACAAGAGGAGGTTCAACACTGCCTGACCCTACTTGCTAGCTCCTGCTGTTTCTCGTTATGCCCAATGTCATCCTTCATGGGAGACTGAAGTGTATCACTGAATGTGATTCAATGCATACAGGTGGTGTGTCTGTCAAGGTTGAATAGCTGCATAAACCAAGACATATGGGTGTGAAGCTTGCAGCAAAGTTAACAGCATGAGGGTGAGGAAAAGTTGTGAATTTTGTTTATGAATCCTGATTGTTCGAGAACATTGGTTGTTGAATGGTGGAATGCAGCATTAATCTGTATGAACGTTTCATGGGGTAGTTTGTAGGATATGTGATTTGAAGATACAGTCACTGACCTTGACCACCTGAACAAGGTCATTAAACACCCTGTAGCATTGTATTCAGGCCCTTTGAGTTAGACGCCTGGTATCGATGATGATGATGAATTGATCCTGAGGAGTGACTGGATCTAATTTTTGCATAAAGTGTGATTTGAGGGTCTGCTGGTCCTGTAGGGATAAATAGCATTTCTCCTCTCCACATCCTGCATCAAGGTCTCCAATGTGAGAAAAATATGGAGCCTGCTCTCTGTCATATTGTGCCGCATGTCAAAATCACTTCTTGAATGTTTACCAGCATCTGCTGCAGCCCATAAGGACCTTCACTTTGAGAGGGGCAGACTGGCTTTAAGTAGCACAGGGTAGCTGAACTCATGCTAACTGGTTGGAGATAATGGGAACTGCAGATGCTGGAGAATCCGAGGTAACAAAATGTGAAGCTGGATGAACACAGCAGGCTAAGCAGCATCTCAGGAGCACAAAAGCTGACGTTTCGGGCCGAGACCCTTTATCAGAGAGGGGGATGGGGAGAGGGTTCTGAAATAAATAGGGAGAGAGGGAGAGGCAGACCGAAGATGGATAGAGGAGAAGATAGGTGGAGAGGAAAGTATAGGTGGGGAGGTGGGGAGGTAGGGAGGGAATAGGTCATTCCAGGGAGGACAGACAGGTCAAGGAGGCGTGATGAGGTTAGTAGGTGGGAAATGGAGGTGCAGCTCGAGGTGGGACAAGGGGATAGGTGAGAGGAAGAACAGATTAGTGAGGCGGGGACGAGCTGGGCTGGTTTTGGGATGCAGTGTGGGGAGGTGAGATTTTGAAGCTTATGAAGCCCACCTTGATACCATTGGACGATTCATTCGCGTCCGCCACATCTGCTCCCAGGATGAGGCATACCACTCCTGCACATCCCAGATGTCCACGTTTTTCAAGGACCGCAACTTCCCCCCAGCAATGGTTGAGAATGGCCTTGACAGTGTCTCCCGCATTTCCCACCATACATCCCCTCACACCCTGCCCCCACAATAACCGCCCAAAGAGAATCCCCCTAGCCCTCACATACCACACCACCAACCTCCAGATACAACGTATCATCCTCCGACACTTCTGCCATCTATAATCCGACCCCACCACCCAAGACATTTTTCCATCCCCACCCTTGTCTGCCTTCTGGAGAGAACACTGTCTCCGTGACTCCCTTGTCCGCTCCACACTCCCCTCCAACTCCACCACACCCAGCACCTTCCCCTGCAACCGCAGGAAATGCTACACTTGCCCCCACACCTCCTCCCTCATCCCCATCCCAGGCCCCAACGTGGCTTTCCATAACAAGCAGATGTTCACCTGCACATCTGTCAATGTGGTATATTGTATCCACTGTACCCATGGTGGCTTCCTCGACATTGGGGAAACCAAGCGGAGGCTTGGGGACCGCTTTGCAGAACACCTCCGCGCAGTTCACAATAAACAACTGCACCTCCCAGTCGTGAACCATTTTAACTTCCCCTCCCGTTCCTCAGACGACATGTCCATCATGGGCCTCCTGCAGTGCCACAATGATGCCGCCCCGAAGGTTGCAAGACAGCAACTCATATTCCGCTTGGGAACCCTGCAGCCTAATGGTATCAATGTGGACTTCACAAGCTTCAAAATCTCCCCTTCCCCCACCACATCCCAAAACCAGCCCAGCTCGTCCCCTCCCCCCACTGCATCCCAAAACCAGCCCAGCTCGTCCCCGCCTCCCTAGCCTGTTCTTCCTCTCACCTATCCCCTCTTCCCACCTCAAGCCGCACCTCCGTTTCCCACCTACCAACCTCATCCCGCCTCCTTGACCTGTCTGTCCTCCCTGGACTGACCTATCCCCTCCCTACCTCCCCACCTATAGTCTCCTCTCCATCTATCTTCTCCTCTATCCATCTTCGGTCCGCCTCCCCCTCTCTCCCTATTTATTCCAGTTCCCTCTCCCCATCCCCCTCTCTGATGAAGGGTCTAGGCCCGAAACGTCAGCTTTTGTGCTCCTGAGATGCTGCTTGGCCTGCTGTGTTCATCCAGCTCCACACTTTGTTATCTCTCATGCTAACTGGTTACAATTTTGTACCTACTGCTGAGGCTGCAGCATTCAACAGCTCTTTGCACTGACTGCACACCACAGTCTGCACAGAATTAGCTGGAAGTGTGAAGCCCCCATCAAGCTAATTTTGCATTGTAATCCCCGCTTCATTGTAGAGGGTTCTCAAGATTTGGGCCAAAGTACTTTATCCGCACAATATAACTGCTGTGCATATTTTTGTATTCACCCTTATTCCAGGTCAGGTTGCCAACTAAATGTCAAAATTATGGGCAGATTTGTGGCATGTGTTCGCTTCCACAAGGCAGTGGGTTCAAATTGTCCAAATCTGTTTCACAGGGGATTGTGGCTGTCTGCAATAAAAAAGAGACTGCCACATCAATAAACTGGAATGGAATAAAAGGGTACAGAGGTATAGTGCTGAGCCATACTAATTATAGGATTCCTCTCTGTACATTCCTGCAGGCATTTGTTTGTGCCTGTGAAGGAACATCAATTTTACACTGGATGCTATTTTAATCTGCAAATTAACCAGTTCCATTTTTGTTTAAATGTGTTAATTGTGCAATGTTCTTGGTTGCAATTTTTGAAGGAAATCAAATTCCAAATAATGCTTGCAGCATTTCTAAATGTGGCTGGAATTAACTCCTTTCCTGCAATGCTAAAAATAAATCTATCATATATGTATACCTTTCCACATAACCCTGCTATTTTTAGATCTCTGCCCTGCTCATGGGAAAACTGCAGTCTATTTTTTCAATGCCCAGAGAAAAAAGCCATACCATTGTTGGAAGGAAAAGATATAAGCTTAAATGAAATGAATTTGCCAACTACAAGAGATTTGTAAACATATTGGACATAAATTTGTGTATTTTTATTATGATGAAAAATGTCAGCTTGCTTTGAGCTTGACTGATTCAGTGAGGTATTTGAAAAGTGAATGAATTTTCCCTTACTTGCTTACATACATTGGTACTGTCCGAAGCTATTCATCATTTGCTGTCATGCTATCACATACCAAGCTTCTGTACTTCCACTGGAGCAAAGCAGCACTTTATATCCACTTGCTTCCAAGTGAAAGATCTGACTTTATTTGTAATTGACATTAATCCAGAAATCATAAGGAACAGTTAATCTGCAATTTTTTAGAGTGAATACACTTGTAAGAACACTTTAATTAGAAGGTAAACTTTTGATAGAGAATTAAAGCAGGATAGAGAAATGGTGGTGACTTTTTTCTTTAAAAAAACCCTCATAGGAACATTGGAAAAGGAGCAGGCCATTCAGCCCAACACGTGTGTTTCACTGTTTAATGAGATCATGGCTGATTTGTGGTTTAACTCCATATGACTGACTTTGGCCCATATCTCTTAATACCTTTGCTTAACACAAGTTTACCTATCTCAGATTTAAAATTAACAATTGGCCCAGCATTCACTCCCATTTGTTGAAGACACTCTATAAACATCTACCACCCTTTTTGTGTAGAAATGCTTCCTAACATCTCTCCTGAATAGCCTGGCCCTAATTCTCAAACTATGCCCCTGAGATCTAGAATCCCCAACCAGTGGATATAATTTAGCTTTATCTACCCTGTCTTTTCCTATTAATATCTTGAAGATTTCAATCAGATCACCAGCTGGGCCCTTGCTAAGTCCACTGGCAATATAGAACAGAGTAGGAATGCCATTGGTCCAATTTTCAGTCTGTGCTGAATGAAATGAGCCCAGTCAACTGGACATCTGAATATATCAAATAGAGAAGTCAAGCAATACTGCAACAGAAAAATAAAACAGACCCTTTGCCCTCTTGTGGCACAGTGATAGTGTCCCTACCTTAGGCTAAGAGGCCCAGGTTTAAGTCTCATTTGCTCCAGAGATGTATAATAACATCTCTGAACAGGTTTATTAGAAAAATAGGTGAAATAAAGAAAGAAAAGGACCCTAAGAGGTGCATAAGAATATCTCTGAACAGGTTTATTCAAAATGTTGGTTATATAAAAAAAAGCAGACCCTAGGGGGCACTCCTGTGGTGCAGTGGTATTGTTCCTACCATTGGACTGGGAGGTCTGGTGTTCAAGTTCTGCCTGCTCCAGAGGTGTGTAATAGTGTCTCTAAACAAGTTGATTAGAAAGAATAAGTTAAATAAAAAGTTAATAAAATTATAAAGCAGACGGTGGAGAGAGGTGGGTGCCAAGGAAGGTACAGTGCTTTATTTTGTCCTTCAAATTCATTTTCATTTAGGGCCGTCTGCTCTTCCTACATCCCCCCTCACTTTTGATGGTTTGCATTGCCCCAAAAGGCTTTTCCTGTAAATATCTGATTGGCTGCTGCACAGGTGATCGTTTGGTGGTTGTCGGTAGTTGGAAAAAAAATGACACGGTGATTTGGTGTTGGGAAAACCGTTCGGTCGCGTGTGAAAACAATTCCTCTTCTAAAATAAAAAGAAAAGCAGATCCCGAAGGCTGGTTCCTGAAACAGAGCTACCCCAGTGAAGAGCAGCAAGGTATCTTTGCTCTGCTGGCCAGCTTGATACACCATTTGGCAAGGACAGCTTGGGGCTGAGGCTACCCACAACTAATATCCCTTTCAACTAAAAATAGATCATCGTGGCTTTTCAGTATTTTTACTGTGTCATTTAACTGTATTGTATGTCCGTGCTGTTTACACATTGAATATTGGACAAAGAAAAAGGAAAAATAAAAACAGTATTTCAGGGGCTCTTGTGGCACAATGGTAATGTCCCAACTCTGGAGCAGGAGGTTCAGCTCCCACCTACTCCAAAGGTGAGTGATAATATCTCTGAACATGTTGATTGGAAAATTAAAAAATAAACTACATAAAAATAAAGCAGGCCCTCAATTGGAAACATGGGTGATTGGTTGTTATATAGAAGAAAACATGGTGATTTGGTGTAACATGGTGTAGAGCTGGATGAACACAGCGAGCCAAGCAGCATCAAAGGAGCAGGAAAGCTGACGTTTCAGGTCTAGACCCTTCTTCAGAAATGGGGGAGGAGAAGGGGGTTCTGAAATCATTAGGAAGAAAGGGGGAGGCAGGTAGAAGATGGATAAAGGAGAAAATAGATGGAGAGGAAACAGACAGGTCAAGGAGGTGGGGTTGGATCCAGTCAAGGTGATGTGTAGGTGGGGAACTAGGGAGTCGATATGGTCCGTCCAGGGAGGACGACAGGTTAAGGGGGTGAGATGAGGCTAGTAGTTAGGAGATGGGTGTGGAGCTTGTGGTGGAAGGAGTGGATAGGTGGGAGGACAGGTTAGGGAGGCAGGTATGAGCTGGGCTGGTTTTGGGATGCAGTGGGGGAAGGGGAGATTTTGAAGCTTGTGAAGTCCACATTGATACCATTGGGCTGCAGGGTTCCCAAGCAGGATATGAGATGCTGTTCCTGCAACCTTCGGGTGGCATCATTGTGATTAATTTTTCAGTAATTTAATGTTCTTTTCCCTCTTCAGTTCTCTTTTCATATCGAATTTAGTTCCAATATTTTATATTTTCTTTGTATTAGTTCTTTTATTTATTTCGCTATCCTTAAAAGTCATTGACCAAAGACTTTCTGTTAAAATAACAACAAAATTAATAACAAGGATATTTATACACAAATATGAGCAGGTGCATATTAAGCACAGGAACTGCTGTTGTCAGAAATACACCTCTCCTTCCTTGGCTTCAAAAACACTGTCTTCCTCCCCATTGTAATGTCCCGATTGCTGTATTGGTGCAGTATCTATGACATAAGTTATCACGGAAAATATTTTTTGTTATTCATTGAGATATTACTGGTTAGGCCAGAATTTTATTGTCCAAAGGGCAGTTAAAAGTCAACCACATTGTGCTAGATTATACCATATTATGCTGACAAATTTTCTTCCCTGAAGGACATCATGAACCAAGTGGGTTCAGTTGACAATGGTTACAAGGTCACTATTTAGACTAGCTTTTCCACTCTAGATTTTCATTGAATGCAAATTTTACCATGTACTAAATTGAAATTTGAACATATCCTCAGAATATTAGCCTGAGTTTCAGGATTGCTTGTCTCATGCTGCTATCACTATGACACCAGCTCCTGGAACAATAACTATGTCTAAGTAACATCTTAACCATGTACCAAGTGTCAGTTATTACCAGTGAAACCCTTTGGCAACGAAAAATTGACTACTTCAAGTGTGGCATCTTATTCCTTCAAGTTTTAATGATTGTTGAGCTCTTTTAAATAACAACTTTAATATTTGCTTTTTCTTTGTCTCCCTTTTTTGTTCTCTCTTAATCCAATCTTTCTTTCTCTCTTTTTACATTTCCTATTGCACCTCATCTGACTCTAATTAACAGTCAATCATTTCTTTGTTTCTTTTTCAATCTTCCAATCACATTGGTTGAGTGGATCACTTTGCTCCTATTATTCCCTGAAATTCCAGAAGTCCATTTTCTTTACCATGCCATTTCTAACTTTCACTTTCAGCAAGTAAAAGCATAAGTTACATTTGAACTGATGAAGTTCAAAGAATGTCGAACTGCCAATGTGCATATCCCCTCCAGCAAGATGTTACCCATTGTGTTCTTAATCTCCTTTCAAACATAAACATATGAGGTACCATATTCTGCACATTAAGTTAAATGTATTACAAAAACTACCACTTGAACAATGAAAGTGAGACAATTTAAATGAAACAAGTCTGAGTAGACATTGAAATCGCCATTTTAAATATAGTTCCTTCTCAATCCTAATGCTGATTGGTTACAGAGGTATGTAGAGGAAAAAAAATCTGTAACATAGAAATAGCAAATATGAGCAGATGCATATTAAGCACACGAACTGCTGTTGTCAGAAATACACCTCTCCTTCCTTGGCTTCAAGAACACTGTCTTCCTCCCAATTGTAATGTCCCGATTGCTGTATTGGTGCACCATCAAACCCGCAGACAAGGGTGACGCAGTGGTAGTATGGCGCACTGACCTCTACATCGCCGAGGCCAAACACCAACTCTCCGACACCTCCTCCTACCGCCCCCTCGATCATGACCTCACCCCCGAGCACCAAACCATCATCTCCAACACCATCCATGACCTCATCACCTCAAGGGACCTCCCACCCACAGCCTCCAACCTCATTGTTCCCCAACCCCGCACGGCCCGTTTATATCTCCTTCCCAAAATCCACAAACCTGCCTGCCCTGGTTGACCCATTGTCTCAGCCTGTTCCTGCCCCACCAAACTCATCTCCGCCTATCTGGACTCCATTTTCTCCCCCTTGGTCCAGGAACTCCCTACCTACGTCCGTGACACTATCCATGACCTCCACCTCCTCCAGGACTTCCAATTCCCTGGCCCCCAACACCTCATTTTCACCATGGACAACCAGTCCCTATACACCTGTATTCCTCATGCAGATGGCCTCAAGGCCCTCCGCTTCATCCTGTCCCACAGGCCCGACCAATTCCCCTCCACCGACACCCTCATCTGCCTAGCCGAACTCGTTCTCACCCTCAACAACTTCTCTTTCGATTCCTCCCACTTCCTACAGACAAAGGGGGTTGCCATGGGTACCCGCATGGGCCCAAGCTATGCCTGCTTCTTTGTAGGTTACGTGGAACAGTCCCTCTTCCGTACCTACACAGGCCCCAAACCACACCTCTTCCTCCCTTACATTGATGACTGTATTAGCGCCGCCTCTTGCTCCCCAGAAGAGCTCGAACAGTTCATCCACTTCACCAACACCTTCCACCCCAACCTCAAGTTCACCTGGGCCATCTCTAACACATCCCTCACCTTCCTGGACCTCTCAGCCTCCATCTCAGGTAACCAGCTAGAAACTGATGTCCATTTCAAGCCCACTGACTCCCACAGCTACCTAGAATACACCTCCTCCCACCAACTCTCCTGCAAAAATTCCATCCCCTATTCCCAATTCCTCCGCCTCCACCGCATCTGGTCCCAGGATGAGGCATTCCACTCCCGCACATCCCAGATGTCTAAGTTCTTCCAGGACCGCAACTTACCGCCCGCAGTGGTCGAGAACGCCCTTGACCGCGTCTCCTGCATTTCCTGCAAGACATCCCTCACACCCCGCCCCTGCCACAACGGGCCTCGGAGGATCCCCCTCGTTCTCACATACCACCCCACCAACCTCCGGATACAACACATCATCCTCCGACACTTCTGCCATCGACAATCCAACCCCACCACCCAAGACATTTTTCCATGCCCACCCATGTCTGCCTTCCGGAGAGACCACTCTCTCCGTGACTCCCTTGTCCGCTCCACACTCCCCTCCAACCCCACCACACCCGGCACCTTCCCCTTCAACCACAGGAAGTGCTACACTTGCCCCCACACCTCCTCCCTCACCCCTATCCCAGGCCCCAAGATGACTTTCCATATCAAGCAGATGTTCACCTGCACATCTGCCAATGTGGTATATTGTATCCATTGTACCCAGTGTGGCTTCCTCTACATTGGGGAAACCAAGCGGAGGCTTGGGGACCGCTTTGCAGAACACCTCCGCTCGGTTCACAATAAACAACTGCACCTCCCAGTCGCAAACCATTTTAACTCCCCCTCCCATTCCTCAGATGACATGTCCATCATGGGCCTCCTGCAGTGCCACAATGATGCCACCCGAAGGTTGCAAAAACAGCAACTCATATTCCACTTGGGAACCCTGCAGCCCAATGGTATCAATGTGGACTTCACCAGCTTCAAAATGTCCCCTTCCCCCACTGCATCCCAAAACTAACCCAGCTCATCCTCTCCCCCCACTGCATCACAAAACAAGCCCAGCTCGACCCCTCCCCCAACTGCATCCCAAAACCAGCCCAGCCTGTCTCCGCTTTCCTAACCTGTTCTTCCTCTCACCCATCCCTTCCTCCCACCTCAAGCCGCACCTCCATTTCCTACCTACCACCTCATCCGGCCTCCTTGACCTGCCTGTCTTCCCTGGATGGACCTATCCCCTCCCTACCTCCTCACCTATACTCTCCTCTCTACCTATCTTCTTTTCTCTCCATCTTCAGTCCGCCTCCCCCTCTCTCCCTATTTTTTCCAGTTCCCTCTCCCCATCCCCCTCTCTGATGAAGGGTCTAGGCCCGAAACGTCAGCTTTTGTGCTCCTGAGATGCTGCTGGGCCTGCTGTGTTCATCCAGCTCCACACTTTTTTATCCAGCATTTCTGAAGAAGGGTCCAGACCCGAAACGTCAGCTTTCCTGCTCCTCTGATGCTTCTTGGCCTGCTGTATTCATCCAGCTGGACACCTTGTTATCTCAGATTCTCCAGCAGCGGCAGTTCCTACTATCTCTGTAACAACAGTGATTTGATGTTGGGAGAAAAAGACATTCGGCTTTATGAAATAACGCTTCTGAATATATTAGAGCAAAAGAAAAAGAACAGACAAAGATAGAGCAGAACTGGGGTGGGTCTGCTGAGATCTCTGTCCTGGACTGGGACAATGCCACGAGGAGTGGCTCTATTTTGGTATTAATGATGTTCCTTCACGGCTGGGATTCCTCAGTTATTACTGAGACGAGAACTGTAAGGACAACAGACAAGAAAAGAGATGCACAGATTACAAAGTATTTTAAAAAAAACAAGATGATGCTTTGTGCAGGAGCAATATGAATGTCAACTCTCGTGTGATCCATTCATCAGGCGTCCCAGAGGCTGAGCGAACCAGTTTCAGCCAGGAAGGCACGTCAGATATTTCTTGGATTGCTCCAGATTCAAAGTCGGTCAGACATCAGAGGCATCGGGACAGCCAATGTAGATTTGTCATTTAGGTCTCATTTTCGCACCTTTTCGCAGTAAACAAAGATGGGAATGAGGCCAAATCAATCCCCCTGCTTCATTTAAAACTAAATTACAGCTGAAATGAGTTTAAGCTCTTCTCTGAAAATTTATGAATGTTTGATTCTGCCAAGATATTTAAAGTGTTGATAGAACCAAACTAACTCAAGCTGGTTCCTTTCAAGGAATCAAGCTGTTATTTTTCCTCTTGTACCTGGTCAGTACATTGTGTAACAGAAGTGGGAACATGGCAGCCAGGTAAGTGTGATGTCCTTTCATTGCAACACTGAACACTGAGTCGAGGTCTCATTGATCAGATGTCTGTTTACAATCAAAGTCGAAACGCTGCTACAATTTTGTTTTCCTGCTTTTTGTACATCTTTCTGCCTTGTGAAACTGTGTAGAATTGTTAACTGCTTTACTGTTGCCAACTGTTTCCTCACACATTATGCACTGAGGCTCACTCAAATCATACACACTTCACGAGATAGATTTTGGACCTTCACAGAATCACAGAACTATTATGGTGTAAAAGGAGGCTATTCTGCACACCATGTCTGCACTGGCTTTCCAAATGACCATTTTGATTTAATGAGATTTTCCCATCCTTTTCCTATAACAGTGAAGATTACACTTATTATGGTCACTTGTGTGCTTCGATTGAACCTACCTCCTCCATACTTTCAGGCAATGTATTCCGGATCAGAGCCACTCTCTGTGTGTAAAAGAACTTTTCTAACATTGTGCTTACTTCTTTCACAAATTATTTTAAACCTCTGCTCTCGCATCCTTGAATCCTATGATATGTGGGGACAGTTTCTCCCCGGCAACTTTGTACATGCCCCTTATGATTTTCAAAAGCTTCAATCAAATTTCCTCATAGCTCACACCTCTCCAGGGAAAACAATGCAACTTCTCCAATCTATCTTTGGTACAGAGATTTCTCATCTTGGAACCCATTCTCGCAAACCTCTTCTTCACTCTTTCCAATTCATTAAATAATTTTTGTAATATAGCATCCAGAACCTTCCACTGTACTCTAGTTGAGGTTGAACTTGTGTCATGTACAGTTAGCACAACATTCCTGATGTCTGCTTTATTATCAACCAGTCTCACCACCTATCCACCAAATGTAATGACTCATATTCTTGAGCCTCTCTAGTACTGCATGTCTTTTAGAATTGAACCCTTTGTTTTATGTGACATATGAGGAAAGATTGGATCAACTGGGCTTGTACTTGTTGGAATTTAGAAGAGTGAGGAGGGATTTCATAGAAACGTACAAAATCCTGATGGGACTGGACAGGCTAAATGTGGGAAGAATGTTCCTGATGTTGGGGAAGTCCAGAACTAGGGCTCACTGTGTAAGAAGAAGGATAAGTCTTCCAGGACTGAAATGAGGAAGAATTTTTTCATGCAACGTTGTGAACCTGTAGATTTCTCTACTACAGAAAACTGTTGGGGTCAGTTCATTGGATATATTCAAGAGGGAGTTGGATGTGGCCCTTGTGGTTAAAGGGATCAAGGGGTATGGAGAGAAATTGGGAATGGAATACTGAGATGCATGATCAGCCATGATCATGGTGGTGCAGGTTGGAAGGGCCAAATGGCATGTTCCTGTACCTCTTTTCTATGATTTATCCTGTATCTCCATGGTTTTTCTACTAAAATGTGTCACCTCCTGTTTCTCCACATTGATTTTCATCCTCTAACTTTTTCTCCTGTGTCATCCAGGGAGTTCTAGATTTGATTATCCTGCCTTTTTCTTTTGAGGGAATAGATCTTGACTTGGAAGGAAGCAAGTTGGGCTATGGTTCCATTTGCTGGTTGAGTCACCAAACCCAGAACTCAAGCTACTGCAGCCAGTGACACCTACCTCATTTGTCCAACTCGCTCTCTTGAAGTATCCATGATTCCCCACATGCCACAAGGTGGCATTCTGCACGGTTGAGCTACTGTGCCATACCTTTACCTTACTTTGTTTCTAATGACTACGAACTGAGGAAGAGCTATTAATAAACATATAGTTCTCCTATTATATCACTCTTTGAATTTTATTTTCAAAGTCAACCCTATTATGCAGTCTTTCTGCGCCTGGCCTCCTGGAGAATGACAAAGAAGAAAACAAAAGGCACTTTCTTCTCCTCACTACTGAGTATCCTTAATGACCAAATTTGCAGTGATTCTACTCTGTCCAATTGAACTAAGCATCTCTTACTGTGACTGCTGACATTCAGATGGGTCTATTATCTGTAAGTTACAGAGCTAATTTAGGAATGTTACTTAAGGAACAGATCTCACCTTCTCTCAACAGGGAGACTGATTAACCCCACCCAAGCCTGGAAGAAACTAAAAGTCTAAAAGCAGTGAATTTAAGTTAGATGTTAACTGTCTTGGGTAGACATTTTTCCATCCCCACCCCTGTCTGCTTTCCGGAGAGACCACTCTCTCCATGACTCCCTTGTTCGCTCCACACTGCCCTCCAACCCCACCACACCCGGCACCTTCCCCTGCAACCGCAGGAAATGCTACACTTGCCCCCACACCTCCTCCCTCACCCCTATCCCAGGCCCCAAGATGACATTCTACATTAAGCAGAGGTTCATCTGCACATCTGCCAATGTGGTATACTGCATCCACTGTACCCGGTGCGGCTTCCTCTACATTGGGGAAACCAAGCGGAGGCTTGGAGACCGCTTTGCAGAACACCTCCGCTCAGTTCGCAACAAACAACTGCACCTCCCAGTCGCAAACCATTTCCACTCCCCCTCCCATTCTCTAGATGACATGTCCATCATGGGCCTCCTGCAGTGCCACAATGATGCCACCCAAAAGTTGCAGGAACAGCAACTCATATTCCGCCTGGGAACCCTGCAGCCTAATGGTATCAATGTGGACTTCACCAGTTTCAAAATGTCCCCTTCCCCTACTGCATCCCTAAACCAGCCCAGTTCGTCCCCTCCCCCCACTGCACCACACAACCAGCCCAGCTCTTCCCCCCAACCCACTGCATCCCAAAACCAGTCCAACCTGTCTCTGCCTCCCTAACCGGTTCTTCCTCTCACCCATCCCTTCCTCCCACCCCAAGCCGCACCCCCATCTACCTACTAACCTCATCCCACCTCCTTGACCTGTCCGTCTTCCCTGGACTGACCTATCCCCTCCCTACCTCCCCACCTACACCCTCTCCACCTATCTTCTTTACTCTCCATCTTCGGTCCGCCTCCCCCTCTCTCCCTATTTATTCCAGTTCCCTCCCCCCATCCCTCTCTCTGATGAAGGGTCTAGGCCCGAAACGTCAGCTTTTGTGCTCCTGAGATGCTGCTTGGCCTGCTGTGTTCATCCAGCCTCACATTTTATTATCATGGAAACATAATGTTTGTTCACTGTCACTGAATGAAATTCCTGGAGCTCTCTCCTGAACCGCACCATGGGTGCACTGACAGTGCTGTACAGTTCAAGAAAGTAGCTCACCATTTCAAAAGCAGCCAGTGATGAATATTGACTGTGAGCCTTGGGTTGCCCATATTGTTTGAATAAGTATAACTTTTTAAGCTATCTATTTGCACTAAATAAATAACATGAAAGCATGTTACATCTTACAACTTTGCATGACGCTGTCAAGATACTACTCTCCCATTTGTGTTTCTTTCAGTGTTTCTATTTTCAGAATGGATGTTACAAATGCAACAGCATTTAGAGAAAGTACACAATGTTTCTTACTGCCTTCCTCCTTTTCCGCCTCCTCCTAAAACATGTCTATATGACGGTTTGTAAAGTATGCATTGGCTCCCGATGAGATCATACTTGGCCATGAGTTATTATACAACACACAGTTAGATTGGAGGTTTTCAGAGTTAGAACAAAACAGATATAGTTTCTTGTGCTGTACTTACACAAGAACAAGCCTGCATTTGTGTGGCCGTTTTTTTAACCATCTTATATTACAGCTACACAGTAGATGCATATCTTCCCAATATGTCATCACATTCTGTAAACATTGTAAAAAGGATGCTGTAACTTCAAACCAGTATTTAATTATTAAGGATACTGGTGATGTAGAATCAGACAAGTGATGATTCACTCTCCATTCAGAATATTGTGTAAGTAAATCCAAAGCAATATTGGATTGTTCATCTTACTTTTCAGTTTAGTAAATTTATTTGCACTTTGTACAATTCAATTTAATTTTTAGAGGTGGTAAGAATAAATCCAAATTTTTATAAGTTTCCTAATGGTAACCTTTAGCAATAACCCCATCAGCATTTGTGTAGTCAACAGCAGGATAGTCCATCAACATTAGTCAGGTAAGTACAAGTACCACCTTGAATGTATCTCTAACACCGTTCTATACAAGTCCATTCAGAAATTTCAATACCTTCCAGCCATCTGTGTGTGGGTATTTGTCCCTTCTGCAACTGTGCTACCCATGCCCACCCCCACCCCACCCCAAACCACCCATCATTATAATATTGGTCTCCATAACAAGTGTGTTGATCCACCAAATTGTTTTTTTATATATTTTGTCTGCCAGCTGTAGTTCAACTGGAAACACTCTTGCCTCTAAATCACAAAGCTCTGATGCTATTTGAGAACCATCCCAGGATCTGAGTTCAAAAATCACTGCTAACTCTCTATTGCATTTCTCAGGTTTTGATGCTTGGTTGAATGTGCCTTCATTTGGATGAGATTCTAAATTAAAACCGCATCTGCCTGTTCTGGCAGATGGGAATGTTCCCACACCATGATTTTGAAAAAAAAGCAGAGAAGTGATCCCTCATGCCAATACCTATCACCCAGTCAACATCACAAAATCAGATTATCTAGCTGTTATCACGTTATTCCATGAGCAAGGTGAAAATTTGGCTTTGTGTTTCCTACTTTACATCAGTGATGACACTTGTATGGTACTCATTGGTTGTATGGTGCTTTGAGATGACTGGAGGATGTGAAAAGACCTATATAAATGCAGCTCTTCTCTTCTTAATTTTATACTCTTTGGTATTTCTAGTTAATTATCAGGACCAATTTTCCACAGCAAAATCAAACATGCTAACATGTGGGGACAGCTGTCATACATGCATCAGATTTATTACCAGGTTGAGCACTGGGAATGTCCACCTTAGAAAGGTTCCATTTTGGGTGAGAAAAGGCATTGAAAGGGTAAGACTCATATTGGTTAATACATATAACTTTGATTCTTGGCTTTCCTGTGAATGTATGCTGTAGTGCATTTTATTCCATTGCTTTTATACCCTTCTGAATGGTGTCAAATCTTCCTTGACTTTAGTTATCTAGAGTTAAGTAAAATATGCCAACATGCTTTAACTTGAAATCTATACTTACGAAAAGAAAAGTTATTTGCTTCTATTTTCAAGCACAGGGTTGCAATTTGTGATTTCCCCATGTGTGTTTCCCATTCAGCCAGGCAGCTCACTCACGTGCAGGATAATGTCTATAATTTCTGCACATGGCCCAGCTGGTTGTCTTTCAATGGCAGAATCTATTGTACATCCCATGTTGCCCTACAGGTGATGGCGAATTGCCTTCCTGAACCACTGCAGTGCACATGGTGTAGGTAAAACCACAGTGCGGTTGGCAGGCTGGGGGTGCAGGTCAACCATTTTGACCCAGTGACAATGAAGGACCAGTGATAGTTCCAAGGCAGGAGGATGTATCTTCCAAATGGTGGAGGATGCAAATCTGGAAGGTGATGTTGAAGAGGCATTTGTGAGTTGCTGTGGAGCATTTTGCAGATGGTAAAAAAAACTAGCTAAACTGGAATCAGTGGGAATCAGGGGAAAATCTCTGCTGGTTGCAGTCATGCCCAGCATATAGGAAGGTGGTTATGGCTGTTGGAGACCAGTCATCTCAGCTCCAGGATATCTCTGTAGGGGTTCTTCAGGGTTGCGTCCTTGGCCCAAACATCTTCAACTGTTTCATCAATGACCTTCTATTGATAAGGTAAGATATGGGAATGCTAGCCGATGATTGCACAATGCTCAGAACAATTCATAATTCATCAGATACTGAAGCAGTCCGTGTTCAACTGCTGCAGGATTTGGACAATATCCAGGCTTGGGCTGACAAATAACAAGTAACATCCATATCGCACAAATGCCAAGCAATAATAATCTCCAATAAGAGACAATCTAACCATTGCCTCACAGCATTCAGTGGTGTCATCATCAATGAATCCCACACGATAAATATCCTGTGGGTTACCATTGGCCAGAACTTCAACAAGGCTCACCATTTAATTCAATTGTTACAAGAGCAGGTCAGAGGCTAGAAATACTGAAAAAACTAACTTGCTTCATAACTTCCCAAAGCCTCTCCACCATCTACAAGGCACAAGTCAGGAATGTGATGGAATTTTCCCAATTGTCAGGATGAGTGCAGCCCCGGCAACACCCAAGAAGCTGTACTCCATCCAGGACAAAGCAGCCAGCTTGATTGGCACCATGTTCACCAGCATCCACTCCCTCAACCATGACGCTCAGTAGCTGCAGTGTGTACTGTTTACAAGATCCTTAGACTGCACCTTCCAACCCACAACCACTTCTGTCTAGAAGGACAAGGGTAGTAGATATGTGGGAACATCACCAACTGCAAGTTCTGCTCCAAGACATGCATCATCCTGACTTGGAAATACACTGCTGTTCCTTCTGTGTCATTGGGCCAAAATCATAGAATTCTCTCTCTAATGGCATTGTGGAACTGCAAACAGCACATGGATTACAATGATTCAAACAGCAGTTCATCATCACCTTCTCAAGGAACAAGGGATGGGCTATAAATCCTGATCAGACAGCAGCGCCCATGTCCCTCCAAAAATGGAAAAAAAAGACACATTATTGCCACTGTGCACTAGGGGTGGAAGAAATGAATGTTTAATATGATGGATGAGTTGCTGATCAAGCAGGATTTGCAGTTTGGGCAATATATATTCATTGCTCATACTGCAAACAACAAGTTTGAAGATTCAAGTACGACAACATCTTTCTTATAGCAGGGAGACCAGAATGGTATCTGTCTACCCATCACTCCATTTTCGAGGACCGATGCACCTGCCACCTCCCCGCCACCCCGCCACCCTCCACCCCCGCCCAATGTTTCTTTGTTCGGCAACACTCCTCAGTGCCCCACCATCAACTGTGTAAGTCCTACTCTAATTTTCCCTACCAAAATGTAAACTCTCGCATTTATTAAAATTAAACTCCAACTGCCACTCCTTTGCCCTTTGGCCTATCTGATCAAGGTCCTGTTGTACTCTAAAATAATCTTCTTCAATTTCAATTACATTATCTATTTTGGTGTCATCTGGACATATAGTTACCGGATCACCTTGATTTGCATCCAATCATTTACAAAAATGATGAAAACCAGTAGACCTAGCACTGAATTTGTGGCACACCGCTAGTCACAGGCCTGCTGCAGGAAAACTAACCTTCCACCACCACCCTTTATCTCCTACCTTCAAGCCAATTTAACACCAATTGGTTAGCTGCTCCTGGATTCCACGTGAACCAACCTTACCAAGCAGTCCACCATGCAAAACCATCTTGACCACCTTGCTGAAGTCCATATCAACAATACCTACATCTCTACCTTCTTCTTTGTCACCTCTTCAAAAAACTCAATCAAATTAGATAGGTAACAAGGTGTGGAGCTGGATGAACACAGCAGGCCAAGCAGCATCAGAGGAGCAGGAAGGCTGATGTTTTGGGCCCAGACCCTTCTTCATTTCTGACTATCATCACTACTTACTTCCCCAAGTACCCTAGCTTCCATGCCCTTTTCTACAATAAATACTGACACAATTATTTGTTTAGTATCTCCCTCATCTCCTGTGGTTCCACATATAGATAGCTTTGTTGATTTTTAAGGGGGCCTATTCCCTCCCAAATTATTACTCTTATGCCCTTTATATATTTTGTTGAAACTCTTTCGATTCTCCCAATCCCTGTTTGCCAAACTATCTCATGTCCCCATTTTACCTTCCTGATTTCCCTCTTCAGCATACTCCTACTGCCCTTGTACTTCTCTCGGGATTCACTTGATCCCAGTTGCCTAGAGCCTCAATTTCTCTACTCATCTAGCATTTCCTACACCTATCTGCCTTGCCCTTCACACTTACAGGAACATACTGTCTCTGAGCTCTTGTTATCTCATTTTTGAAGGCCTCCCACTTTCAAACCATCCCTTTAGTTGTGAATAGCCTCTCCCAATCAACGTTTGAATGTTCCAGCCTAATACTATCAAAATCGGCCTTACCCCAATTTGGAACTTTTGCTTTTAGATCAGCTCTATCATTTTCCATTACTAATTTGAAACTATTACAATTATGATCACTGGCTCCTATAGCATCTATACCGAGAAACATTAAGCTGCCAGCACTGTACACGTTTCTGTAATAGCTATGAAATCCCAGTCCAGTGTTCCCAACTATGCCCTAAGTTCATCTGCCTTCCCTGTTAGGCCTCTTGCATTGAAATAAATGCAGTTTAATAAATCAGTCTTACCTCTTTCTCTGCATTCTCTTTCTTGCCTTGACTGTCTAACTTGCTCCCTTTGTCTATTGTACCAGCCTTGGACTTATCACTTTTCTCACTATCTCTTTGGGTTCCACCACTTTCCCCCTCCACCCCATGCTAGTTTAAAGCCTCCCAAGTAGCATTAGCAATCTCCCTGCTAGGGCATTGGGCCCCTTCCAATTCAGGTGCCATCTGCCCTTCTTACACAGGTCACTTCTACCCCAGAAGAGATCCCAGTCATCCAAAAGTGTGAATCCTTGTCCTTTACATCATCTCCTTAGCCATGCATACATCTGTTCTATCCTCCTATTCCTACTGTGTTTAGCATGTAGCACTGGGAGTAATCCAGATATTACTACCCTTGAGGACCTACTCTTAACCTCCTGACTAATTTCCTATATTCTCTCTGTGGAATGTCATCCCTTTCTCTTGATCTCTGGGTCCAGACATTGGGAGTTGACTATTATGATTTCCTTCAGAGTGTGTTTATTGAGAGCTTCATGTCCCCTTGGAGGGAAGGGGACAGGGTATCTTTCCTTACACCCACCTTAACCATGAATATCTCAGTACCACATCCAGCTCTCTGGAATCCATTCTGTGCCTTGGGTGTTCAGTTTGCCATAATTTAAATTGCATCACTTTAACAAGGAAAGCTGGTATTTAAGAACAGATGACTGGTTAGACCAATATTAGTTGCTGTTTTAGTGTGCTGGTGGGTTTGTGGGCTACCCTGATGCCAAGGGGTCCGAGTAGTCTGGCAGTCATTTCGGAAATGTCTTTGATGTAGGGGAGAGTTGTTATGGTTTCTGGGCCCATTTTGTCTGTTTGTTTGGGTTTGTTGCTGAGAAATCGGCGGACTGTGTTCATAGGGTACCCATTCTTTTTGAATATGCTGTATAGGTGATTTTCCTCTGCTCTGCATAGTTCCTTTGTGCTGCAGTGTGTGGTGGCTCGTTGGAAGTCCTTTATCATCAACAGTGAGTCACTAATCCACAGACCAATCAGTGACTTGTTGCTGACCAAATCTCCTGCTGCCAGTGCATCTGCAACTAAAGTTTGCTAACTGGTGGAACATCCAAAACTGTAAACCACATGTCCAATAAGTGGTGGAAACTTGCTTTCAGAAAGTGTAACAATTCCTTCCATTATCCTTGTTTTTATTAATCTATTTTCATATTACAGTCACCAAACAAAAGCACAGAATAGTAAAAAGGCATTGTCTTTATGTACCTCGACATTTATAAAATGAAACACCATTTCTAAAGCACGTTGTATCATGAAATTTGTGATACACAAGCAACAATACATAAGCAAGATTTACATCCACTCACTGTTTCATCCTCTCTGAACCCAAAACATTAACACTGATTTCTCTTCACAGAAGCTGCCAGACCTGCTGAGCATTTCTAGCAACTTCTGGTTTTGTTTGTGATTACATTTACCTTTTATAATATCAGTTCAGACAATGCATTTTAGGTGTGAGGTCTTGCCTAGGATCTGTCTATGTTTTAAACTGGGGTCAGGTATTTTTTGAGCAAAACAGAATGTATCTGCAACTACACAAACATTTTGGATGAAATTATTCACGTGTGCGTCTGTGTCTGTGCATGTGCATTATATGTCCATGTCTGCGTGTGTGAAAGAAAGAGAGAGGAGAGAGAGTGTGCATCTGTGTGCGTGTGCTTGAGAGAGTGAGAGTGTAAGGGAGTCTACATGTGTGAGAGGGAGAGAGAGAGTGTGTCTGTCTGTGTGTGTGTGTGTGTGTGTGTGTGTGTGTAGTGTGGTGTGGTTACCTGTAGTGCAACATGAACCCAAGATCATGACTGAGGCTGTCCTCGTGGATATTGAACTTGGCTATCAGCCTCTGCTCAGCGATTTTGCTATGTATCTTGAAGTCCTTGACCCCTGAAGTTCTGCCCCACTGGGAGGGAATTCCCCTGTCTGGTAATTGTTGCATGGTGTCCATTCATCCATTGTCAAAGAGTCTCACCAACATACCAATTCTCAGGACATGCTTGCCTGCAGTGTATGAGATAGACAACATTGGCCAAGGCACATGAATATCTGCCTTGCACATGATGGTTGGTGTTCCCATGTTTGGTGGCATCATCCATGTCGATGATCTGATATGTCTTTCAGAGGTTGCCATGGTGGAGTTGTGTGGTGTTTAGGTCGATATTGTCCTGAAGGTTGCACCTAAAATGCATTGTCTGACCTGAGATGGCACCTCCTGCATACGGTGATAAAACCTTTAATTATCTCAGGACAATGACTTGGGAGGAATCTGGCTTTTGCATTTTAATCAGTAGTCTCCTTACTAACTGCTTAAAGATTCAACAAGAGGTGGCTACTTTTAGGGTTGTTATCTTTCTCCTTATAAATTCTGCATCTTATACCCTCTCTCTCACAGTACACCTGAGGAAGGAGCTGAGCTCTGAACACTTGCATCTTCAAATACACCTGTTGGACTATAACTTGGTGTTTGTGTGTTTTTTGATCTTTTCTTTAAATATGAGAACAGGAACATATAAAGCAGGAACAGGATACTGATTGTGGATGATCAGCCATGATCATAATGAATGGTGGTGCTGGCTTGAAGGGCCGAATGGCCTACTCCTGCACCTATTGTCTATTAGCTATTGTCTAATAACACACTGACCAACTAGCCTGATGTTTCTGTGTGAACTAGTCAAATTGTAGGAGATTCACCTTGAGAACTGTTGTCCTTTCCTAACTCACTCTTATTATCTTTATCATCTTCCATTACTTCTACCTCCTGACCATACTTGCTCCTCCTCATCTTCTTCTCTGTAACAATACTTTTCCAGCACGCTTATGTGCAGATAACCAATTTTTCTTCCTATGATCAGGAATGTTTCTCAGCCTTATTATGTGCTTGCTTATTGCAAAGTTGTTTGTCGAGGAAGCTTTTATTTAGCACACCATTTTTCAGGCACACATAGGAGTGCTAAACAAGGGTCAAGTGCAAATTCATTTAAAAAAAGGAGTTGATATAAGTAATTTGTGTAAAGATTATCATTCATTGCTGGAAGTTAAAAGAACAAATTGCCCCATCCAATATCTGTCAGAAGTAAAAAGTGTGCTATTTAGGGAAAAGAAGTAAGATTATATGAGAATGTATATCAAATCCTGGTCACTCTTAGCATACTGTACATGCTTATCAGCCTGTGTACCTTTTATAATAATTTTTGCTTTCTTATTTACTAAAATACATTTTGAAGAATAAACTGCAGTGTAAGTATCTTCTAAATCTTAATTGCAGCCCAATTAAAATTTTCCAATATTCCAACTGGCCCTCACTATTGTCTAATGAATACTACTGGCTTAGATCCTTTCAGTGACCTTTTAATTCAAAGCCAAGTAGTTAATGGAGTTTTTTTTAACTGTTGGTAATGGGGTTGCTACAGATTTCCCATATTTTTGTTTCAGACTTAAATTGGTAGCAACAGCAGCAATACCCTGTATTTGTATTTTGCCAGTAATGCAGAAAAAAAGTACCAAGATGATTTACAGAAGTGTAGTTGTACAATACAGACACAAGGAATTAGGTTTTAATGAGGAGAAAAAAGTGAGAAGGTTTGGAAAGGGAATTCCAGATCTTACAGCCTAGACAAATGAAGGAAATCTCATCAATGTTAGACCATAGATGGTTGGCATGCTATGCAGAAGAGTTCAGCTTTGAAAGAATGCAAGAACTATTGGAAGTCATCAGGGTGGAGGAAGCAATAGAAATGTGGAGCGGTAAGGGAATTTAATGCAAGTGTTAAAATTTGACAATATATTTATTTAAATCAAAAGCTAACCTCTGTTAAGAAATAGGTGAAAGTTTAACTTTAGTCAAAGAAAACCTGAACCCACAGGCATGCTGGACACCTGACCTTCTTTTGAGAAGTGAATATGTAATTTCAAGCCTCACTGTCATTTTGGACTGAGTTATTGCTGTTTGCATCAGTTTCTTTAAGAAGTCTCTAAGGTTACACATTCTTGGTGCCAACAAATGTTTTATACACAGCAAAATAGATAGTCTGTATTACAACAATCTTGTGCTTTTAGGGAACAGCTGCATTTTGTTTTTATGAGATCCCTTTAAGTCCAAAGCAAAATTAAGATAATTATAGTAGCGTGACCTTAAAGTTCTGGGGAGTACTCCTGCAATGCAGTGGATACACAGGTTGCTATGCAGCTGATTATAAGGTAAATGGACAGATAATTTGATATCAGATTAGAACTGGTGGTAGTGGCACGGTGGTAGCTTCCCTACCGCTTGGTCAGGAGGCCGTAAGTTCAAGTCCCACTTGCTCCAGAAGCGCTTTATAACATTTCTGAACAGGCTGATTAATAATATGAGGAACTGGCCTTACAAGGCAGTAAAACCCAAGATCTTGGGCAGAACAGAACATTCAGCTGGGGGTGCGGCAGAGAATTCACAGTTTAGAACACTGTTTGTGCAATGCAGTTAAAAAGAGACATAAAGCAGCGATTGTGAATTTGACTAACCTACAATTGCTGTTTCAGATTTGTCTAGGCCAACTGCCTGGTAAAAGAGGCCAGATATCATTCTCTTGGGATTCTGTACATCAAGACTGTTGTAAAGCTAGCTAAACTTTTGTGCTCCTGAGATGCTGCTTGGCCTGCTGTGTTCATCCAGCTCCACACATCGTTATCTTGGATTCTCCAACATCTGCAGTTCCCATTATCTAAGAAAGCACTGCAGGAATTTGTTGTCAACTGCATCTGGGGACTTTGGGTAGATTGTAGCACCATTGCAAGTGACTCAAGGCTGAATCAGTTAAAGCAGTGAAACAAGATATCCTAGATACCTGAGGCCAGGTGAGAAAACATTGAACCAGCACACACGGCCCATGAAATAGTGAGTGAAAGCAGTTCTATTTTGAAATGATCAAGTTAGCTCATTTCTATTTTGTTGAAAGAGCAAGGAATGACATGAGTGATTAAACACTTGTAAGACACAACTTTATTGTATCGACTATTTGCTGCAAAAGTGATCTTTTCATTTAAAGTATATTGGCCTGATAATTAGGGTTCAAAATATTTTGATCTTATTTTTGTGACACAGTAAAAGTTCCAAAAAAAAAGAAATCACTGGTCTGTACAGAGATTACATCAAAACCCAAAATTTCTAAGTTAACGTAAATATCCTCATTATTTCCAATAGTACTTGTTGGTTGGAAGGGCTTGGAGAGGTCCAAACGTTGTGAAAGGCATTATATAAATGTGTCTTTCTTTTCTATTTTTATATTTGTACCCAGTCTTTCTGAGGAACCCCTGTCTTTCTTTGTTCTACTTAATATCTTGCCTCATAATCAAAACAGCTTTTCTCAAGTTCACATGGTTCGCTAATCAGCCACGTAAAATCGAAAACAAATTTTCCTGGCGGATGTCCAGCATTTATTTTAGAATGCAACTATTACGCAGAAACTGCAGCAATAAAGGTTCAAGGATGAAGCAAATTTTCTCACAAACATTCTTTAAAAAGTCCTGTTCATTTTGGATAAACTTAAAATATTTTTCATGGTCAACAAACAATGCTCAGTGCTTCTCGCAGCAAACTCAGTTCAACGTTTCTAAAAAGAGAAAAAGACTGTAAACAATGATCAGCAAAGTAAGCTAACCACAGACGCTTCCCTTGAGCATTTAAAATCCCTTTTCACGTAATTATTATTCCTGTCTCATGAGTTGCAAGCCCTAAAAATGAAGTGCAGACAATGGGATTTCCAAACTTCACACACCGTGAAGAATTATAATGGCACTTGTGTTTTATACATTATGATGCTCACTAGTCTTGTGGTTGTGGAACAATGCATGCAAAATAGCTCGTCAGATCACAGTGAGATACATATCAATGTTATAAACAGCCAATTATGCCCTCTGGTATAATTATTAACAACTTAAGTGACTAATTTTTTGGACCTTTGTTCCTGTTTCCAGAAGCACAAGGAACAAATAAAGCAGGTGGAGTACTTTTTGGCTTTGTCTCTGCTCTCTTTGTGTTGGCTTGGGATTTCTTGTGCATCTCTGAAAGGATGGAATGCTGGGATTTCCCCTGCACCTGTGACAGATACGAGCAATAACCCTGATGTAAATGCAGGGTGAGGTGGTGTTTTGACTTACTGCCTCACTTTTCTGGGGTCATTCAAATCATGCCACCTTTACCGAGGGTTATCCTGTGAACAATGGCAACAAAATCAGCTTTAGACCCTCTCACTTTTCCTAAGGAGGTCGACATCAATGTTTATACTACCTGGCCAGTGACAATGTAGCCCTGGAGGTGGCAGGTGGCAGGAAGTACCACTGCCCCTGGGCCACACAGTGGTCAGTGCTGCTGTCGAGTAACCAGTGACTGGACAAGAAAATCTTCTCTACCACAATTGGATAAGCTCATTTAAGGCTGTGAGTTGGGAAGTGGGATGAGTGCAGATAGTTTTTGACAGTACAGACTCAATGAGCTGGAGGGGCTCTTCTTACTTTATGATTGTATAATTCTTTGAACATACCAATGTTAATTTTCTGATGGTGCAGTCCATGCCTTAGAATGTTTCATCACTACATATTTGACCACCGCTTCCACTTACTATTTCAATGTGATGGAAAGCGTCTCCATTGAGGCAAAATGTTGGAAGAACTCACGAATCACAAGTGCACCCTGCACACGCACACACACGTACGCACACATACACACACACACACTCTCTCTCTCACACATACACACACACAATCTCTCTCACACACGCACACACACATGCACACATCACACACACATGCACACGCACAGATATACACACAAATGCACACATCACACACAGACACACACAATGCACATGCACACATCACAAACAGACACACACACACATCACATCAAACACAAACACACACACACACACACACACACACACATCACATCAAACACAGACACACACACACACATCACATCAAACACAGACACACACACACACACACACACACACACATCACATCTAACACATACACACTTCTTCATTTTTGTGGAGATGGAATTGGGAATGGGCCACAGCTAACTGGTCATTTTAAAGAAAACACAGCTGGCTCCACTGAAACAGGATTGGATTCCTGGTGCCTGGAATTCGCAGTGTGGAGATTAGACCAGGTAGCAGCAGGTCTGTCCTCAGACGTTTTTTTCAAAACGCCTTAGGCAGAGCTGGGGTATTCCTGTGGATATGGTCTTCCTGCATTGTCTGGCCCAACTCACAACACAGCCATTCCACATTCCCGAGCCGGAAATCCTAAGAGTGGCCAGCCATTATTAAAGGGCCGGTTCAAGGAGTCAGGCTTCTCCTGGATCTGCCACTAGCCTCAACAAAGCACCCAATCTCTCCCCTGTAGCCACTGACAACAGCCATCTCTAGCAGTACAGCCATAGACTGTTGGCAAACTTGTTTTATATTTGATGCTGCGATGAGTTCCTTACCACGAAGTCATCACTATTGTTGCCTATTTCCATAACACTACCCCATGTTTCCCATCTCACCTCATATGAAACTTTTACCCATACTTTTGTTAGCTTGAGGATTAACTATTCCCATGCATTTCTGCATTCTACCCCTCCAAAAAAAATTACACCTTGACCCCTCTGGGTTGAAATTTGCATTCGCTTGGCTGTACGTCAGATGTGTTGCATTATTTGGAGAGTCTTTTGCTATGAGTTGTCATGTATTTTCTCACATATTTTACCAAAACATGCCTCATTAACGATTCACTTTGGCCTATGCTATAGATTCGGCCTGATTCCAACCCCAGTGTTATCACGCAACATTCCAGGAACAACTCACCATCACTGGGATATCCCAGAATTGACCAGAATTCCTGGCACATTAATTATCTTTAAATCATCATCTACTTGAAGAGTACAAGGCAGTGCCACAAATTCAGCACTGGGCTCTAATACCAAGTGTGTCCAATCTTGAACACTGTCCGAGAGGCTAACTGGCAAATGAGGATGCCTTGAGCCGCCTCTCACTGGCAGACACACCATTGCTGGTACCATCACTGAAAAAGTCCAGAATGCTTTCAAATTTCCTGCACATTTCCAGTCACGGCCGGCAATCTAAGACTTTGGACGCAGGAAGATCTGGTCCTGGCAAAACTGAAACAGCTGCAGGGATGGGGGAAACCAAAGGGTTTTCACAACCAGAACTGAAACCTTTTTGGATTCCAGAGACCAGACCACCATAAAGGATGGCGTATTATCCTGGGGACTAAGATTGATTGTCCCAAGCAATGGTCACTGCCAGATACTGGCTGAACTTCACCAGAGTCATCGAGAGGTTTCCATAATGAAGATGTTGGGGAGACATTGTATCAGAGATAACGGGAACTGCAGATGCTGGAGAATCCAAGATAACAAAGTGTGGAGCTGGATGAACACAGCCGGCCAAGCAACATCTTAGGAGCACAAAACCTGATGTTTATGGCCTTGACCCTTTATTGGAGAATGAATTTCTTTCAAGACACTCAAGGAGCAAGAGGCGAGCTATTGTGTGTTGCACACTGCCATGTCTGAGACAGAATTGGAGAAACCTGACTCAGTGATAAAAGAAGAGCTACAAAAATGAAAAAAAAAGGATTATATCCTTGGATTCAGAGGGGCATTAATGTAGTGAGTATAACGAGGTCAGCCAGGTGGACCTCACAGAATAAAAGTTGCCTGAATGGGGGTGTTAATCTGGTCCAATGAGGGAGACCTGGCTGACAGATATAAACACAAGTGTTAGGGGCTCTGCTCACTCTGAGACAGCTGGATCAGTGTCAAGGAATCTTCAGGGTGTCAGGATACTGGCCTTTGTGGAATTACTTCAACCTTTGTTTTCTATTTCTTAGATGTTAGAAAGTGAAAGATTGATCAAAAAAGGAGGGAGAGAGAATGGAGCCTGGAAAGTAATGCAATATTTTTTGGTTTACCGGGAACACCAGTTCTACTTTGAAATTATCAAGTTAGCTCATTTCTATTTTGTTGATCAGCAAGGTCAACACTAATAACTGACACTTGTGGGATCATCATGCCATCAGCTTGAAAGTGAGTCTTTGGCTCATTGTTTGCTGATGCTTCATTCTGATTCTTTTGTCTCATAGCAGTTTTGCAGTGCCTTACTCTCAACATCAAGGGCAAGGAGGCAAGGTCCCAAATCTCCCTTGGCCAAAGCAGGAATCAAAGTGGCACTACTGACCTTAGTTTAAACAATATGCCAATGCTTTAACAGCATTAACCAGCCCTGTAAGAAGATTAGGAAGAGAACTTAAAGATTCTAAAAAGGAGACAACAAGTCAAATCTCTTTATCTTGCAAGCTCCGAGCTGTGACATTTGAAACACATTTAAACAAATGTATCCAGAATAAAAAGAGAGCATTGATGAGTTGAGCTATCATTGGCATCTCCATTCCAATGATGGCCTGACAAATCAGCATTCTCTTCTCTTGCTATATAACACAATGAAAAAAAAAAACTACTGACCTGTAATTCAGAAACAAAAACAGAAATTGCTAGAAAAGCACAGCAGGCCTTGCAGCATCTGTGAAAAGAAACCAGAGTTAACCTTTCAAGCCCAGTGATCCTTTGTCAGGACTGAGCTTTGCCAGCAATTTCTGTCTTTGTTTATAGCATGGGGATCCTTTGCTAGGCTTGTTTCTTGCGTTCTGGCCCTGCTGAATGCAGATGAAAAGCTTTGATTTTTTTGATGTCTTTTAGCAACTGATGGGAAGCATAGAAACAGCCAAGAATGAGAGAAGCTCAAGTATTGTAAGTCGGCTGAAGTGGACGATGGTGAAGGGATAAAGAAAATGAAGGGTTTGACTACACAGTTATGAGGAAAGAGGTTAAAAAAGTGACAAAGAGGAAGCTGGAAAATTATAGGCAAGCTTGATTAACAATTGTTGTTAGGCAATTGCCAGTTTATCTAATTAATGATAGAGAGACACTAACATTTGGAAAAAATTCAGTTAATCAGAGACCCAGCATAGATTAATAAGAGTGTCAGTTTATCAATTTGAGTAATTATTTTTAAGAGGAAATGAAAGCAGTAGTGAAGAAAATGCTGTGCCTGTTAGTTATGTGATCCAGAAGGCATTTGATGAAATACCGCAGTAAGAGACTTATCTAAAGTTGAAGTTTGTGGAATTGAAGGCAAATTATTGGCCTAGTCAGAAGATTGGCTGACCAGAAGGGCACAACTCACTATTGGGCAATTCCTTTAATTAGTGAGATCTGACTGAAGGTGTCTCTGCACTAGGATATCAACCAAAAATAACACCTTGAGTGATGATGCTTCAAAGGCACACTGAAGTCTACCAAAGATGCAAGGATGGGCAGAATTCTAATCATTGTTGATGAGAATTATAAATATGCAAAATTATAGCAAATGAATTTCATTGTAATTAAAAGTGGCTTTGTCCACCTTCCTTTAAAAAAAATAGAGTGTTGTACAAGGTCAATAACAGTAAATACTGAGGAATACTTTAAATTATCACCTGCTATACTGTCATAAGAACCTGTAGGCAGAATGGCTTAGGATCCTGGAAGAGAAAATTACCATCGAGGTCATCCTCATAGACACTGTTACAGAGATTATCTTGCCTATGTAATTAGTTGTATGCAATAACCTACTTCAAGCTCCTTCCTAGTTGGACCAGTAAGTTGTTTTCCCCTACACCAGTAGACTAGTAGGTTCTGTAGATTGCTTCAAATAAACAGGGTGGTGGCAGCAAACCTAACATTTGATGTGCAGATCCAATTGCGGGGATGTGCAACATGGTGACAATCTGAAGGCTCAAAGATTTGTGGCACCAGACAGACTTAAAATATCATGAACAGGAACTGAGAATTTTCACATGTTAATGGATTTCCGGCTTACCATGCAGAATACAGTATTAATAGGTTAATAGAATGCTTGGATCACGTAACAGCCTGGTAAGACCACTTCCTTTCTTCCCCCAGTCACCACACCTCTTGACAATCTATCCTCCTTCTTGGAGTGAGCATACTGTAGATTTGCTGGACACCAAAGGCTATATTATAAAAAGAATTAAACAAAAACCCTGGGTCATCTCCAGTGTCACAATGACACCACCTGCAAACTGGAGGAGCAACGCCTCATTCCACCTCAGCCCGATGAGCGGAATATGGAATTCACCAGTTTTAAAATCTCCCACCCTTGGCTTCATCCCTGCCTCCTTGTCCTGACACAAAATGTCCATCTTCTGTTCCACCCATCCCAGTGGCCAATCCCCACCACTCCCTCCCTGCACTCACCTATTACCATCCCACCTACCTTCCTCAACCCTACCCCTCCTCTCTCTATTTATTTCCCAGCTCCCTTCCCCCTCCCCATTTCTGAAGAGGCGTCCTGAACAGAAATGTCAACTTTCCTGCCCCTCTGATGCTGCCTGGCTCACTGTGTTCCTCCAGCTCCACACTGTGTTATCTCTGACTCCAGCATCTGAGTTCTTGCTATTTCAGATTAATGAGCTGGTGTTGTATTACTAAAAAAATTTGATATTAGGGGATCAGTTGGGATCAAGAGAAGCTATGTCCAGGATTTGTAGAATGCAGAACCATGGGGGACATGGGGGAGTTTGCAGGGGAAGAATTTTTAATTAAAACTTCAAGGGTGAAATTAGAAAATGCATCTACACAGAAAGGGTAGTGGGTATTTAGAACTGTCTTCCACAAATTATAATTAATGCTGGATCAATTATTAATTTTAAATGGAAATTGATAAATATTGGGCAAAACTAAGTATGTATCACAGATCATCCTGATCTCATTAAATTCCAGAACAGGTCAGGCGGGGGAGCTAAATGGCCCACTGTCCTTATGTTCTGATGGGCAGTAATATGAGTAAATAGACTCTCATTAAAGAATAGGTTGATGGTTGTAGTAATGAGATGGTTGTGCATTTTGACTGAACAGTGACATGACATCACAGTCATTTGCATGTGTCTGGTTTATTTGTATGAGGAGAAAAGGTTCTGATGAAATATTAGATGTAAGTTCCCCATAGGTTAGAGGAAAACCCACACAATTCAGAGCAGGCCATGTTACCCAAAGAAATCTAAACAGTATTCAAGAAGAAACAGACCACAAAACAGAAAACGTCTTTTCCCTTTATCTTTGTACTGTGATTGAAGGGTTGGAGGAAGGAATAGACAGAATCTTTGCTGGAGCATATTTTACCACAATTCTGAATCAAAATGTAACATTCAGTTGTTGTTGACTTCTTTTCTTGTCACAAGATATCATCCACTGCCTACCATTGAATGGAAAGACAGACAGAAGTTAGATAAGTTAAAGGAAGGGAAACAGAAGAGAAAAGAGACAGAGATAGAAATAGAGAAATAGCAAAATTAACATAGCAAAGGTGAATGGGAAGCTGAAGGACTGGGAAGGTTTTAAAGAGCAACAGAGGATAACTAAAAAGGCAATACACAGAGAAAAAAATGATGTATGAAGGAAAACTGGCCAAAAATATAAAGGAGGATAGTAAAAGCTTTTTTAGGTATGTAGAAAGAAAAGAAAAATGGTTAAGACTAATATTGGGCTCCTGAAGTCAGAAACGGGTGAGTTTATTATGGGGAGCAAGGAAATGGCAGAAGAGTTGAATAGGTACTTCGGATCTGTCTTCACAAGGGAAGACACAAGCAATCTCCCAGATACAATATTGGCTGAAGGGCCTAGGGTAATGGATGAACTGAAGAGAATTTATATTAGGCAGGAAGTGGTGTTGGATAGACTGTTCGGTCTGAAGGCTGATAAGTCCCTGGGACCTGATGGTCTGCATCCCAGGGTACTTAAGGAAGTGGCTCTAGAAATCATGGACACATTGGTAATCATTTTCCAAGGTTCTATAGATTCAGGATCAGTTCCTGCGGATTGGAGGGTGGCTAATGTTGTTCCACAATTCAAGAAAGGAAGAGAGAGAAAACAGGAAATTCTAGACCAGTTAGCCTGACGTCAGTGGTGGGAAAGATGCTGAAGTCAATTATTAAAGATGAAATTACGACTCATTTGGACAGCAGTAACAGGATAGGTCAGAGTCAGCATGGATTTATGAAGAGGAAATCGTGTTTGACTAATCTTCTGGAATTTTTTGAGGATGTATTTCTGAAGATGGATGAGGGAGAACCAGTGGATGTAGTGTACCTGGACTTTCAGAAAGCCTTTGATAAAGTCCCGCATAGGAGATTGGTGAACAAAATTAGGACACATGGTATTGGGGGAAAAATACTGACTTGGATTGAAAATCGGCTGGCTGACAGGAAGCAAAGAGTAGTGATAAACGAGTCCCTTTCAGAATGGCAGGCGGTGACCACTGGGGTACCACAGCGTTTGGTGCTGGGACTGCAGCTGTTTACAATATACATTAATGATATAGATGAAGGCATTAAAAGTAATATTAGCAAATTTGCTGATGACACAAAGCTGGGTGGCAGTGTGAAATGTGAAGAGGATGTTATGAGAATACAGGGTGACTTGGACAGGCTAGGTGAGTGGACGGATGCCTGGCAGATGCAGTTTAATGTGGATAAATGTGTGGCTATCCGCTTTGGTGGCAAGAACGGGAAAGCAGATTACTATCTCAATGGAGTCAAGTTAGGTAAAGGGGAAGTACAATGAGATCTAGGTGTTCTTGTACATCAGTCAATGAAAGCAAGCATGCAGGTACAGCAGGCAGTGAAGAAAGCTAATAGCATGCTGGCCTTCATAACAAGAGGAATTGAGTATAGGAACAAAGAGGTCCTTCTGCAGCTGTACAGGGCCCTGGTGAGACCGCACCTGGAGTATTGTGTGCAGTTTTGGTCTCCAAATTTGAGGAAGGACATTCTTGCTATTGAGGGAGTGCAGCGTAGGTACACGAGGTCAATTTCTGGAATGGCCGGACTATCATATGTTGAAAGATTGGAGCAACTGGGCTTGTATACACTTGAGTTTAGAAGGATGAGAGGGGATCTGATTGAGACGTATAAGATTATTAAGGGATTAGACACTCTGGAGGCAGGAAGCATGTTTCCGCTGATGGGTGAGGCCAGAACCAGAGGACACAGTTTCAAAATAAGGGATAGGCCATTTCAAACAGAGTTGAGGAAAAACTTCTTCACCCAGAGAGTAGTGGATATATGGAATGCTCTGCCCCAGAAGGCAGTGGAGGCCAACTCTCTGGATAGTTTCAAGAAAGAGATGGATAGAGCTCTTAAAGATAGTGGAATCAAGGGTTATGGGGATAAGGCAGGAACAGGAAACTGATTGTGGATGATCAGCCATGATCATAATGAATGGTAGTGCTGGCTTGAAGGGCTGAATGGCCTACTCCTGCATCCTATTGCCCATTGTCTATAAAATTAAGATAACTGATACAGGTAAAAGGTGTTTTTTTTGACATAAAACCAGCCTGCACATGTCCCAGTGGAGGTTGTAAAACAAATGTAGGCCTGTCACCTCATTTAGTAGATTGTGAGTCTGAATATCTACCTGATAGCTGGCTTCCCCAATGATCAACAAGGAGCTAAGCTCATCACATATAATGCAACAACATGCTGTTTCTAAAGACAGTCTGTCTTCCCGAATGGGAAACTGCATTGAATAACATTGCTGCCATTTTAAACAATGAAATGGAATGCCAGGGCAGATCAAATGTTTCCAGGTCATGGAGATGATGCTGCAGCCCTAGTGGTTCAGTTGGAAAGGAGACAAAATGCCATGGTTTACTTTTGAAGGGATTGAGAACAGATAACAGATCAATTCCTGAGGTTTGGACATGCGGACCTACATGATTGCAGTGCAACAAAATGGTAAATGACTCCACTTATGGTGTAGAGATCAACGTATGCATCTTTGTTGGACAAGTCTTACCTTTGTTCAACCAGACCCTTGTGCTATTCAATGTGTCACTTCCCTGTTTCTCATGCAGCACTAGCCCCTGGCACACAACCAGATAGTCAATCCCACATTTACGCAACTGCTTACTGGGGCTGCCAGGCTCCTGCTCAGCTTTTAGAAACGTCTACATAACTCCTACTATTCAGTGATAATGGGAACTGCAGATGCTGGAGAATCCAAGATAATAAAATGTGAGGCTGGATGAACACAGCAGGCCAAGCAGCATCTCAGGAGCACAAAAGCTGACGTTTCAGGCCTAGACCCTTCATCAGAGAGGGGGATGGGGTGAGGGTTCTGGAATAAATAGGGAGAGAGGGGGAGGCGGACCGAAGATGGAGTGAAAAGAAGATAGGTGGAGAGAAGAGTATAGGTGGGGAGGTAGGGAGGGGATAGGTCAGTCCAGGGAAGACGGACAGGTCAAGAAGGTGGGATGAGGTTAGTAGGTAGGAGATGGAGGTGCGGCTTGGGGTGGGAGGAAGGGATGGGTGAGAGGAAGAACAGGTTAGGGAGGCAGAGACAGGCTGGACTGACTTTGGGATGCAGTGGGTGGAGGGGAAGAGCTGGGCTGGTTGTGTGGTGCAGTGGGGGGAGGGGACGAACTGGGCTGGTTTTGGGATGCGGTGGGGGAAGGGGAGATTTTGAAGCTGGTGAAGTCCACATTGATACCATTGGGCTGCAGGGTTCCCAAGCGGAATATGAGTTGCTGTTCCTGCAAGCTTCGGGTGGCATCATTGTGGCACTGCAGGAGGCCCATGATGGACATGTCATCTAAAGAATGGGAGGGGGAGTGGAAATGGTTCGTGACGTCCCACTTCCTACAGACAAAGGGGATGGCCATGGGCCCCTGCATGGGCCCCAGCTATGCCTGCCTCTTTGTAGGTTACGTGGAACAGTTCCTCTTCCGCACCTACACAGGCCCCAAACCCCACCTCTTCCTCCCTTACATTGATGACTGTATTGGCGTCGCCTCTTGCTCTCCAGAGAAGCTCGGACAGTTCATCCCCTTCACCAACACCTTCCACCCCAACCTTCAGTTCACCTGGGCCATCGCCAGCACATCCCTCACCTTCCTGGACCTCTCAGTCTTCATCTCAGGCAACCAGCTTGTAACTGATGTCCATTTCAAGCCCACTGACTCCCACAGGTACCTAGAATACACCTCCTCCCACCCACCCTCCTGCAAAAATTCCATCCCCTATTCCCAATTCCTCCGCCTCCGCCGCATCTGCTCCCACGATGAGGCATTCTACTCCCGCACATCCCAGATGTCCAAGTTCTTCAAGGACCGCAACTTTGCCCCCACAGTGGTCGAGAATGCCCTTGACCGTGTCTCCTGCATTTCCTGCAACACATCCCTCACACCCCGCCCCCACCACAACTGCCCAAAGAGGATCCCCCTCATTCTCACACACCACCCCACCAACCTCCGGATACAACGCATCATCCTCCAACACTTCCGCCATCTACAATCCAACCCCACCACCCAAGACATTTTTCCATCCCCACCCTTGTCTGCTTTCCGGAGAGACCACTCTCTCCGTGACTCCCTTGTTCGCTCCACACTGCCCTCCAACCCCACCACACCCGGCACCTTCCTCTGCAACCGCAGGAAATGCTACACTTGCTCCCACACCTCCTCCCTCACCCCTATCCCAGGCCCCAAGATGACTTTCCATATTATGCAGAGGTTCACCTGCACATCTGCCAATGTGGTATACTGTATCTATTGTACCCGGTGTGGCTTCCTCTACATTGGGGAAACCAAGCGGAGGCTTGGGGACCACTTTGCAGAACACCTCCGCTTGGTTCGCAATAAACAACTGCACCTCCCAGTCGCAAACCATTTCCACTCCCCCTCCCATTCTCTTGATGACATGTCCATCATGGACCTCCTGCACTGCCACAATGATGCCACCCGAAGGTTGCAGGAACAGCAACTCATATTCCGCCTGGGAACCCTGCAGCCATATGGTATCAATGTGGACTTCACCAGTTTCAAAATCTCCCCTTCCCCTACTGCATCCCTAAACCAGCCCAGTGCATCCCCTCCCCCCACTGCACCACACAACCAGCCCAGCTCTTCCCCCCCACCCACTGCATCCCAAAGCCAGTCCAGCCTGTTTCTGCCTCCCTAACCTGTTCTTCCTCTCACCCATCCCTTCCTCCCACCCCAAGCCGCACCCCCATCTACCTACTAACCTCATCCCACCTCCTTGACCTGTCCGTCTTCCCTGGACTGACCTATCCCCTCCCTACCTCCCCACCTATACTCTCCTCTCCACCTATCTTCTTTTCTCTCCATCTTCGGTCCGCCTCCCCCTCTCTCCCTATTTATTCCAGAACCCTCTCCCCATCCCCCTCTCTGATGAAGGGTCTAGGCCCGAAACGTCAGCTTTTGTGCTCCTGAGATGCTGCTGGGCCTGCTGTGTTCATCCAGCTTCACATTTTATTATCCTACTATTCAGCTCAGATTTGAATAGGTAGCCAGGTCACTCAAACACCGTGTGACAATCAATGACATTCTTCCCACTCCTGCAGCACCAGCTGATTCACGATGTAAGGAAGTAAAACAGTGAGGACCACAGTGTGCATATTTCCAAAGCCTTGTGAAGGAGTTGGTTGGTCGACCTGGCTGAGATAGAGCACGTGGCATCCTTGATCACATTTGGAATGACAGCACGTTCCTGGCTTATGTCTCTTAACTCTCAGCTTCCCCTTATCCTGCTACCTATCATGAAGAGCAAGCTGCAGATGATGGCACATGGATCACTTGCCTTCCAATTCCCGCCTCTTTACTTTATTGCAACCTTCCCTTTCTGATTTTCTGCTTTCAGGCATCAAGGAACTGGTAACCGAACAAAATACTGCACATGCTGGAATTGTCTCAGAAACAAATGGTACTGAAAATACTCAATAGCTCAGGCAGCCCCTGTGAAACGATTTAGTTCACAATTGTTGCGAAGCAGTGTTGATAAGAAAAGACCCTGTTACTTGATCTGGTTCTTGTAGCCACCAGCTCAGATGCTCGCCCTGGAAACACTTTAAAAATGAGTCTAGTATTGGGATCAGCACCCGGTAAGTCACTGGGCATGAATCAGTTACAATCAGGCCAAGATAACAGATGGTTTATGTGCCAGTTCACCAGAGGATGAGATGGCAGAGAGTTCACTTACAGAGGACGTGGTTGAGAATATCAATGAGGTGGCATCAAACAGAATCCTACTGTGCACAGACATTGTGAAATGCAGCGTGCATTGGCTTGTCTACCAGACAGTCTCTCTTTGTGTAAAGGAAGGTGGAGAAGTCACAAAGTCACCGAGCTGTACAGCACAGAAACAAACCCTTTGGTCCAACTCGTCCATGCCGATCGGATATCCTAATTAATGTAATCCCATTTGCCAGCATTTGGCCCATGTCCCTCTAAACACTTCTTATTCATGTATCTGTTGAGATGCCTTTAAACGTTGTAATTGTACCAGCCTCCACCATTTCTTTTGGCAGCTCATTTCATACACGCACCACCCTCTGTGTGAAAAAATTGCCCTTCAGATCTCTATTAAATGTTTCCCCTCTCTCCTTAAACCTAAGTGCTCCAATTTTGGATTCCCCTACTTTGGGAAAGAGACCTTGGCTTTTCACCCAAGAAGTCTCTCTGTAGACTGGCACAGGACATCATGCAGAACTTACTCTGTCTCAATTCCCCTATCTCCCTGTTGTGTACAACTGTTGTGATATATCACCTGCTATAGCCTTTTGTATGGGTAAGTCAGGTACACCTCTGCTCATCTGAGGACCTGCCATTATTCTCTGCCAAATTCATTTGACTCACCACAACACCATTAGAAAACACTAAAGACAACTTGTAGTCTTGCAGACAGTCTACGTGCAACTTGGGTGTGTGGCCTTTAAATAGTATCTCTGCAGAGTTCAGGGTTTCTCATGTAGCTGAGTTCTTGACCTTTGAGAGACATGCAAATCAGTTGAATGGACCTGCCCGGGGTTCATGTTCGGAAAGTGGGTGTTTACACTAGCTGATAGTCTGACATCATAGTATGGCCAGTTCACTGTTTTCTGTGTGACTCCCTGCTCCAAATGATATGTGACTCGGGCCTGTCCTGGAAACCTCTTGTGGCCAGCACACCACCTCCAGGAGAGTGTTTGAATTCTGCAGCCCTGTTCCCAGAAGCACTGTGTACCTGAATTTCCTATCTGATCCTCTCAGCCAACCACGTGGAACATCATAGGAATTAAATGTGTGAACGTTCCTGAGAGTTTATGATTCAATGCCACTTATAACATTTGATAATACCAGAAGCTAATATTTAAACTGTAAAGGTAGTACTTACTTCTAATAAGTTTATCGAGTTGCTTTAATATTGCCTATTTAATCCTCCCCTTAGTAGCCTGCGTTGTCCATGTGAGGCTAACATGTGCTTTCTGTCTCACCTGCCTTGTTTAACTTCGCCTCTCCATTGCCACACCTGCTGGCACACATTTCTCCTTTACCTTGAACTTGCACTGACCTCTCACTCCCGACTTTCTCTTACCCTCTGCATTTATCTTGAGTGGGGAATGCTGATTCAACACTTCCCAATCACATTGATGTTCGCTTTTCAACTTGCACCAACCTCTTGTGCAGTCTTTGATATTTCTCAAATCTCTCAAGCTCACATCATACATGTGCTTTTTCTCCTTCACATTAATAATCCTTCCATGATCTCACGCCCTGTCGCCCAAAATAGGTTAAAGTTGCTATAGTACATACTGCTCATTATTCCATAATATCTGTATATGCTTATTACAGAATTCTGTAAAATACATTGTATATACGTCATCAGTAAACCACCTTTAATTTCTAAATGCATTATTTAAAAATGGTGCTTCTATTATATCAACTCATTAATGTGCATTTCCTAATCTCAATTCTTTTAAAACAGATATAATCTCTCAGATTGCCTCCTTTCTATCCTTCATGGACACTACTGTAATTTGATCATCCGCCCCTGCTGGTTTTGCATTTGTTCCTTCCTCTTTTAGATAAATAGACAGATGAGTGAGCTTCGTGGTAAAACAGGCCTTATCCTAGAATGTGTAATGTCATTCCAATCAAGATGATTTTGCAGGGAGCTCCACCATGCAGCATGCATTTTTAATGAAGCACAGTGGACAGGTTCTGCCAAGGATGCGGAAACATGGTGTATGCTTGCTAATTGCAGGTAAGTGGAGGTGCAGTTGGCCGTGGCAAAAAATTGGCTCTGACTTTTTGAAGGCTGTATAAATTCATTTAAATTTGTGTTTACAGAAGCCATCAGAGTCCATTTCATGAGACATCTGTTCTGATTACACTTGCCTCCAGTTTCACTGTTTTTACATAATCAAATGTACGAAAATAACTGAAAATATGGCAGTTGGGATATGAATTAAATACATGAGTACATTTGTCCTGAATTAAACTGGGATTGGAGTCACTCCAACTTCTATTAGAGCTTTATTTATTACAGGAGAAAGAGGAATTTGTAAGAGGTGCATATAGCATCAATATTTCAGTAACATCTTGTTTGTTGGATCAGCTCCAGTTCATTCTTGTATAAACATTTGTGTTCACTAAACTGCATTCCCCAACTGCACTGGGCAATTTATATATATGGAGTATGTGAATATCTGCTTTCTATACCTAAAACCCACTCAAACACGTCACCTTTCCACGAGGAGATTCCATTGATGTATAATCAGTAGCAAAAACCGTAGAGCAGGTCCAGCTGGTATAATGATGGCAGAAGGAATCGGGAAAGCAGTCTGCCATCTTCCCACCACTGTAGCATATTACCAGCAGCGGCATCATCTCTCACCACTGTCAACAGTTAACTCGTATTTGAATAGACCTCTGCCATGTGGGTAAACTGCCAAGTAAACCCTAGTGGCTTCCTGGGGTAAGGGATGGAGGACTTCCACTTTTATGGCAGCTCTGTGCTCCACAGACGGATCTCTCAACAGCAGTGGCTGCATCTGCAGTATGGTGCACCTACCCAGTTGTCAGGACTTGGATCATTTACCTGTGACACCACCTTTCAGCAGAACTTTCATCTTTCTGGTGCCCCTCTTTCTCCCTACACAGCGGCCACTTGAACATTGGCACATTAGCCTCCACAGTGGTGCTCCTCTGGGCTTGCAGCTTTGAGAGGACAGCCTCTGTCCTCAGTTGGATGGCAGTTTCACTGGAAGGAGTTAAATGACCACCCAGTACCCAAGACAGTCAACATGTTGTCAAGTCCCACTTTCAATCCTGATGAAGGAACCTCTTGTATTTTAAATTGTATTTGCACCTTTGATTTTTGCCTGTTATTGTATTTGAGTTAAAACAGTAACATTCACACTGTTAGTTTATCAGAGGCCTGGGACCAAAGGTGGGTCAGTGCCACTCAGTAAAACAAAACAGTCCAATCTATCCATCATCAAGAATTGCATTTGTTCCTCCTTCTGAGGTAAGGAGAGGAGACGCAGAATGTGACAGACAGGTAGAATTTTCCAACCATTAATATTCGGGCACTGGTTCTGAAGGAGGGAGCTCTGGAATATGTGGCAGCCTTTTATTTGTGGAATCCAAACATCTAACTGTCAGCACAGTGATGCAATTGCAGCTGCATGAATCTCTTTGCATGAGAAGATATAATGTCAAACATGGAAGTTTCATCGGTTCAATTGTAAAGAAAATCCACAATGTAGAGGACCACTATTGTTATGTCTGGATCAGTATTGCTATGGTAATAACTAAATCCTTTTGCCAAAGGAATAATCCTGTCCAAGAATAACAAAAGTAGAACAATAAAGACACTAGGGTGTGATTGTTGCAATATGCTTATTCCCATTAGGGGGCCATCTTGCATTCAATTAATAATGTACAACTGAAGTCAAACCTAATGAGCAGAATCATCCCAGGCCCCGAAAGATGTGGGCTTTGGCAAGAAATTTGGGGAAATTCGGTGAAATGTCCAGGGAGGCCCTTGATATTAAGACTAAAATGTTTCATTTTCCGACCGGGTGTAAGATGTCGAGTTGATATTCTTGCCAGTGGGTGCTGAGAGCCTTTTTATTTGGGCTTATCACTCAATGTCACTCTCATCAATTCGTCTCACATCATCTATTGCAATGCCCCATTTTCCCACCAATCAAATAGACATTAGATACCAACATTTCCTGAGATGAAAGTTAAATCAGCTACCTGGCAATTCCAGTTCACTACCTGATCCTCTACATCCTTACCTTGTACATTCAACACCAACGTTCCTTACAATTCCTTGTTTCTCCAAGGTCCCATATGGCTGCAGCTCCTGGAACCAGATGTCAATGTATTGGTAAATGGATTGGTGCATCCGGAACCTCTGAGCAACCACCCAGCTTCATGGGAATGTTGTCCAGAACCAATCTCTCACAGCACAGTACAGGAGAAATGATTGGTCTCCTCCCATATCCCCACACCTTCAATCAGCCTCTCTGTTCAATCATGGCACACCCCCATCCACTTAAATGACATTTCTGCACTTTAATGCTGCACTTTGGAGACATCTCTGATTGAAATACTGCTGCAAGGCCATGTTGCACAGAGGTACAGACACCCACAGTAGAGAATGGACCCTCTCCATTTCAGGGCTGTTTGTTCTCTTCGTACTTGCTCATTTTATACCTGTTTGGATGTTCGCAGCATCTTTTCCTTGCCTTTGAGCACTTTGTCACCTCAGCTACAGTTTAATGTAAGATCATCTGTCCTTGTGAATGCTCGTACTTGACAAACACAACGTCATTAGGTGATGCAACTTTAAAGACCTGACATTTGAACATTTCCTGTACTTCCTTTATATTGTTCTGCACTGTGTTCTGAAGTGCATAGAAATTAACTTGTGAATGGAGTCGAGAACACAACCTGTTCACAGGGACTGCCGGCGATTTGTTTAATTTCGCTGTTTAGTGCTTACACGTGGCTAGGAAGTTTGTTGACAGCAGTGACCAATCAAGGAGGTGATCATGTTGTTGTCCAGCCTCAATCGTATCTTCAGTACACACCAGCAGTGAACGGCACAAACACATTGAGATGTGGCCATGTGATTGATGCACTTGTAAAGTCAAAGTAGAGTAACCCTCTGTCATGTCAAGAGGGGCTGCTGTTAACCGGCGTCCCAATGCAATCAGTCAAGGCAGTACCCACTCAGTCTAGGGGCTTGTACGGACTGAAGGTCCATTTCTTTACAGTCCAGGGAGTGCATCATTGTCAGTCCTAAAGAGCTAAAGCAAGTAGTCAGAGGATTTGAGGAATTGTTTTATTCATTTCTGGAATGTGGTAGTCACTGGCTAGCCAGCATTTATTGCCTGTTCCTGGTGGTCCTTGAGAAGGTAGTGGTGAGCTGCTTTCTTGAACCACTGCAGTCCACCTGCTGTGTGTTGAACCACAGTGCTATTAGGGAGACAATTCCAGGATTTTGATCAAGCAGTAGTGAAGGAACAATGATGTATGTCCGAGTCAGAATGGTGAGTGGCTTGGAGCAGAACTTGAAGGTGGTGGTGGTGTTTTCATATATCTGCTGCCCTTGTCCTTCTAGATGGAAGTGGTTGTGGGTTTGGAAGGTGCTGTCTGAGAATCTTTGATGAATTTAAGCAGTCCATCTTGTAGATAGCACACACTGCTGCTACTGAGGGTCAGTAGTGGATGTAGTGCCAATCAAGTGGGCTGTATTGTTCTGGATGGTGCCAAGTTTCTTGAATGTTGTTGGGGCTTGACTCATTTAGGCAAGTGGGGAGTATTCCATCACACTCCTGACTTGTGTTTCATGGTGAACAGGCTTTAAGGAGTCAGGAAATGAGTTACCACAGTATTCCAAGCTTCTGAACTACTGTTATAGCCATTGTGTTTATGGTGAGCCCAGTTGAGTTTCTGTTCAATGGTAACCACCAGGATGTTGATAGTGGGGAATTCAGAGATGGTAACACAGCTGAGTGCCACGGAACAGTGGTTAAATTGTCTCTTATTCATGATGGTCATAATCTGGTATTTGTGTGGTGCAAATGTTAGTTGCCACTTGTCAGCCGACGGAGGGAAGTCATGAAGCAGCTGAAGATGGTTGGGCTGAGGACACTACCCCAAGGAGCTCCTGCAGAGATGTCCTGGAGCTGAGATGATTGACCTCCCATAACTTCAACCATTTTCTTATGTGTCAGGTATGACTCCAGCTGCCAGAGAGTTTGTCCCCTGATATCCACCGATTCCAGTTTTTTATGACTCCTTGATGCCACACCTAGTTGAGTGCAGCCTTGATGTCGAGGGCTGTCACTCTCACCTCTGGAAGTTAGCTTATTTGCCCATAATGCTGTAATGGTTTGGTTCAAACAAACCATGTTTCCACCAGGGCCACTCAGCTCCAGCAGGAGCTGATTAGCCCTGGTGGAAACAAAACTGGGCATCTCTGAGTGCCTATTGAGGAGTTGCATGGACATCAGTCAGGAGTCTGGCCAGTCATCAGTTGGAGCTGTCCATTCGAGTTCACCAGGGTGGGCACTGGCATGGGGATGTGCGGTTGTCAGACACCGGTCTGGTTGTCAGTAAAATTAACTTTGGAAGGGACTATCAGAAGACACAGTTTCAGCAAGGAGATGCTGGGACAGAATACTGAGGATTAGAAGCAGATGCATGAAACGCAGAGGGGATGTGGACGGCAAAAGGGGGAGATTTGACTAATAAGGAGGGAAGCCAGTAGTGCGTGTTAAGACATGGGATACTGCAGGAGGCGGTCAGCAATACTGTACATGGGTGGCAGAGTGGAAGAGGAGAATACATGACAATGGTGGGCAGGACTAGACATAGAATCATACAGCATGGAAACAGATCCTTCAGTCCAACTCACTGATATTGACCCGATGTCCTAATTGAATCTAGTTCCTTTTGCCAGCATTTGGTCCATATCCCTCTAAACCCTCCTGTTCATAGACCCATGCAGATGCCTTTTCGATGTTTTAATTGTACCTGCCTCCACCACTTGCTCTGGCAACTCAGTCCATACATGCACCACCCTTTGTGTGAAAATATTGTCCCTTAGACCCCTTTTATATCTTTCTCTTCTCACCTTGAATGTATGCACTCTAGTTTTGGGACTAGACCCTGCAAAAAAGGCCTTACATATTCATCCTATCCATGCCCTTGTGTTTTTATAAACCTCCGTAAGGTTAACCATCTGCCTCTGATGCTCCAGGGAAAATAGCCCCAGCCTATTCAGCCCCTCCCTATAACTTAAACCCCCCTATAACTTAAACCCTCCAGTCCTGACAACATCCTTGTAAATCAACACACTGCAGAGAGAGGAATGTTGGGCAGTTCAGGGAGCGCCAGATAGAAAGGGACTTGGTGGTTTTGGTCAGGGATTTGATAAACAGGAGTGGCATGGGACAGGGTCTCCAGGCTGCCCTGTGTTACTCTCCATGATCTCTTGATTTCCCAAGTATGACCAATGACTGGAAAGTGGCTATGATCATGTCTGGAATCTTCAATGTTTGTTCCCTGTCCAAAAGATGAGCTTCATATGTCAGATTAAAGTCTGAGATCATTTGGAATCATAGCATTGTGAAATGCAAACAGTGTCCAACGGTGTGAGGTGCTGGTGATGGTCACAAACAACCTTGACTATGTCATTGGCTCTTGCAGATTGAAGGCAGATATCTCTATGAAGCAGAAGTAATCCCTGGCAAATTTAAAGGATGTAATGACAGGTCACAAAACAAAGACGATACATAACATCACAGACTGCACAGAGACTGGAATCTGATTTCCTCCTAATTTGAAATGTAAGAATAACGCAGCAGATTCCTTTATGTAATTTTGCCTTTTGTGAGTAATGTAGAGCTAGGGGAATCTCATGTAGCCTTACAGTGTTGAGAGTCCCGAAGGCTGTGTTTGTCTGCCTGGTGTTGGGTTCAGGATATCTCATCTGGGCTGCAGAGGAACTTGGAGTAGGAGGGAGAAGACCCAGTCGCCATGATTGATGCAGGCACCAATGATGTAGGGTGGAGGAAGGAGGGAGCTGGCTGGCCAATGTGCTGGCTCCACCTGAAGCAAAGTAAATTTGATTTAAACTATCAACTAAATGTTGGTGGTTGTATGGGCTCAGTTACTTGGAAAATAATGGAAAAGATTAAAGTGGGGGAGGTATTGTGGGGGAGAGGTTCTTCCCAATTCTCTGTTTAAAACACCAGGAGACATAGAGACTGTCTTATCAATTTTCATAGTATCGGCAGATGTTATTAAACTTTCAAGAACAAGTAATAGGACAGAAAGCAACAAAAACAAAGTTTCTGGAAAAGCTCAGTAAGTCTGGCAGCATCTGTGAAGGAAAAAAAAACACAGTGAATGTTTTGAGTCCCGTGACGCTTCCTCAGAATCTCATTTCCCCAGTTTTTGTTCATGATTCACAGCATCCGCAGTTCTTTTGGCTGTTAATCGGACAGAAAGTATGGAAAGTGTAAGGAATCTAACTTCAAGCATAGCAAATAAGGATGCAGCTATGAGAAGGGGAGCAGTCATGCACACAATAAATAAAACAAGATCAATGAGCTTGTAGTGCAGGTTGAAATTGGTGGGTATGGTCTTTTGGGTATCACAAAGATATGGCTGTAACAGATTTAGGCCTGGGAACAAAATTTCCCAGGATACACGATTTACCAAAAGTTCAGGCAAATGAGCAAAAGGGTCGACTCACATTGTTAGTGAGAAATGAAATTAACTTGATAGGAAAAAGTAATATACAGCTAGAAAACGTAAAAGCCATGTGGATAGAGTTCAGGAACTGCAAAAGTAAAATGCCCTTATATGAGTTATGTACAGACCTGCTAGCAATGGTCAGGATGTAGGGAAGAAAATAAATCTAGAGATATAAAAGGCATATAAGAAAAGCACAATTACGATAATCATAAGGTATTTCAATATGCAGGTAGACTGGGAAAATTAGGTTGGTAGCAGATTTCGAGAAAGGAATTTATGGATGCCTACAAAATGGCTTTTTGGAGCAGCTCGTAGTGTGGCCAAAAAGGAACCAGCAATTCTGAATTAGGTGATGTATAATGAAACAGACTTGACTCGGAAAGTTAAGATGAAGGAAGCCTTTGGAGGCAATGACCATAATATGGTAAATTCACCCTGCAGTTTGTGAGGGACAAGCTGGAATCAACTAGTACAATTGAACGAAGCTAACAAAAAATACATGAGTGAGGAGCTGGCCAGAATTTATTGGAAGGGCAGCCTATCGGGGGTCACAGTGGAGAAGCAATGGTAGGAGTTTCTGAGGATATTTGGTAAGCAGAGAAGAAATTTATCCCAATGAAGGAAAAACACATTCTAAGGGGAGGATGAGGTAACCATGGCTGACAAGGGAAGTCAGCGTCAGCATTAAAGCAAAAGAAAAATTACGTAATGAAGTGAAGATTAGCAGGAAGCCAGAGAAACCTGAAAGCCTTTAAAAACCAGAAAGGATAATGAAAAAAAATCAATGAGAGAAGATGAAATATGAGGGTAAGATGATTTGTAAAATAATAAACGATTGCAAGAGCCTTTTAGACATCTAAAAGGTAAGGGAACCAAGAGCGGACATTGAGCTGCTGGAAAATGAGGCTGGAGAAGCATTAATGGGGAACAAAGAAATGGTGGAGGAATTGAATAGAAACTTTGCATTAGTTTTCACAGTGGAAAATACCAGCAGCGTTCCAGAACTTCAACAGAATCAGGGAGTTGAGGTGAATGCAGTGGCCATCACTAAGGAGAAGGTACTGGGGAAGCTGAAAGGTTTGAAGGTGGAGAAACCACTGAGACCAGATGGACATCGCCCCAGAATTCTGAAGGAGATGGCTGGGGAGATTGTAGAATGTTGGTGGTGATCTTTCAGGAAGCACTCAAGTCAAGGAGGGTCTGAGCAGACTGGAAGATGGCATGTAACACCCCTGTTTAAGAAGAGAAGAAGGTAGAAGACAGGAACTATAGGCTAGTTAGCCTGACCTCGGTCATTGATAAGGTTTTAGAATCCATTATTAAGGGTGAAATGGCAAAGCACTTGGAAGTGCATAATAAAACAGGGCTGAGTCAGCATTCCTTTGTCAAGAGGATGTCATGTTTGACAAATCTGTTTGAATTCTTTGAGGAGGTAACAGGCAAGGCAGACAAAGGAGTGCCAGTGGATGTGATATGAAGAGCGGCTGAGGACTCTGGATCTGTATTCAATGGAGTGTAGAAAGTTGAGGAGAGTTCTCACTGGAACTTGCAGAATGCTGAGAGGCCTGAATAGGATGGATGTGGAAAAGATGTTTCCACTATCAGAAGAGACTTGGACGCAAGGGCACAACCTTGAGGCTAGTGATGGGACACTTAGAACTAAGATGAGGAGAAATTTCTTCAGCCTGAGTGTGGTGACTGTGTGGAATCCATTGCTGCAGAAGGCTGTGATGGTCAAGTTATTGAATGTGTTTAAGACAGATAGATAGGTTCTTGATTAGTAATGGGATCAAAGGTTACAGGGAGAAGACAGAAAAATGGGGTTGAGAAACATATCAGTTTAAATGATAGGGCAGACTCAATAGACTGAATGGTCTCATTTAGCTCATATATCTAAATGGCCTTATGGACTAGTGGTATGGTACCCCTCCAAATAGATCTAGTAGCTTTAGTCATTTTCTTCAAATGTTTAATGCTCATGTTTTGCAGATCCCAATAGATCAAAACTTAGATCTGTTTGATGACAGCTGCACTTTTACATCTGCAGTTAATTTCATGAACTACCCAGATACAAATTACAATCTACTTCTGATTTTCTGCTGGTACCAATAAACAATGAAAATGGTGGGTGCTGGATTGGTGAGTGGGAATTCAGATACAGAGACTGTCGCGTCATTTCGGATTTGACCTGCTGCCCTTGCACCTTAGTGAAAAATTTAGGTCACTGTGAAAACATCAAATGAAGTGTCAAATTGCAGAGTTCTATTTGTGAGCATTCATATTTCGAGAGAGACTACAACAAGTCAACCACTCAGCAATTTCAATTATGGGATTTTTTTCTGCTTTGCTCAGCATACTGCAAATTGAAAACAAAAACAATGAATTTGCATTTCACCAATATAATTATCTATTGATTAGGAATAATGCTTTCCATCGTTTCATCTGTTCAAATCCTCCTCAAAATTAAGCTGAAGTAAATTAGATGGTTTACAACAAATGTGTCTCATCTTAAGATTCGTTTCAGCGATCATATACAGAAATTTTATTCACTCAGTGCCAGACCCCAGTGTTTGTGTCATATAAGTTGTTGTTGTATGATATTTCTATTGTATCAGTAGTAACTTGAAAAAGGCAACAAAATGGGCAAGCATCATCTGAATTTGTCATGTTCAGTGTTGCTTAGTAATACTCATAGTTCCAGGATATTTTAAATGTTACTTTGTCAGAAAGCATCCATAACAAGATTAACTTGATAATAATGTTACAACCGACTTCTGAATGCAGAAAGTGACATTTCTTCTCAGTTCAATTTCTCTGCCTCGACATATCTCAAAGAGAATTTGACTCATGAATTGTTAAAGAGACAGTGCAGGCAAAGTTGGTCATACAAATGTTGCAAAACCTATATAACCTTAAAATTACATTTACAGGAAAGCACTTATGATCACAATAGATTGTGTGGGGCTTGTCGACTCAATACTGCTGACCTAATTATTGTTTGAACCCAAGCAAGGCTTGCACTTAATCAAAGACATTCACTCCCCACATATGGTTATCCCTAGCCCCTGTGTCAAACCTTCATTTTATCAAACTGGAGATTGTGTCGATGTAGTGACAGCTGATCCACACCAAAATAGAGGTGTGGTGTACAGCAATTATGCAGATTGGATTCAGTGCTCTATTTATGGTGAAATTGCATGAGAAGAATTCACAGTAACAAGATGGGTCAGTCTGTGATTGTGACAAACTATCCCTTCTCATTCTTGTTGACCTGTCTGCTATGTTTGACCCAGTTGATTCCATCTTCCTCATCCAGCTAGGTGGGTCTGCAATTGCCTGATCATTTTTTCATCTACCTAGCCATAGAATTATTTGCAATTACTTCACTTTTCATGTCTACACTGTTACTTCTGGTTACCCCCTAGCATCCTGCCTTGGCTTCTTCTGTTTGTGTAGCTGCTCCTCAGTGAATCAACTGAAAACTCAGTTTCTGCATTTTTGCAAATGACATCTAGCTTTACTCCACCACAACCTCTTCTCTACTCCTGTCTCTAAGAAGGGACACTGCTGATCCAACATTCAGTGCTGGATGAGCCATAATTGCAATTCAATTAAGTATTGAAAAGATTCAACCCATTGCCTTTGCTCCCTGCTCGAAGCTGTATTCCCCAGCTACATATTCCTTTCCTCTTCTGTCTGAGGCAAACTTTTCACAATGTTGATGATGATTTCGTCCCTGAAATGAGATTCCCATCACACTTAATTAAGATCACATATTTTTACTTCTGTAACATCCTGTCTAAACTCACTCACTGCTGAAATTCTCACTCCATGCTTTTTCTTGCCTTGGGAGTTGACTATTTTAGTGTGCTCCTGTCCAGTCTGTCTCATTTATAAGCCTGAACAGATCCAAAATTCCACTATTTGAAACCTAGATTGCACAAAGTGCCCGTGATTCACCACCTTCTGTACACTGAAATATATTTACTCCTGGTGAGATGAGCTCTAAATGTCAAAATTCTCATCTTTGTTTGCAAATCCCTTCAATGCTTTGCAGCTCTCTATATCTGCAATTTTCTCCAGGCTTGTAGTCTTCCGAGTTCTCTACATGCTAATTCTGGTCTCTTGAGCATCTGCTTTTTTGTAGTTCGATTACTGCCAAAAACCCGAATACTGGGATTCCATCCTCAACTTATCATTCTCTCCACTTTCCTTTTTTCCTACAAGATGTCTTTTAAATCTACCTTTTTGATTTTCAATGAACTCAGTCCTAACATCTCTCTAGTAAACTATATTTGACACTAAGCTACATATCTTCCTGTGAATCGGCCTGGTACATTGAACCATGGTAAAGATGCAGTAGAAAACATAAATGATTTTTGCAAACAGAGTATAAGGCGATATGTTGTGAATACTTAACATATAATACAATAGAAGGCTGTTCAGTTCAGATTGCTTACATCTGCTCTTTAATTCTGCTTTCCCGCTCTTTCACCAAACCTGTCATTTCTTTACTTGTCATTAATGCAATTCTCCCTAAACATTACTACAGCATCCATTTACACTATTCTTTCAGGAAGAACATTTCCAATTTCAACTCTCTGTGATTAAAAGTTTTGACTTGCCAACACAGTCTTTGTCTGATCACTTTAAAACCATGTTCACCAATCCCTTCTGACACTGTGTAGTTTCCACTTATTTAGTCTATCAAATCCCTTGATTTTCAACATTTCAATCTTTTTTAATCTTCACTACATCCAAAGAGAACAACCTAACCTTCTTCAATTTCTGTGTGATACTCAGAGTTGAACATAATTATCTAGCTGAAGCCTAATCAGCATTTAAAAGAGATCTTAGTGCCAAACAGCACAGGCGACCATTCAGTCCTTAAAACTATGCTTGCTCTTTATTGTGCAATTCAGTCAATCCATTCCCCTGCTTTATTCCTGTGACTCTGTTGGCTTATTCCCTTCAATTGTCAACCCATCATTTTAATTCATCAATTGTCTCTGCTTCTACTATCCTCGTAGCCAGAGTTTTAGGTCATTATCATTTGCTCTGTAAAAATGTCCATCTTCTCAATTCTCTATATCCCTTGACCAAAACATTAAATCTTTGAACCATCAGCTAAAATTAACAGCTTTGTTTTGGCTACTTTATTCAAACCTGCCAAAATCTCTGTACATCTCTGTCAAGTCTCCCTTCAAGTTTCTTTGCTCCAGCAAGAATGACTCAACCTTTCCCAACTAACCTGAAACACACACTTGCTTGACTAACCACTGGCTCAATACGTCCTGTCACTTTCCAAGATCGACACACAGGAACTCCCGTGCCCCTCTGTTCCTGCATTCTCTTTTGTATTTGGCATCAATTCCCTGATTTTATGATGTATTCTGCTATTAATAAACATAAAGATCCCAAACATACTTTGAGCAGCCTTTGCAGCCTGCCTGACCACAATCAAAGAGTTGTGCCGATACTCTAAAGTCTCTGTTCTTGCATCCTTTCATCTGTGTGCCCTCTCGTTGCCTCTTTGCCTGTCATTCTTATTGAAATGTTTCATGTTAAATTTCTTGATTAAATGTCATCTGCCGTACATGCCTAGTTCATATGGCCGTTCATGATTTTGCAAAATCTGCTACTATCCTCCTTACAACATATGTGAGTTTTATGTCTTCTGCAAACTTTGATAATATACGCAGTGTAGGATCATTAATTTATATCAAAGAGCAATGATCCTAATACTCATCCTGTACATATTTATCCTCCCTGTAAAACAGATATTCACTATTGTTTTCTGTTCATTAACCAATTTTGTGTCTGTGGTGATATATGGAGCCCTTTAAACTCATCAATTTAATTCTGATGAGAAGTATTGGGATCTATAGTTTCAGGAACTCTAATGTATGATTGGAATTTTACATCTGGACACACACATTGCTAATGTGTACTGATCACAGGAGGATGAAAACTTAGCATAATGTCCATGTGCCGTCTTTGCACTTGCCTGGATTATATAATGCACACAGGAAGCTTGTGCTGCACCTTTGCAACAACCTCACAATCCTCAGTCTTATGGGTGCTATGGTACGGGTTAGTTTCAGTGCTGTGTCCCTACTACTCTGAGAACTAAAATGTTACATTTTGTGTGCCTTTACAAACAGGAGAAAATAGTACACCTGCAACTGTTGTCACCACCACTAAAACAGAATACCTTGTTTCTGTTTGTGCGAGCATTCTACGAGTAAATTGACTGTTTCATATCTTGTATTACAACAGTGACTACACTTCAAACATCCTTCCTTGACTATAAAATACTTTAGGATGTCCAGAGCTTGTGAGAGGCACTACATAAGTTCAAGAGCTTTATTTCTCTTAGCTGTTTATCAGTTAAGTTTCTTATAATCTTTTATTTTTATTCACTTGCATTTCACTTTGTTATCTTGAGTGCCAGTTTTGGATTCTTCAAATTTTGTATTTTTTAGTTACATTTTGTTCCCTGACAGGAGATTGTGCACCTAAAATTAGCACTAATACCCTGTAGTAATAGTCTTTTGATAGTTCCCCATGGGAAGATGATGTATGACGAAGAACATTACAGCCAGAAGCAGGCACCCCATCTGTATATCTTCATTCAACTGGGAAACAACTCTGCAGTATTCAAAGCTAGTTCTTTGGAAAGTGTCAAGAGCCTGAACTATGTTGTGTTTTTCTAGTTTTCAAACACTCCTGACAATTATGGAATTATTTTGCCTGGGTTCACAAAAATATTGATTTTTTTCATTTTTTGTTTGGCTCCGAGTGCAATGTTTTCTGAGGTTTGACAGAGCTATAACAGCCGTGCATCCTAAAACAAGAAATGTGGTCCTATTGACCTGTAGAGAATGACAGGTATGCGGTGGATAAATATAGATTGCTTTATATTAACATTAAGCTGCAGAATAGGGTATTCAAAGAAGGAAAAGAAGCCTAGATAGGTCTGTAAGTTCATGTGTTGAAGACATGGCATTGCAGTTTGTTCTGAACAGAATAATTTAGGATTTGCTTATCCCACCAACAGTTCCTTACAATAAAACAGCAAAAATTGCATTCACCTCTTTTGCTACTTATTGGCTAAATTTCCCTGGCTGCAGTTTTCTGTAGAGGTTGGTCCTTATAACGCCAAAAAGATCTCCGAACAGTTCACTGAAGAATATCTTTCGCCATTCCTTTTAAGTACTATCTGAGCCCCATGTCAGCTCATTCCAACAGATAACAAATAGCAGAATTGAAGAACTTCTCAGCAATACTTGTAGCTAGGTATGAACAAACACAACATTGCAGAAGAAGGACAAAAATCAGAAATGGAAGTACAGCTCATAGAAAGAAGGGATAAGATTGCAAGGTTTGGTGAAAGCAGCAAAATCAATGGATTAGGAGGTCAGGAAGAGCGTTTCTTGGCTCTTAGATGCAGCATGGAGGTAGAAAAGAGGAAAAAACCCACTGCTGTTTGAGAGAGTCAAGAATATAGAAGTTAATGGGAATAGGTATTCAACGACATGAATGCGAGGAGTCTGCACCCAAGAGCCTAGATACTGTGCTGGAAAAATGTCCACTGAACATTGATGGGTGCTTTAAGGTCGGTGAATGTATCTTCATTGTGTCCTAATGCCTTGGGCCCAAATATCCTTAGTTGCTTTGTGAATAACCTTCCCTCCATCATCAAGTCAGAAGTTTGGACATCGGCTGTCGATTGCACAGTATTCCGATCTGTTCATAGGTTTCTGAACATTTTTTCCTCCACATCAGAAATACAGAATAAATCCAAGTAATGATGATAGGGCAAAGAGAGACATAGGAAAATGCAGGAGGCAATGGCCTTGTGGTGTTATCACTGGACTGTTAATGTAACCTGCAGGCAATGTTCAGGGGACCTGGGCTCGAATCCGGCCACTGCAGCTGGTGGAATTTGAATTCAATAAATATCTGGTGTTAAGAGTCTAATGATGACCAAGAATCCAATGTCGGTTGTCAGGAAAGGCTCATCTGGTTCACAAATGTACTTGTGGAAAGGAAACTGCACCCTCTCCACCTATCTTCTTTACTCTCCATCTTCGGTCCGCCTCCCCCTCTCTCCCTATTTATTCCAGTTCCCTCCCCCCATCCCCCTCTCTGATGAAGGGTCTAGGCCCGAAACGTCAGCTTTTGTGCTCCTGAGATGCTGCTTGGCCTGCTGTGTTCATCCAGCCTCACATTTTATTATCTTGGAATCTCCAGCATCTGCAGTTCCCATTATCTCTGCCATCCTTACCCAGTCTGGCCAACATGTGACTCCAGATCCACAGCAATGTAGTTGACTCATAACTGCCCTCTGGGCAATTGGGGATGGGCAATAAATGCTGGCCTAGGCAGTGACACCGTCATCCCATGAGTGAATTTTAAAAAAGGCATTTAACACTTGGTGATCAACCTTGTGACTTTTTCTGCAATAGCTCTAGGGCTGAAATCTTTATTTCATGTATAAATGACCAAAAATAGAGGCAATACTCAAAGTATGATCTGACCAGAGCACTGTACTTCTGGTGACATTTTCTTTTGAAATGATTCTCCATTGGCTTTGTGAATTACTGCACTCTATATTGGGTTGCAATGCTGCATGACTGCCTAAGTCTCACAATTCCCTTTCAGAATCATCCATAACCATTTCAAAGCCATTCATCAAGTATGTATGCTGAACATTTTTCCTTATGCCCCTGTTTTACACTTGTGTGCATTAACTTTCTTGTGCTGTCCCCAAATGAAATATATATTTTATCCACCTCATTCTGTAATTGTCAAATTGATTCCTCTGATTCGATCACACTGCTAATTTGGTATCAGTCTGTATCTTTTAACATTTTACGTAGGGTGGCCGTATCCGACTCATGAATTCAAATTATCCAATGCATTCCACATTGAACCCCGCAGCATCACAGTTAATAATGTCCCAACCTCCAAACCATTGTAAGTTAATAAATACTCATTCCTAGAATTTGTCTTGAATCCCTTCAGATTTGTATATGACTGAGTAAAGCAGTCTAGGTACACCACAACATAGGCATTACCGTGTCTACACAGTGTGTCATTTTCATGTAAATATTGTTGATCAAGTGAGACTTTCCTCCTCTAAGCTGACTTGATCCATTATTTATTATTTTATAATTGCATATAATTTTTAAGTTTCATTAATTTCATTATTTTATGAAGTGTTATTGTGTTACTTTCTTTACTATTTAAGTCAATGATTCTGCTTTGGATGACATTTGGGCTGGAATACTTAAATATTTTAATACTTGGAGGTAATAATTTACAACATCTACAAAATTATGCTCATCCTCAATTGCATTTTCATGTTTTAAATTTTTCATATCTTCTCCCAGTGCAAGCTTAAATTGCAGGACTGAATTTTTGGGGTCATGCTTACCCTCTGCTTTTGAGCTTTTTCTATGTGTCTCTTTGCCCTCAGATTGTCACTTCGACATATTCTCCATCTTTATGTCAATATTTTCTCTGCCTGCAGAAATTATAAAGTTGGTTTTTGTTCCTTATGTTAAATAAACCAGAAGTTAGATAACTGGTATTTACTTTGGGCTTATTAACTTTAGGAATGTATTTGCCGTAATTCTCAGCAATATTCATTTAAGATGTGTACTACATGCCATCTACTAAAGTGAAGCACCTACCACATTCCATTTGCTTTCGTTGTCCCTTCATTTATTTGCATTTAGTAAAACTAAATATTCGTCTTAACCAATCTGTGGGAATGGGAACCATAACTTCAATACTTTGTACATTAATTGTGTTAGTAGTGAAAACCAAGTTAAGTGCTTATTGCATTCTAGGTAGACTAGATCAGGAAGTGTTTCGATTGCCAACTTTAGGTGCAATCCTCCTCCACCCTCAAATGTGGGCCATGATGAAAAAAATTGGAAATTAGTGGAGAGCTCAAGTGAAGCCCTTTTCTACATCAAAATGAAAAAGGTGCATTTTTCAATGAAGTCCTAAATGTTAAGATGAGGTTCTCACTAGTGAGAAGTGAGACACATAATAAGTCGGATTATCACTCATTATCACCATCATTACTACATAATCTCACTTCAATAATTTGTAACCTCCCATTTTCTAACCCATCAGATAGAAACGAGACACCAACATTCCCAACATGAAAATCTGAGAGGTGACATGGAGATTTCAGCTCACTGCTGCTCCCCAGACCTCAATCATGGAAACAGCATCGCCTTTTTCAGGGCACATTGTATTGGCAGCACCTGCATGCACCCTGTGTCCACAGACATTAAAATCTGACATGTGCCAGTTCCACTGCATCATTATGGTGCATCTGTGATCAATGTGTCGTACATCTCTAATATTCAATACTGCGCTGTGGACCACACCAGCACCTTTCAATACAATGTTGCTGCAATGACAGGTGCCCACATCAATGACTGCACTAGGGTGCATCTCAAGGCTGTTCATTCACTCTCAATGGACTCAATTACCTTGTTCCTACCTGAATGCTCTCAGCATCCCTGCCTTACCTTTTTGCATTTTCCTTTTCATCCAGAACTCAAGGCTTACACTACATCTGTTTTGACTTGCTGTTCAGTGCAAACATAAAGCCAGGCAGCTTCTCATAGTTGACAGCATCAATCAAAAGGTTGGACAGTTTGCTGTATGGCACCATTCTTCATCGTACTTTATGCGCCAGCAGTCTGTTGATCAAACACTCTGTGTATGTATCAACCAAATAGTCAACTCTCGAAGTTGATGGAGTTTAGTGCTCTGTCGAATTGATGGAGGTGGTGTTGGGGGTGGGGTGTGGGGGTTCGGGGCAGGGAGCGGGGCTGTGCTTCCGTCAGGCAGGGTCTCCCAGTACAGGCAGTCAAGGGCGTCACCCAATATAGATTGGGGTACAGGGGCCTCATTAGCCGGCCATTCAGGGCACACAGGATCCTATCCTCAAAGGGTGTGAGGAGTGGAATGTCAGGCACCTCGCCATCCATCCTGGCTCTTCCTGCCTGACTTTAGACAAGTTTCACCAAGAACGAGAAAGTAATGGACCAGATGAAATAAAAATGGCTGGCACAGTTGTTTAGTGTTGATGCAAGCTGGAGACAGGTAGCCAGGTGCCTTGAGTAGGTAAGGAGAAGGCAGAGACCACACGGGGTAAGTGTACAGGCGCTTTGGGTAGGAGCGAGTAAGTGACGGAAAGTGTTGCATATGACAGTGAGAGTGGTAGAGCACGAGCTTTAGCATAAGTGGGTGAAGTAACAGAGGGAGGTAGCAATGTGAAGATGGTGCTACTTATCCTGGTTGAGTAGACAATGTGATTGACCTACCTCCGGAAACCCTTTGTATTTCTCCAGACCATTGAGATTGCATATGTGAGTTTTATGTCATCTGCAAACTTTGATAATATACGCAGTGTAGGATATTGTTGATAATCTGATATAGTTGATAATCTGATTCCATGCTGGCAGAATCTGATTTCGAAGCCTTGTTTGTCAGTCCTGTGGGAAGAGGATGGCCCTTCTCTGTGTCACCCAGCCTGCCAGGTCATCCATGCCCATGCCCGTAAAGCAATGTGCCAATTTCCTCTTGTCTGTCATGGACAGAATAAATGCAATGAACTGTGCAGAACAGTTCCAGATCAGTGGTAGTTTATCAAGTGCATAACAGCCTTTTGAAGATTGCACCAATTCTAGCATATCCCAACAATGAAGAGTACTTCCATCTATGGTGAGTAGGAGAATTGGATAGCATTGGTAGACAGGGACACCAATGGGGCATTGTAGGTAGTTAATGAGACTACTTTGGGTTAGTAATGTGAGAAGCCTCACTAGACCTCATGGAGAGAGACCCCTTATGAATTTTGACAAAAATGACACATTGCCAATTTCTAGTAAGATTCAGCCCTGTGACTTGAAACCACTTGGGCTTTCTGAGTTTATACTTGGTGTATCAATCAAGGAGGAAAATTCATGTATCATAAATGTGTGTGGACAAGTAGAAGGAAAGGCCTCATTAGGAGCAAATGAAACCATTGCTGAATTTGCCACCTTAACCTAAGAAAGTATTCTTAGTTTTAGCATTCCAGAAAAAAATTGCAAATACGCCAGCCCAATTTGCCCATTGTTCAGGGCTTGAGCAGCTTTAAATTTTGCAATACAAGCTTTGGCTCCTATATTAAATTGGATAAAAGTAAAGTCACCAGAGTCCTACCAGACCATAGGGCAGCTTTCTCATTCGAGAGAGATGACTGGAGGTTTAACCTGAAAGTCACCATCTCTCAGGTGAATGGAAAGGTTGAGATAGAGAATCCTCAGCTGGTGCAGGAATTTAACTCACATTGTTGGAATGACTCACCAACCACACAGCCAACTGAGCTAGGGTGCAGGCATAGAAAAGGCTTTCTTCAGAATGTGTTTTCTGCAACATTGGGCTGGAATTTTAAACAAAATGTTTGCAGAATCATCTCTTGAAAGGCCGCAGCTCACCTTAAAATCAGAAGTTGCACTAATGACCAAAGCAAAACCCAAATTGTTCAGAAACTCATTGATGGCTATTGGTGAAGCAGCTGAAATTGGTTGGGCCTCGGACACTACCATGAAGTGCTCCTGCAGAGATGTCCTGGATCTAAAATGATTGGCCTTCAAAAACTGAAACCATCTTCCTTTTCTGCTAAATATGGTTCCATCCAGTGAAGAGCTTTCCTCCAGATTCTAATTGACTTCAGTTTTTCTAGGTCCCCTTGTTGCCACATTTGGTTGAATGCTGGCTTGATGTCAACGGGCAGTCACTCACATCTGGAACTTAGCTTATATGTCTATGTTTGCCTCAAAGCTGTAGCAAAGTCTTGAGCTGAAAGGCCCTTTCAGAACACAAACTAAGCATCAGAGCAGGCTATTCATTTGTAAGTGTTGCTTGATAGCTCAGCTGGTGACTCCTTCCATCACTTTGATGATTGAGAGTAGACTAATTGATAACGCTGGATGTGTCCTGCTTTTTGCTTCTGTTAATGCAAAAGAGTTAGTGGTGTTTTGTCAGGAGGTGCTCCAAAGGAAAAGTGCTTCTTTTTGAGGCCGAAAGCAATCTCTTGGTAAAACACAGTAAAGGGAGTTGTCTGATTGTTCCATTATAGTCCTCGGGCTTTAGGCTATTTGGTTTTAGTGAGGAAGAAATTCCCTGTAATTGAGAGGAAGATAAGCCACCTTCAGCAAGCAGAGCAAGCAATGATATTTTAAACTGTCTATATTACAGAGGCGGAGGTGTTGGATGTCTTAAAGTGCATAAAGGCGGATGAATCCCCAGGGCTTGATCTCAGAACTTTGTGGGAAGTGAAAAAAGTGATTGCTGGACCTCTTGTTCAGATAGTTGTATCATCAATAGCCACAGGCGAGGTGTTGGAAGACTGGAGGGCGACCACCGTGGTGTTATTAATTAATAAAGGTGGTAAGGAAAAGCCAGCGAACTGTTGACTGGTGAGCCTGACTTCAGTGGTGGGTAAGTTGTTGGAGGGGATTCTAAGATTTATGTTCATTTGTAAAGGCAAGGACTGGTTAGGAATGGCCAATATGGCTTTGTGCATGGGAAATCATGTCTCACTGACTGAGTTTTTTGAAGAAGTGATAAAGAAGATTGATGAAGGAGAGCAGTGGATCATTGTCTACATGGATGGCAGCAAGGCTTTGAATAAGGTTCTGCATGGTAACAAAGTTGGATCACATGGAATCCACGGAGAGTTAGCCAATTGGATACGTAATTGGCTTGAAAGTAGGAGACAGAGTTTGGTGGTGGAGGGTTGTTGTCTGGACTGGAGGCCTGTGGCCAGCACTGTGCCACAAGAATCAATGTTGAGTCCACTGCTTTTTGTTATTTATATGAATAATTTGGATGTGAATATAGGAGGTATAGTTAATAAGTTTGTCAGTGACACTAAAATTTGTGGCGTCGTGGGTAATGAAGAACTTTATCTCAGAGTGCAATGAGATGTTGATCAGATGGACCAATGGGTCGAGGAGTGGCAGATGCAATGTAATTTAGATAAATGTGAGGTGTTGCATTTTGGTAATACAAATCAGGGCATAATACTTATGTAATAAATGGTAGGATGCTGGGGGGGCAGGGGTTGCCAAACAAGAGGACCTTGGGGCACAGGTTTATAGGTCCTTGAAGATGTAGTCACAGGGAGAAAGGACAATAAAGAAGGTGTTTGGTTCACTTGCCTTTATTGGTCACAGCATAGAGTGTAGGAGTTGGGAGGTCATGTTGCAGCTGTACAGGACACTGGTTAAGCCACTTTTGGAATACTGCATTCAGTTCTGGTCTCCTTGCTACAGGAAAGATGTTGTTAAAATTGAAAGGGTGCAGAAAAGAGTTGCAAGGATGTTGGCAGGGTTGGAGGGTTTGAGCTGGAGGGAGAGGTTGAATAAAGCTGGGGCTAGTTTCCTTGTGGCATCAGAGGTTGAGGGGTGACCTTAGAGGGGTTTATAAAATTATGAGGGGCATAGATTAGGTGAATAGCCAAGGTTTTTCTCCCAGTGTAAGGGAGTCCAAAACTAGAGGGCATAGGTTTAAAGAGAGAAGGAAAAGATATAAAAGTGACATAAGAGACAACTTTTTCACAGAGGGTGGTGCATGTATGGAATGTGCTGCCATAGGAAGTGGTGGGCACTGGTACAATTACAACATTTAAAAAGCATCTGGATGGGTACATAAATAGGAAGGGTTTAGAGCGATATGGGCCAAATGCTGGCAAATGGGACTAGATATATTTAGAATATCATGTTGGCGTGGACGAGTTGGACCAAAGGGTCTGTTTCCATTCTGTATGACTCTATGACTCTATAATGCAAATTAAACTTTCTGATCGACAATACTTTCGAGGACATACCAGATGGAGTTTAGTGTGATCATTGCCTTTGGCTTATAATCTATTGACACATGCAGGTTGAAAACATCACTATTATCAAAGTAGTTACAGTGGATGATTAGGATCAGATGTTTCAATGTCCAAATGTCCTTGGTTGATAACAGATGTTATTGATGCAACAGAAAGCCTTGTTCCAAAGAGTGATCTAGACAGTATTTCTTCTTCTTCAAATAATGCGAGCATCTGGAGATGCTGCTGCAGGAAGGCATAATAGCTGTTTCTTGAATAATGGCTATTAATATTCATGTTTCTGTAGTCAGATACGACTTGAACAATGTGTAAATATAAACTACTTCATATTACGAAGCCCGTGGGATTGATATGTAGAGCCCTGATGTTAATGTGTGTATTATGTCCAAATTTCTGCACTGAAGGGAATTCTGCCAGCTGCCTTCAAGATTCCTTTCTGCATGGAAAGGACTGGAAGGAGGCACCTCCTCCAAATTAACCGTTGCGATGTTCTTGGCATTGCCTGATGTGACAGATATCTTTTAGGTTACTTTGGAAGGATTTTGTAACAAAGAGGAGTCATGCTGTGATAACTTTTACTTCTATTGTAAAGATGTCATTCAGCACATGTTGTGTACAGTTCATTCTGCATCAGTCTTTCTCTAGAGAGGCTGCTCACAAGGATACACTGAGTTAATCATGTCAAATGACCGGTAAATTTGGATTGATAATCCAGAGCTAGTCCTGTCATATAATTGGTCTAGTCAGATTGATTCATAGGCGTAATAATGTTACATAATGATTGGTTAACTGCATCCTGTTAAGGACCATGAACGTGAATGATGTTATTGAACAATAACAATGAGAATGTGTTGGCTACCAAGGGATTTGACAGAGTCCTGACCTCTGGGTCAGTTGTCTGGGTTCATGGTGCATTTTGGAATATGATACGATTGGAGGTGTATTCTAACACATCAGAACCACTGGGGACTGTAGAATATTTGTAGGGAAATTATAAGACAATTTAATTTTAATAGCATAGATTTAGTGCAAATTATATTGACTATAGGGTTGGTGATATGGCATAGAGCACTTTAAGACCATAAAGTGGAGGAATAAACATATGCTATTCAGCCCATTGAGTCTGCTCCAACACTCAGTGAGATCATGTCTCTTCTGATAAACCTTAACTCTTTTTCTTGCCTTTTCCTCTTATCTCTTGATAGCCATAATGATTAAAAATATATATATCTCCCCTTTGAATATACTTAATAACATATCCTCTACTGCTTTCTGCTGTGACAAAATTCCACAGATTCATTACTCTGAGAGAAGAAATTCAGTCTCATCTCTGCTTTAATTGGGTGACTCCTTGCTTTGAGGTTATTCCCTCCAGTCCTAGACTCACACAAGGGAAAACAACCTCTCCACATCTACCCTGTCAAGTCCACTAAAAATTTTACATTTCAATACAATTGCCTGTCATTGTTTTAAGCTCTAATGAGCACAGGCCCAAACTACTCAACTACTCCTCATAAGACAATCCCTCCATTTCAAGTGGTATCAGCCCAGTGAATCTTCTCTGGGCTACCTCCAATGCCAGGATACCTTTCCTTAAATTCTAGATGTGGTCCAGCAAGTGCCTTGTGATATTTTAACAAGACTTATCTATTTTTATATTCCACTGGCTCTAAAATAAAGGCTAACATTCCATTTGCCTTCCCTATTACCTGCTGAACTTGGATACTAGCTTTTTGTGATTTATGCACAAATACTCTCAAATCCCTCTGTGGTATAGCTTTCTGCGATCTTTCCCCATTTAAATAATATTCACCTTCTCTATTCTTCCTGACAAAGTACATAACCTCACATTTTCCTATGCTACATTCTATCTGTCAAGATGGGTGCCATGGTGGCTCCGTGGTTTGCCCTGCAACCTCACCGCGCCAGAGAGCTGGGTTCAACTCCAACCTCGGATGACTGTCTGTGTGGAGTCTGCACATTCACCCTGTGTCTGTGCAGGTTTACTCCAGGTGCTCCGCTTTCCTGCTACAGACCAAAGATATGCAAGTTAGGTGGCTTTTGCAATGTAAATTGCCTATAATGTCCAGGGATGAGCCAGAAAGGTGGATTAGCCATGGAAAATGCAGGTAGGGATCTAGGACGCTCTTTGGAGGGGCATTGTGGAACTGATGGGATGAATGGCCTGCTTCCACACTGTAGGGATTCTATGATTTTGCCCACTTGTTTAACATCTATCTCCCTCTGCAGAGTCTTAAGGTCATCCTCATCAGTTGCTTCCCCACCCACTTTTGTCTTCCACAAACTTGGCAATAGTTATTCACTTTCCACATCCAGTTAATATCTTGTAAATAATTGTGACACTGATCAGCACTGATGTATGATCCCTGTGGCACTCCACTCGTAACAGGTGGCCCTGTTAAAAATGCCCTGTTATCCGACTCTGTCTTCTTGGTTAAAGTACTATGGCGCCTGAACATTTAAAAGCAAAATTGTTTTGTAGCGAAGGGGAGCTTGTGGAATCTGGTATGAATGATCTAGGAGTTATGTCGGCTAGAGAGACTTAAGTTTCAGTTTTGTGTAATTTTCTTGGTATTGGTCTACCTCTGTTTCTGTGGTTGTAGTCGAAACTGGGACATCTTGTAGAAATTCCTGAGACATCTGCCTACACTATTATATAGGTCCAGTCTCTGTAATGAAGGGCAGCATAAACTTTGCAATATTTATGCCCCTATTCTTTTCAAACTGTCCATTACATTTTAAGGTACATTTTTTCAACTTTTGTGCTCACAATGCAAAGCTTCAGTCAATGGAAGCAGAAATAAAAAAGTTAAATGTATGGCTTATGATATTTTGAATCCATTGCAAGGCTACACACATCATGCAAGCAAATATTTTACCATGAACAAAACCAAAGTTGCTGGAAAAGCTCAGCAGGTCTGGCAGCACCTGTGGAGGAGAAAACAGAGTTAACGTTTTGGGTCTGGTTCTGCAGAAGGGTTACCGGACCCGAAACGCTAACTCTGTTCTCTGCTCACAGATGCTGCCAGACTTGTGAGCTTTTCCAGCAACTTTATTTTTGATTCCGATTTACAGCATCCGCAGTTGTTTTGGTTTCTATTTTAAATATTTTACCATATTGCCCCTCATATGTAATGGGATTACTGTTGATGCTGTCAGTTCAGATGTTATTGCATTTTTGCATTAATGAAAAGGAAATATATCTTAAAGTGTTTCTTAATTTGTTCAGTTTATTTCAAATAAAAGCAAAGAATAGTAGGAAGATGAAATCTGCTTATTAAAATGTGTAAAAGAAAATTACTGTAATATTTATCATTTTATGTGTAAGCACTTCACCAGACGAAACATGCAGGTCTTTCACCAGCATTTAAACAAAAAATTCCAGTTTAAACTCTTAAACTTAAATGGTATCTCAGCAGGAAGTCATAATTAAATTTAATGTAATCCAAGTCTGTCTCTAAGCCTGTTTGTATTGATGCAATTCATTGACAGGTTACATTGACAGATGCATGCTGAACATAAACATTTCACACTAGATTTTGATGATACCTCCTGGTAAATTTTCAATGAAACAAATCTTCTCTTAATCCACTTGCATCTAATAAACAGCTAAATAATACAATTATTGTTTCCGTAATTCTATGGAGGAAATACATGAATACTTCGCTGGTGCATTCCAAATTGATACAAGCTGATAATTTCATGGTGCAGAGCGATTATGTCATTTACTATCACATAATGGATTTTCCTGTAGCAATACTCATTGATTAGAGGAAGACTTTTGTGCATGTCATTCTATGACTTAGTCAGTTCTAATGAGTCAGAAGGGCTGGCTACACAACGTGATGTGTGGCTATTTAGAAGAACTAGTTCTTCACATTTCTTAAAATGATCAGGAAAGAAGGGGAAAGCATGCATGGCACAATGCCCAAGTTAAAGGTTAGCTCAGTTATTCCTTGATGACCCGCACAACGGAATGCATTTTCAGATCGATACACATTTTAACCAAAGAAGTGTTTCTGATCTTTTTGCACAAGGTTTGGAGTCATTTGCATTGGGATCTGATCGGGGTTATCTCCAGTATTGGTACATTTGCTGGTTAAATAGCAATCTGCTGGGTATACCTGGAAACTGCATTAAGGAGACATGATAAGTTGTCTGGTGGTAGGTTGGAACTTAGAATACCATGGCCTAAATTTCCAATGTATGTATTTCTTTTGTATTCCAGAACCCCTGCCCTTCAAGTTATGTAAATTGGTTAAAGTCTTTAGCTGCTCATTGAAAGGCCTCCTATACTCCCTTTCGGGAGTATTTGTTTTGTATCTCTACATCCTCTAAATGCTCCCCTGTCAATGAAACCCGTCACAAGCTAGATCCTGAAACTGAAGCAATCAAGAAGATATGTCCAAAATGTATTTTGTAATACATGCTGTGTATATTGGTACCTCAGAATTGGAACTGGTATCATGTATTTCATAGTACTATGGTTTTCATAAGACATTGGCATCCCACCTTGAAAAGAGTGAGGTGTTTGACTATACTTTTCAGGGTACTTCCAAAATTGCTCCATGAAGCACCACTGTAGATAGGCCATAAATGTTACAGCCCATTTCAGGCTACTACTTTCCTGTTTATGCTGAAGAGAGTAACTTTTAAACTGCCTCAACAGGCAGGCAGTGAAAATACCTCATTTTTTTTACCCACTGACTGCCTGCTTTCTGCTTTTAAAAAAAAACTTTGTCTCGCGTTTGAAGAAATTTTCAAGTTCCAGACAATTCCACAGAGACGTAATACCAGACATCACAGATGGCTCTTTGGAATTTTTGCCTAATACAGAGTTATACCTGAAGCCCCACTTGTAATGCTAGGAAAAACACAGACGTTTGTCCTGTGCAGACTAAAAACTGCAGCGTTGATAATCTGATCCTATAATCCTGTTTAAGGCCAACAACCCGTGATTTCCACCTGCATAGTGACCCTTTGTTGAATGCAAACTAAATGCAGGACTAGAATGTAAAAAATATTGCACAAGATTTAACTGCTGCCATCAAGCAAAAATTGGAGAGAGCAGTAAAATAAAAGCACAGGAGCTACATTGAGCATATATCCCGCTCCTTTCCCCTAAAGTCTCAAATCAATCTGCTGTTTTGAGCAGAGATAATGGGAACTGCAGATGCTGGAGAATTCCAAGATAATAAAATGTGAGGCTGGATGAACACAGCAGGCCAAGCAGCATCTCAGGAGCACAAAAGCTGACGTTTCGGGCCGAGACCCTTCATCAGAGAGGGGGATAGGGAGAGGGAACTGGAATAAATAGGGAGAGAGGGGGAGGCGGACCGAAGATGGAGAGTAAAGAAGATAGGTGGAGAGAGTGTAGGTGGGGAGGTAGGGAGGGGATAGGTCAGTCCAGGGAAGACGGGCAGGTCAAGGAGGTGGGATGAGGTTAGTAGGTAGCTGGGGGTGCGGCTTGGGGTGGGAGGAAGGGATGGGTGAGGGGAAGAACCGGTTAGGGAGGCAGAGACAGGTTGGACTGGTTTTGGGATGCAGTGGGTGGGGAGGAAGAGCTGGGCTGGTTGTGTGGTGCAGTGGGGGGAGGAGACGAACTGGGCTGGTTTAGGGATGCAGTAGGGGAAGGGGAGATTTTGAAACTGGTGAAGTCCACATTGATACCATATGGCTGCAGGGTTCCCAGGCGGAATATGAGTTGCTGTTCCTGCAACCTTCGGGTGGCATCATTGTGGCAGTGCAGGAGGCCCATGATGGACATGTCATCTAGAGAATGGGAGGGGGAGTGGAAATGGTTTGCGACTGGGAGGTGCAGTTGTTTGTTGCGGACTGAGCGGAGGTGTTCTGCAAAGCGGTCCCCAAGCCTCCGCTTGGTTTCCCCAATGTAGAGGAAGCCGCACCAGGTACAGTGGATGCAGTATACCACATTGGCAGATGTGCAGGTGAACCTCTGCTTAATGTGGAATGTCATCTTGGGGCCTGGGATGGGGGTGAGGGAGGAGGTGTGGGGACAAGTGTAGCATTTCCTGCGGTTGCAGGGGAAGGTGCCGGGTGTGGTGGGGTTGGAGGGCAGTGTGGAGCGAACAAGGGAGTTACGGAGAGAGTGGTCTCTCCGGAAAGCTGACAGGGGAGGGGATGGAAAAATGTCTTGGGTGGTGGGGTCGGATTGTAAATGGCAGAAGTGTCGGAGGATAATGCGTTGTATCCGGAGGTTGGTAGGGTGGTGTGTGAGAACGAGGGGGATCCTCTTGGGGCGGTTGTGGCGGGGGCGGGGTGTGAGGGATGTGTTGCGGGAAATACGGGAGACGCGGTCAAGGGTGTTCTCGATCACTGTGGGGGGAAAGTTGCGGTCCTTGAAGAACTTGGACATCTGGGATGTGCGGGAGTGGAATGTCTTATCGTGGGAGCAGATGCGGCGGAGGCGGAGGAATTGGGAATAGGGGATGGAATTTTTGCAGGAGGGTGGGTGGGAGGAGGTGTATTCCAGGTAGCTGTGGGAGTCGGTTGGCTTGAAATGGACATCAGTTACAAGCTGGTTGCCTGAGATGGAGACTGAGAGGTCCAGGAAGGTGAGGGATGTGCTGGAGATGGCCCAGGTGAACTGAAGGTTGGGGTGGAAGGTGTTGGTGAAGTGGATGAACTGTTCGAGCTCCTCTGGGGAGCAAGAGGCGGCGCCGATACAGTCATCAATGTACCGGAGGAAGAGGTGGGGTTTGGGGCCTGTGTAGGTGCAGAAGAGGGACTGTTCCACGTAACCTACAAAGAGGCAGGCATAGCTGGGGCCCATGCGGGTACCCATGGCCACCCCCTTAGTCTGTAGGAAGTGGGAGGAGTCAAAAGAGAAGTTGTTGAGTGTGAGGACGAGTTCAGCTAGGCGGATGAGAGTGTCGGTGGAGGGGGACTGGTCGGGCCTGCGGGACAGGAAGAAGCGCAGGGCCTTGAGGCCATCTCCATGCGGAATGCAGGTGTATAGGGACTGGACGTCCATGGTGAATATGAGGTGTAGGGGGCCAGGGAATTGGAAGTCCTGGAGGAGGTGGAGGGCGTGGGTGGTGTCACGGACGTAGGTGGGGAGTTCCTGGACCAAAGGGGAGAAAATGGAGTCCAGATAGGTGGAGATGAGTTCGGTGGGGCAGGAGCAGGCTGAGACGATGGGTCGACCAGGGCAGGCAGGTTTGTGGATTTTGGGAAGAAGATAGAAACGGGCCGTGCGGGGTTAGGGAACAATGAGGTTGGAGGCTGTGGGTGGGAGGTCCCCTGTGGTGATGAGGTCATGAATGGCGTTGGAGATGATGGTTTGGTGCTCGGGTGTGGGGTCATGAACGAGGAGGCGGTAGGAGGTGGTGTCGGAGAGTTGGCGTCTGGCCTCGGCGATGTAGAGGTCAGTGCGCCATACGACCACTGCGCCACCCTTGTCTGCGGGTTTGATGGTGAGGTTGGGGTTGGAGCGGAGGGAGCGGAGGGCTGCCCGTTCTGCGGGGGAGAGGTTGAGTGGGTGAGAGGGGTGGAGAGGTTGAGGCGGTTAATGTTTTGAGCAGTTGAGCAGGCAACCCAATCTTGATTATAACATGCAGTTGGGTCTAGTGATATCCTATCTGCAGTCTTGAGGCAAGAGATTGGGATGAGGTGAGCTGGGGCTTGGGGTAGAAGTTTCAGCTATCCCATCAAGCAAACCTGTTGGATTATGGATGAGAAGAGGCTCAGATATTAAGTTTATAATTAATGTTACAGGATGTTTTGTGGACCATGAGAGGCAGAGATACTTGTGCAAGCCCATTCAGCAATTCTTGACCTACCCTTGAACTGGTTTCCTTCCCACCCCTCCAACTCCCTGCCCCCCACCCCAGTTCTGACCCCAAACCATGGCTTGCTCCCCACCCATTCCACCACCAATATTATTTATATGAGCTGTAAAGATCATCAACATCTCTATTTCCCAGGCCCTGCCCAATTTTCAATACACTATCACTTCCCAAACCTTCAGTACCTTCTGGTTAATATTGGGATTAGAGTGTCTGTTGCTCCTGCCTGATGCTGATTTGGGGAGCCATAAGTTCAGAGTTCTCAGCTGAAGCAGTTAGAAACCTCCTGATTGATTTATAAGTTGGATCCATGTGATATGGCTACCTTGACAATAATATTTCTTTAATCTTGCTGCCTTATAAACATCAGCTCTCATCACCAACCATGGCTGGTGGAAGTCCTAGGATGGCCATTTAAGAAGCTATTAAAAAGGATCCTCTTCTCTCATGTAAAGTCATGTGATGATTTTGGTGATGATTTTCTTACAGTGGCATGTGAACTTATCAACCTTAACTGGTTAGAAACTGTTTTCAGTTGTTATTCTAGGTTCTAATCACAACACCAGAAATAGGAACAGTAGTAGACAATTTATCCTTTCAGCCTGCTCCAATATTACCATGGTCATTTTCTGCTTCAACTCCACTTTTCTTGCCCACTCCCCCATCACTTAATTTCTTGGTAGGCCAGAAATTCATTAATTTTAGGTTCAAATATGTTTAATGATTTGAAGATGGCACAGCCACAAGCTTTAACTCTGAAGATTCACATTTCTGAGTGAATAACTTTCTGTTCATCTTAATCGTAGATGATCATTCTCTTATCCTGGGGCTGTTGCCCTATGTTCTAGATTCCACAAACAACCTCCTCAAAGTTTAGCCTGCAAAGCCCCTTCAGAATCTTGTATTTTTTTTATCAGATCATCTGTCTTTCTGCTAAACTTCACAAATTATAGGTCCAATCTACTCAGCCTCTCATCATAGGACAACCCACATCTCTGGAACAGATCTAGTGAATCTTCACTGTGCCACCTCCAAGGCAAGTACACCCTTCCTTAAATACATGGATACAAAATTGTGCACTGTTTGCACTCTCCAAAGCCTTGTATATTGTAGTGAGACTTCTTTATTTTTGTATTGCAATCTCCTTGCAATCAATGTAAAATGTCATTAACCTTCCTAATTGCTTGCTATATCTTCAAGTTAAATTTCCATTTGAATTCCAACATTAGCTAATATCTCACCTTTTAAAGAATATTCTGATTTTGCATCTGAAACAGATATGTTTACCTTTCCTCACATTATACTCCATTTGCCACCTTCTTAGCCAATCAACTAGACTGCATCTATTTGTGTTTTCTTTGCATACTCCTCACAACTTGTATTTCCACCTAGTTTTGTATTGTCAATAACATGGCTAAATTATACAAAGTCTCATCATCAAACTCATTAATATAGATTGTAAATAGCTGAGGCACCAGCACAGGTCCTTGTATTTCTCAGTGACTTGCATTCAGCCAGCCCTTTTCCATCCATTAACCCATTGTCTAACATTAGTTTGGGATTTGATGTCCTCCCTCCAATGTTATAAAAATTCTACAGATTCCCATATAACACAGAAGACTAGCATTCTTGTATACAGAAACGAATTACAGAAAAGAATGTATGTATTATGACGAGGTAACAAGGTGTAGAGCTGGATGAACACAGCAAGCCAAGCAGCATCAGAGGAGCGGAAGGCTGACGTTTCGTGCCTAGACCCTGTTTAGTTTTCTTTCTCCCTCTGCGGCCCTGTTTAGTCTTTTTTCTCTCTCTATCAGTGCGATGCTGTTTGTTTCTCTCTCTCTCTCTCTCTCTCCCCTTGACCCTGTTTAGTTTTCTCCCCCCTCTCTCTCTGTGATCCTGTTTAGTTCTTGAGCTTTGTGTGTGCTTGTTTTGCTTACAGTGTAACTGTCATCCTCCAATTTTAGGTTGAGGTTCTCTCTTTTCTCCATGCTCTGACCATCCAGAAACATCCCACATAATTTTCCTTCCAATTTTCAAAATCATTGTATCTTAAGTATTTTGAAAAGTATTTACTGGAGAAAAAAAGTACTGGTTACAATTCTAATTTCCAGTGGTACAACTAATAGTAGTCTGCTGGTATATTGGAGTATCAGTTAGTTCAGTTGGCTGGCCAGCTGGTCTGTGATGCAGTGATGCCAATAGCATGGGTTCAGTACTCACACTGCTAAGGTTACCATAAAGGATTTTCCCTTTCAGTCTCTTTCCCCTTGACTGAGATGTGGTGCCTCTCAGGCTAAACCACCACTAATCATCCCTCTGTAAAGAGAGTGCACCCCTGTGGGTTCAGTAAAACAATGGCGACTTTACCCCGTAATAAAAATGCAATATCATTGAAATCAGTGGCAAAGCAATTAGAACTGACCTTGATTTGACCAAATTTTTTTCCACTGAAATGGCAGTTTCATTCTGACTCTGACATATACATAAGCTTTTTTTTTAACATTTTGAACTTCAGCTTAAGTTTTGAACTTCGGCTGCTGCTTTACAAAGGAGATAAATCTTGTCCTTGTTCGTAATATTTTAATTTTATTACACAACCTCCCGCGCTCTCCTCATGAAGTGTTTTCCAGAACCAACTGCTGCTGCTATCTTATGCACTACCACAGTGCTAAATGAAATTGATTTGTATCAGATCTAGAAGCTCAAAACTGGCCGTCTCTGAGGCAATGCAGGCTGTCAGCAACAGCATAATTATATTCCACCATTATCTGTAACCTCAAGGCCTGGTGTATCTCTTGCTCTAGCATTGTCTGAAGACAAGAGACCAGCACTAGTTCAATGAAGTATAGAAAGCATGCCACAAGCAGCATCAGAAAATGCCATAGCAGTGAGGCTGCAAGACAGGGACCACAAGTGCGCTAAATATCAGCAGCAGCAGACTATCAATACAGCTAAGTGATCTCACAACTAATGGAATAAATCAAAGCTCTGCAGTTCTACCACATCCAGCCATGACGGTGTTGACAAGTAACTAACCAGCGGGCAGAGGAGATTCCTTAAGCATCTCCATCCTGCATGATAGTAGAGCTCAACACATCAGTGTAAAAAGTAAGGCTGAAGAATTTGTAACCATTTTCAGGCAGAAATGTCAGGAGGATGATCCATCTCAGCCTCCTTCCCACATCATAGATGCCAGAAATGGTTGAGAGCACTGGACACAGTAGGGGACTCATAAACAGAGGAAAATACAAACTCCTATCATCCTGTGCTTTTAGAGTGAAAGCTTTCACTAAACATACCTCTGTGAGACAATGTTTTCCCAAATGAAGAGAATCGAGTCCAAGAATCACACCCACCTTCCAGATACTCATTTGATAAACTGTATACAATTAGGTGACTCTATAACCCAGACTTCAAAGCACTGACAATCACAGATATCAGACTGATTTAGTGAGTAGCAGATGAAATGAATAATTACATAAACTGTGTTTCAGATTTAAATACCACGAAAATGATTTGTTTATATTTTCTTACAAGTAGATCCTGGGTTGTACTTAAATTCAAAAAATTATCTGCTGTTTAAAAGGTTTGGCAACCACTGACCTGGAAAACAAGAACAGGGGATATGTGGAAGCATCATCACCTGCAAGATCACCTCCAAGTCTCACACTGTCTTGATTAGAAAGTACAGTGTTATTCCTTCACTGTCACAAAGTAAAACTCTCAACACGATTCTCACCAGCACTGTCAGTTCTCTGTTCACTTTTTTTTCTCTCTCCTTGCTTTCTTGAAGAGTTGTTCTACATTTACAATCTTCTAATCCACAGAGTTCATTCTAGAATCTAGGGAATTCTGAAGTTCAAGACGAATGCATCCATTAATTCTGCAATTGCCTCTCTTTAATACCTGGCATTTAAGCCATCTAGATCAAGAGATTTGGCAGATTTTAATCCGATTAATTTCTCCATTGGTTTTTAAATATTAATATCTTTCTTCGTCTAAATCATTACAGTATGTCCTTGGTTCTCCACTATTTCTGATCTATTGCATAATGAGTTATATGAACTGTGCTCAACTGTTTCTTAACACTATCCCATTGGACCAAAGTTATGATGTTGATTTTTATATTGAAGGGAGCTTAGCATAGCTGATTAGAAGGGTGTCAGGGATCACATTGTGGGATGATCATTTCCTGGGATCAGTATCCAAGGATGCTCCACTGAAAGCTGGTCTCATGATGGCCACAGTGAAGTATAGGCTACTCACACCTAGAACAGAAAGATCAGATTTTTGCAGCAGCAGCAATGCTGTACAGTTGCAGGTTATCACAGATAATCCTCCACCTTCTTAAACTTTCTTGATGGCTATCTGGAAGAAGACTTCAACTGTGCTGCATTTCCTTCAAATGTGGACTGAAACGAGACTTCAATTGAGAAAAACAAATGATGCTCTCCTTTGTCAGCTTTTTGCACTTCAAGAATTTCAAAATTGTCCGATTTTTCCTCAGCAAAATCATTCTTGTACTTGGCACTGTTTCAAATGCAGTAGTGTACAATAGTGACTCATGTAATACTCAGAAATTAATACAAAGGAAATTCTTCTTATTTGGGAGTTTATGTTAGTTAAATTTTCATTGGCCCAATGAATGTAGGAAATCATGTTGATCAGTTTGATGTTTCATTCTCCCCTTTAGAAAACACCAGTACAGTCTTTACCTAGGTGGTTTTTGCTGTCCCTTTATTTGGAGGATTATCATAGCTGAATTTTTAATGAGCTTTATCAACTTGGAGGTCATGACAACCAGTTTGGTTTATCATACCCCATATCAGAAAACTCTAGAAGAGCTCCATAAAAACATGCCTCTCACATACAAGCACAAACAATTTGTCCATTTATAATAGGTCAGACAGGTGAATCAAATTGGCCATAGGCCTCCATCTGTGATGGTGGGGACCTTAGGTGGAGGCTAATCATTCACTCAATTTCTAGGTGAACTTGGTTGTGAGCATCGTAACCTTGACTTTTGCATGAGCATGCTGAGATCTGCAATCATTGATGATTGAGATGTTCATGGAGACACCTCCCATTATGTTCTTAATTGCCTGCTACCATTCACAATTGGATGTATTAAAACTCCAGAGTTTTGCTCTGATCGATTGGTTACAGGCTGTTTAGATCTGTCTATTTTATCTGGCTTCTCTGGACCATGTATGGTCAAGGTTTACAAGTTGCTGGTCTCAACAGACTGTTTACATTCTGGAAAATACAAGATGACAGCTTTCTTTTATTTATTTGATTATGAAAAGATATAACAGAACTTTTGACCAGTTGATTATTTTAACATGCCTTGGTCAAATTTACTGAATGTAAAACTAGAACGAAGGATATAAAAACTATTTGTCTTAACTGCTTCAAGATAGACAATGCTCACAAGTTGTCAATCACATATAATCATACATAACTGGTTGAAATAGGCTGTAGATCCCCTAAAGTAGCTGTTCTGTCAGCCAGAGAATAAATCAGGAAATAATGGGGCCAATTTAAAAAAGGGCAGTATAAATCATGGCTGACTTTAATTTTCATATAGGTTGGTAAAATCAAATTGGCAAAGGTAGCCACAAGGAAGAATTCATAAGAGTGTATTCAGGACAGTTTCCTCAGACAATATGTTGTCATTCCAACCAGGGATCAGCCTATTTTGGATGTGGTGATATGCATTGAGGTAGGTTTAGTAAATGATCTGAGTAACAGATCCCCTATGGACAGTGACAATAACATGGTGCAATTTTGAATTCAGTTGGAGAATGAGCAACATGGGTCAGAAGCAACTGTGCTAAACTTTAATATGGGTAAATACATAGGCATGAGGGCAGAAATGGTTGGAGTAGATTGCAAAAGGAGTTTAGCAGGAAAGGTGGTTGAACGCCAATCACAAAATAAATATTATGATGTAGAAAACATTAGTAATATTCCATAAATCCTAAACACTCAAGAGACAATGTGGGTAGGATAAATAAACACAATAACTATCAATAGAGAACAGTACAAGGGAAACTAATGGTATGAAAGGCTAATAAGTCCTCTGGATCTTAGAGTTATATCCTAAGATTTTAAAGTAAGTGGTACACAGCGGGTAGATTCATTGCGAGTAAAATTCCAAAAATACTTAGATTCTGGAAAAGGACAAGAGGATTGGAAAATGACAATGTAACACCGTTAATCAAAAATGGAAAGAGGCAGAAAACAGGTAATTATAGGCTTGTTAGCTTAATATCTTTGGCTGGAAAATGTTAATTTATTGCAAATGATATATTTCAAAATGGAGTACTTTTACACAATATAATCAAGCAGAGTCAACACAGCTTTGTGAAGGGGATATCATACCTGACAAATTTATTACAGTTCTTTGAGCGGTTACAAGCAGCTGAATAAAGGTGAACTACTGGATGTAATGTGTTGTGATTTTGAAAAGGATTTGAAAAATGTACCACATTTAAAGTTACCTAATAAGTTAAGAGATCATGACTTTTGGGGTGAGTGCATTACCATGAATAGATGCTTGGCTAACAAATAGAAGACAGTATTGAGATACAGATAACATTTTCAGGATGGTAATCTGTAAGTAGTGGAAAGTCACTGAGATCAGTACTGGGGCTACAAATATTTGCAGTACATGTAAACAACTTGGAAGCAGGAAGTGAATATATCATCATTAAGTTTGTGGATGACACAGAAATAGGTGGGAAGGCAAATATTGAGGATGACACAGTCTACAGAGACGTTATATGAGTGGACAAAATATGGCAGATGGAATATACCATGGAAGAATGGGAGGTTATGCATTTTGGTGGGAAAATGAGAAAAGCTTTTATTTAAATGGAACAAGACTGCAGAAAGATCAGTACAAGGGAATTTAGGGGTCTTTGTGCATGAAAAGCTGATGTCCAAATTTAGTGGTTTATAGCAAGACAAATGGGCTGTTGACCTTTATTTGAAATGGAATGGGGTATAAATTAGGGAGGTCTTGTTAACATATACAAGGTACAGTCAGATCACATATAGCATTGTGAACAGTTTTGATCCCCTTGTTTAGGAAAGACATCCATTCATTGGAGGCAATCCAGCAAAGTTTCACTAGGTTGATTCTGGATATAGAGGGATTTTTAATTTTGAGAAGTTGAGTAAATTGAGCTTGTAATCATTGTAGTTTATTGAAACATGTAAGATTCTTAGGAGGCTTGACAGAAGAGATGTGCGAAATTATTTCCCCTTGTTAGGAGGGTTTAGAACCAGAAGGCATAATTTCAGAGTAAAAAGTTACCCACATAAGGCGTTTGTCTTGTGAAGAGAGATTGAACATTTTAGGCCTACAGTTTCTGGAGTTTAGAAGCATGGGAGGAGATCGAACTGAGGTATATAAGATGCTAAAGGGGATTTACAAAGTAAATTTAGAAAAGATGTTTCCTCATGTGGGGCAATTAGAGTTCATAGTTTGAGGATAATGGCTAGCAGATTTAAAAGAGTTGAGGAGAAATTATTTCCCTCAAAGGGTCATGAATTTGTGGAGCTCAGTAACCCAAAAGCGTGGTGGATGCTGGGACATTGAGTAAAATTAAGCAGGCAACATACAGATGACTATTTAGTATTGGGTTAAAGAGTTATGGTGAGCAGGCAAGAAAGAGGAAATGATGCCGAGCTGATATCAATCAAGATTGTATTGAATGACAGAGAAGGCTTGTTGGGCTGAATTACCCACTCCGGCTCCTAGTTCTGATGAATGGCAGGAGAGATTACATACAGATAGAATGATTATGCAAGGTAAGGAGAGATGATATTGGGACTGGCAAAGCTATGTTTTGGATCACTATAGATATGTTATGATAATATGTTCAAAGGGAAATACGCTTTCAATGTCCCCACGATGTTTCTCCAGGAATATAGACAGCAGTGTTCGGTGATTTTCTTTCCTCTCTCTGTAGTACCTGGGGTCTCCAGGACAATGTGGAAGATTGACAACCTGAGTCTCACCACGTTTGGGCCAAAGCCCCTTGGGCATGTGGCCCTGGTAGTGTATAATTTTGACCTCCCTGTTGGGAATATTTGGAGTTAGCAGAATATGTCCATATAAACTCACTGCACAACAACACGCCACGGCTGACCATCAAATTCGTATCCCGAGTTACAACAACTATTTCCCATTTGTTTCTCCACAGTTCATAGCTTTTATCAGCGGTGAGAACAAATTTGCAGGTAAATGGTGCTATGTGGCGAATAATCAAATTAAACAGATGTGATGTGTGTTGCTCGAGGTTGAGAATACCGACGCGGAACAAAACGGGACCGTGCACAGTGCCTTCTGCTAACGTGACTTGGCAAGAGGCACATTACATAACTCAGAACATTAACTATCTTGAGAGCAGTGGCGATCCTTTCTCTGGTAATTGTCAGGATGTTCTCAGCTTCGATCGATTTCCAAAACCATTTGAGGTTTATGCAGATAATCGTTTTGTGCTTCCTAAAACGGGAGGCCAGCAAAACGCGGCAAACTGCTGTTTACCTTTGTCAGCGCGAAGCTGTAGTGTTTTTTAAAGTTTGGGTGAAATTGTGGGACCATAAGATAAACGGGAAGTGGGTGCCTTGTTTAATTGTAACATCCTGCATCAAATGAATATTTCTTGAGTTATCAATACTTAATACGATCAGTGCGCTGTGCAAGTTATCAACATGATGTCCAGGACATAAAATTGTTATAGTTTTAAAATAATGAGTGATGGGATCAGATGATTTTCTATCCTTGCAAACTAAAGGGTGCGGCATTGGTCTGTTAAGTATTGAAGCACAGTGTATGCCTGCAACTGTTTACAATTGATGAGAGCTCTTGTGCGGCGGTGTTTATATATATGTACATGTTGGTACAGTCTAGGGGTCCTCGTTTCTCCAGGAGCAGTAACGCTGTACCTGCGGGGCCGAACTGGCAAACTGCAGTGATTGTATTCGGAGGTTTGCCACAGTGTGCTGCAGTCAAAGGAACATTGTCGTAAAATCTAACCAAATGATGCAGCAGTTTTGATGTTTATGATGCGGATTTTTTTTTGCGAGTGTGCACGGCGTCGTGTGCAATGAGGATCTTACCGGGACTGCCTGCACTGCGTCTAAAATGTCTCGATTTGTTATTTGAGAATTAACAGAGCTTCTATTATTTTTATTAAAAAAACAAAAACAATAGGAAGCGGCTGTTTTGTCTGCAATGTGGGAGCTGCTTGCGCTGCAGCTGTTAACGTTGCTGTCCGGAGAACGGTTTCCTTGCCTACTACACTCCATGAAGCACCTCTCTTATTTTTGATGATACTGCAATGCTAAGGGATGTCCAGCTCGTTTGACTTTTAATGCATTTAGTCTTCTACTCTGCACCACATGATCCTCGAGCAAGACGCCAGGATGTACCAGAAGATTGCTTTCCCGCTACCTGTCATGAAGTCCATGTGCATAGTTTGTGTTTTTCTCTCTCTTTAACTGGTGGTGTATTTAAAATAGCAGCCCGTTATATTTTACGTAGCCGCCGGTCCGATGTAACAGTCGTCAGGAACAAATGACTTGTAAATGGTGTCAGTACAGTATAATATAGGCTATTAATATTTCAGCAGATCTCATACACACAACGCTGTAAAGCGATATCTATATTAAGGAGGCAGGAGTACGCAGGAGGAAGGGCTTTGCATCGCTCGGAGAGCCGGGCCGCATTCCTGCACTCTTCATTCTGTCCTCCTTCATTCAGCAGGTAAGGCTGGCTGTTTCTTTTTTGTAGATTATTGTTATGATTTTTCTTTCACTTTGCTCCTAGATTTCCCCTCGCTCCCCAACCTCGTGGTAGTTGTAGTGCCCAGTCCTCCTTATCCTAGTACCGCAGCTGGATTTTAGCCGAGAACTGCTTTAGGTGTACACAGAGTGTGTGCCTGGGATGATGTAGGACCCAACGCAGTGCACGAGCCGCACTCACCGTCGGGAGGGGACAGGGGCTGTTTTCATCAACACCACCCCCCCCCCTCCACACAAACACACACACACAGCATCCCCCCCCCCCCCCGCCCATCAAGTTTCAACCCTGAACTTTTATTCTGCTTTTGTTAACCGCCCCAACCCCTCCCGTTTGCATAGAGCTTTATGTTGTTTGATGCTAACCTTTGTGTTCCGCAGCACCTTGGTCCCGAAACAAAAAGGTGGGCGTGGGCCAGACAGCGGCACGGCAGTTGGCCTGAGTTGCCCGAGATTAGTTTGGATCCGTGTGGAAACGCCGAGCCCTGAGATGCTCGAGTCGGCTCGAAAGCCCCGAGTTGTCCTTTAGTGGCCCGGAGCCCTTCAAACCCCATCCCACCTTCCATCTAGTCCTCCTCCCTCCCTCACCCACCCACCAACCCCGGTTGAAGATCTCCCCACCAACTCAGCCTCCGAATGTCCTCCCGGGGGTGGGGAGACTGAGAGCCAGTGATTCGGAAGCCCCTCGATCGGCCCCCTTCCCTCACCCCTCTCCCTCCTGAAAGGCCCCCTTTCCCGCCAAGAATGACAGTGCTGGCAGGAGACAACATGGACGAAGCGTCGGCTTTGCCCGGCCACCCTCAGGACAGCTACCCTCCGGACAACGATGACCATGAGTGCTGCGAGCGGGTGGTCATCAATATCTCGGGCCTGCGCTTCGAGACCCAGCTGAAGACCCTGGCCCAGTTCCCCAACACCCTGCTGGGCAACCCCAAGAAGAGGATGCGCTACTTCGACCCCCTGCGGAACGAGTATTTCTTCGACCGCAACCGGCCCAGCTTCGACGCCATCCTGTACTATTACCAATCCGGGGGACGCCTCCGGAGACCGGTCAATGTACCCCTCGAGATGTTCTCCGAGGAGATCAAGTTCTACGAGCTGGGCGAGGAGGCGATGGAGAAGTTCCGCGAGGACGAGGGCTTCATTCGGGAGGAGGAGAGGCCCCTGCCCGAGAATGAGTACCAACGACAGGTCTGGCTTCTCTTCGAGCATCCGGAGAGCTCCGGGCCTGCCCGGGGCATCGCCATTGTCTCGGTCATGGTCATCCTCATCTCCATCGTCATCTTCTGCCTGGAAACTCTGCCCCAGCTCAAGGACGACAGAAAGAGGACCATGCAAGTGGGCAACACCACCATCCCGTACAAATCCAACATCCTCAACGACCCCTTCTTCATCGTAGAGACCCTGTGCATCATCTGGTTCTCCTTCGAGCTCCTGGTCCGCTTCTTCGCCTGCCCCAGCAAGACAGAGTTCTTCAAGAACATCATGAACTTCATCGACATTGTGGCCATCATCCCGTACTTCATCACGCTGGGCACTGAGCTGGCCGAGGAGGAGGAGGGTAATGTGAGCGGCGAGCAGGCCACGTCCCTGGCCATCCTCAGGGTCATCCGCCTGGTGCGGGTCTTCCGCATCTTCAAGCTCTCCCGCCACTCCAAGGGCCTGCAGATCCTGGGCCAGACCCTCAAGGCCAGCATGAGGGAGCTGGGCCTGCTCATCTTCTTCCTCTTCATCGGGGTCATCCTCTTCTCCAGCGCCGTGTTCTTCGCCGAGGCGGACGACCCGGACTCTCACTTCAACAGCATCCCGGATTCCTTCTGGTGGGCGGTGGTCTCCATGACCACGGTGGGCTACGGGGACATGTACCCCATCACCATCGGCGGCAAGATCGTGGGGTCGTTGTGCGCCATCGCCGGCGTCCTGACCATCGCCCTGCCCGTGCCCGTCATCGTCTCCAACTTCAACTACTTCTATCACCGGGAGACGGAGGGAGAGGAGCAGGCTCAGTACCTGCACGTTAGCTGCCCGAACATCGCCTCGGACAGTGACTTACGAAGCCGCAGCTCGTCCACCATCAGCAAGTCCGATTACATGGAGATCGAGGAAGATGTGAACAACAGCATAGACAATTTCAGAGAAGCAAATCTCAGAACTGGCAACTGCACTATAGCAAACCAAAACTGTGTGAACAAAAGCAAACTGCTAACTGATGTTTAAACAGCTGCGGGCTCAGTGACCCCGGGAGCCTCGCTTTCTAGACACTGTTACTGACCCTTTGTATTTTGCCTTGTTGACCTCGTTAATGCGTTGTGGCATTGCCGTTATGCTCAGCAAAATAAGCTTTCAGAATTACGTGGAAGGTATAATTTCATTTATTTTTAAATGGCTTTCTTTCTCCCAACTGGGTAACGAGGGAGAAATCTTCTCCAGATCCGTTCATGAGAGCGTCCTTAGGTACAGACTTCGAAGCTTGGACTTATACCTGCTCGCCAACCTCGAATGGAAATTTATTTTTCTCTCTCTCAGTTCATTTACAAATACCAATGCATGTGTTAAGGCACAAGTTTGCAAGCTGCACCGTGCATCCAAGCGAAAACAACCAAATACGCCAGATTCGTGAGTTTTGGTCAAAGTTGCAAACTTGCAGTTTTCGATCCACTGATGATCATTTCATTGCGAGAAGTGATGTGACGCCCTACATCAGAAAAAAAATAAAACAAGCGATTGCATTTGTCTCCACTTTATAATCAAATAGCGAATGCTTAAAATACCAGCGGTGCTGCAAACTTGCAGATACTGCAATTCATCTGCTTCCAGGACCGAACGTAAATTCCCCCGTCCCCGATTTAATGCGAGAATCGTCAATCACAAAGAAAATCCCTGAAATAACAGCAGCATGCTTTGATATTCATCATTCACTGATTGTGGCATGCCTGGGACATTACCTCAAATAACAGCAAACAAGTTTGCGTTTTAAATTATAATCTGGAGAGTTAGTTCTCATTTGCTCTTACCAAAAGTGCAATGGCTTATTATTTAATTTAATACTTATGAAGCACCCATGGCCTGAATGTTAACTCGGATGGGATAGAGTAACTTTAGATCATAGCATGTTTTAACTACTCAACATTATGGCCTTTTTGAACAACTTAACACGTAACCCATTATAACTTATGCATGATATCAGGTTACAGAAAACAAAACAGCTTTGAACTGTTGCTATATGATGTTGAGGGACCTGATGATTTTCCTGCAGAATACCAGGGAAATGAGTTGGTTCGTGTCCTGACAATCCTGAAAATATAACACAGCAAAACCTAGTTCCTTCTGGGAAATCACTTGAACAAAGGAGGCAGGCTAGGTAATGTACATACTTATATATTATACAATTTAGTTTTAAATGCAACTAATCAAACAGAAAAGAAAGCATGCCTTTCATGCATTTTAGCAGAATGTAAATGTAAAGAAGATGTAAATTATGCACCTAATTTGCAATTCATTTCCAAAACCATCCTGACTGAGACAATATTTTTCTTTTGAGCTTCCCTCTACTTTATTGCAGAAACTCAGCAAATGACTTAGTTAGTTGCTAGTGCCTTTTAAATCCTTACACTCCCAGATTGCTGGAAGTGCCTCCATGTACAAAGAATGGCTGAATAAACTGATGTCCACAGAAATCTGCGACGCCTTGAAAATAGGCCAACCTCACTAATGTCCAATAAAATCTTTGTGTGCAAAAGTCAATGGACAGTTATCACAGTAAAAAAGATGATGGAAAAGGCAGACCAAATATTTGCACCTATTTCTGAAGATGCAGGACTTAAATCAACTCGCAAGAGAGTTGGGAGAATTACAGAATAAGTTGGCAACTGGACATTTCAGCTGAATGAGCGCCACATGGGAATCCTGTTGTAAATTCTCTGAGGTCCTTATCAATTTAAGACCAATAACTTTTCAGCAATGAGATCAGCATTCAGAATCTTTAAGGAACGCAGATGTTAATGGCATCATCATGAGGCATTAAGGTGTTGAACTGAAAGAAACAGTGAAGAATGTTAATTTCATCTTTTCTTTTACCCACCTGCAAAGGCTGCAATGTACCAAAAAGAAAAATGCAGTGTTTCCTCAGCAGACTACCTCAGTTTAGATTGATGAAAAGGACAGTTTAATTTTGTGGCCCCAGGCTGAGGGAATTTTTTTTTGGTAATCTGAAATCACACAAACAGCTGTTGGAATGCAGGTTCTTCCGGAATATAATTTCTTATCATCTGTTCTGGAGCCATATCTACGAGTCAGTTTCAGTGGTTACATACAAGTACGTTGCCACAATCACTTGTTTGACCATTGTCCTTAGCCTAATTGTTGTGTAGAAACTTGTTATAACTCACTCTAACTTAATACTGAAGGCCAGAAGCTCTCAAAGATATCTTGAGACTATTACATCGATATTTGCAGGATTATATGACAATTTCCCAAAGACCTGGAGAACCAAGAGTTACTTTTATTATTTGTAATTCACAACATGCAAGTCTTCAGACAGAGAAATTTACCTGGATATGGATGTGTTTATTGCAAGAGACAATTTGTTGCCCTAGGATAATGCAGATGTTGACTGGTAGGTTAAGACACGATTAAGTCCCCTCCAGAAGTGGATGGCACTTGATTATTGATTGTAATTTCTTGGAAATTTAAGGAATGCAGAAGATACAAAGATTTCAAGAAGATATGAAGAATGAGACTGCTCCAAAATTACATGACTGAATTAGCTGATACAACTGAACTGCGGGTATAAATCAAAATTACACAGAGAAATGTTGAATAACTCTTGATGAACTGCAATTGCTGTTGGCAACAGGGCATTAACTTCTTCATGTAGAATATGTAAACCACCCATACTCTGGTTATCCTGATCCTTCTGCATCACATAAACCTTGAGGTAGGAGAAAACTTTCCCCTGTGTTAAATGACTTTAATACTGCACTTAATAAACAGCAATAAATGATCCAATGCTGCAGAACTGCTTTGATAAAATCTATGTGGCTTCTGGCAGCTCATGCTTATTTTAGCAATTCAGTTTCTAGTTTTTGGGAAATTGCGCCTTAGTTAAACATTTATCTGCATGTGACTGAGAAGCGTGCTGCATGCAGTTTTTCTTTTGATAATGAAGGTTCTGAAAACCAGTGGGATGGGGTAGGGTTTGGTGATGTTTATTTATAACCATTACAGCTGAGTACAAAATATGGATAGAGAGCAATTCTGATGTAATATAGGCATGTCTTTCTGGTTATACAGTTTTGGTAGATATTCTTAATCCCGGACCAGCTTCGCAAACATATTGTACATAGGCCTGAATGTACACAAGGTGGCTGGTTGTGAACAGAGTCATTAAAGAGCCTCTTCTCTTTTTATAAATAAAACTATTAATAATTGTAGTGAAAATGAAGCAATTCAATATACCAAGAATAGCTGTCTTGGTGTAATGTTTTGTGAAGTGACTTTGACCAGTTTAAGTGGTTTGCACTGAATAATATGCATTGCAGAAACATCATGTGTTATGTATTTCTGAGTTAGAATTTGGTTTATTTGCTCCAGAAAATGAACAAAATAGAAAAGAGACAAAATGGTGGCTGCGACGCCGTACAAGACATTGCTGAGGAGCACATTTCAATTCAGCTCAGCAATAATGATGGAGATTATATTTTAAATATAGTTAGGATCGATTCTCAGTCTTAGTCAGATACATTGTAGGTAAGAGGACATAGCAGATATTTTATAATTAACCTGTTCAGAGTTGCTATTACACGGCTCTGGAGCAGGTGGAACTTGAACCTGGGTCTCCTGGCTCAGAGATAGGGACCCTACCATTGTCCTATGTGAGCACCTAAGAGGATATAATAGAAACATCCTTATTTTATTCCCTTCAGGTGTTTGGTTCACTTCAATTGAATGTTGAAAAAATAGAATTAGCACCTGATGAGGTCCAGGCTTCTCTGTTGTGGTTGAGCTGTGCACAAATCTGGTTAACACCTTGTTTACCGTGAAAATACTGGTTGCTGAAGTTGAGAAAAGTGTTAATTCCTAAGTACTGTTTAGTGTAACTGTAACCAATCATAAAAATGCACTTTAAAATTCAGCACAAATTGCCTTAACTGGTATGTGATATTTAAAGTGAAAAGAGGCTCTGCAGCCTGTGTACCATCAGGTCCAGAACATTCAAGTTTGAATGACTATAGTATTACGACTGTCATTTTTCAATGATATCATTTTGAAAACATTTGTGTTGACAGGCTTGTTCATTTCCTGTTTAGGGATGTCATAATACTTCAATAGGCCACGTATTGTGATACATAAACTCCCCCATAATCAGAGTGCATTCATTTAATTTCCTCAATTGAGAATGATTTTCACCAGAGTATTCCAAAATCTTGTAAAGATATGAATGAAAAAATGGTTAAGACAATTGTGAAAGACAGATTATATTTCTGAATCAGAAAAGTAACATTGATTAGAATTATTCTATTTTCCCTTACTCAAAATATAATTAGTTTAAAAATGGATAGTGTAACTATCATTACTTATATTGTGACATCCCTACTGGTTAGCATAAAATGTTTCAACTTCTGATCTATTTATTCTTTTGTTTGTTTACTGTCATAAACATGCCTATAATTTGGTTTATAAATTATTGTTATTTAAAAACATAATTTCATGCCCTATGCAGTCTGTTCATGTATCACATACTTTACCTTCCCCGTCTACTTAATGATAAATTAAAGATGAATTTCCAGGTCTGATTCAGCTATGTCCTGACTGGTTATTTTAACATAACTTCTGAAAGTGTACAGAATATATCAGTAATATTGAGCACACAAAAAAATGATTTGTATCCATTCAGGCTTAAGGCTGCTTCGAATCCATTCCCAGAGTCATTTTGTTTTCTTCTGGAGGCTGAGGTAGATTTTAAAACTTTTTTATTATTTATGAACAAAATTATCAAGATTATGTGTTTTCTGTGCATATTTCTACTGCCTTTGACTTGTACATCTGAGTTCATTAAAATAAATACTGTATTAAATAATATGCCCTCTGAAAGTCATCCCTTTCAAAAACTTAAATCCAAGATAGATCAGCAGTGACAGAAGAATATGGTGTGAGACTTATGGTTTGAGTAAATCCGATGCAGTTTGTTTGGGGGTTAGGGTTTTACTATTTTGGGTGAGTGTTTCTGTTTTATTCTGCATTATTATTATACTTCTTGTGCAAGCAAGTGGTTTGCATGAAATTTAAAAGCATTATAGTGTGTAATCCGTAAAAGTTGTTTCATTGCTACTGAGATATGGTTCTTAGTTTAGGTATTAAAAATGACTCCTAACCATGATGTAAGAAGATGTGGCACAGTACAAATGCACAGCTGAACTCATGGGTTTACAACTATGTTGCATTGATTTCCTACATATAAAACTTTCTTTCCCTTAGTTTTCTTGCCTCCTGTACCCTGGTCTTCAGTTAGAATGTAAACTTGCTGGGGTATGCTTCTGGATGAACACAGCAGGCCAAGCAGCATCTCAGGAGCACAAAAGCTGACGTTTCGGGCCTAGACCCTTCATCAGAGAGGGGGATGGGGTGAGGGTTCTGGAATAAATAGGGAGCGAGGGGGAGGCGGACCGAAGATGGAGAGAAAAGAAGATAGGTGGAGAGAGTATAGGTGGGGAGGTAGGTAGGGGATAGGTCAGTCCAGGGAAGATGGACAGGTCAAGGAGGTGGGATGAGGTTAGTAGGTAGATGGGGGTGCGGCTTGGGGTGGGAGGAAGGGATGGGTGAGAGGAAGAACAGGTTAGGGAGGCAGAGACAGGCTGGACTGGTTTTGGGATGCAGTGGGTAGAGGGGACGAGCTGGGCTGGTTGTGTGGTGCAGTGGGGGGAGGGGACAAACTGGGCTGGTTTAGGGATGCGGTGGGGGAAGGGGAGATTTTGAAACTGGTGAAGTCCACATTGATACCATGAGGCTGCAGGGTTCCCAGGCGGAATATGAGTTGCTGTTCCTGCAACCTTCGGGTGGCATCATTGTGGCAGTGCAGGAGGCCCATGATGGACATGTCATCTAGAGAATGGGAGGGGGAGTGGAAATGGTTTGCGACTGGGAGGTGCAGTTGTTTGTTGCGAACTGAGCGGAGGTGTTCTGCAAAGCGGTCTCCAAGCCTCCACTTGGTTTCCTCAATGTAGAGGAAGCCACACCGGGTACAGTGGATGCAGTATACCACATTGGCAGATGTGCAGGTGAACCTCTGCTTAATGTGGAATGTCATCTTGGTTCTTCAAGGACCGCAACTTTCCCCCCACAGTGATCGAGAACGCCCTTGACCGCGTCTCCCGTATTTCCCGCCACACATCCCTCACACCCCGCCCCCGCCACAACCGCCCTAAGAGGATCCCCCTCGTTCTCACACACCACCCCACCAACCTCCGGATACAACGCATCATCCTCCGACACTTCCGCCATCTACAATCCGACCCCAACACCCAAGACATTTTTCCATCCCCACCCCTGTCTGCTTTCCGGAGAGACCACTCTCTCCTTGACTCCCTTGTTCGCTCCACACTGCCCTCCAACCCCACCACACCCGGCACCTTCTCCTGCAACCGCAGGAAGTGCTACACTTGCCCCCACACCTCCTCCCTCACCCCTATCCCAAGCCCAAGATGACATTCCACATTAAGCAGAGGTTCACCTGCACATCTGCCAATGTGGTATACTGCATCCACTGTACCCGGTGTGGCTACCTCTACATTGGGGAAACCAAGCGGAGGCTTGGAGGCCGCTTTGCAGAACACCTCTGCTCAGTTCGCAACAAACAACTGCACCTCCCAGTCGCAAACCGTTTCCACTCCCCCTCCCATTCTCTAGATGACATGTCCATCATGGGCCTCCTGCAGTGCCACAATGATGCCACCCGAAGGTTGCAGGAACAGCAACTCATATTCCGCCTGGGAACCCTGCAGCCTAATGGTATCAATGTGGACTTCACCAGTTTCAAAATCTCCCCTTCCCCCACCGCATCCCTAAACCAGCCCAGTTCGTCCCCTCCCCCCACTGCACCACACAACCAGCCCAGCTCTTCCCCTCTACCCACTGCATCCCAAAACCAGTCCAACCTGTCTCTGCCTCCCTAACCTGTTCTTCCTCTCACCCATCCCTTCCTCCCACCCCAAGTCGCACCCACATCTACCTACTAACCTCATCCCACCTCCTTGACCTGTCCGTCTTCCCTGGACAGACCTATCCCCTCCCTACCACCCCACTTATACTCTCTCCACCTATCTTCTTTTCTCTCCATCTTCGGTCCGCCTCCCCCTCTCTCCCTATTTATTCCAGAACCCTCACCCCAACCCCCTCTCTGATGAAGGGTCTAGGCCCGAAACGTCAGCTTTTGTGCTCCTGAGATGCTGCTTGGCCTGCCTCACATTTTATTATCTCGGATTCTCCAGCATCTGCAGTTCCCATTATCTCTGGGGTATGCTTTTGTTCTCTATAACTCAACCATTCATTTCATATATGAACCAAGACTCTGAGTGTCATCAGCCAATCCCTCTTAGGGTTGTTACAACAAAATTACACCCTAACCTTTAACCTGGTATCCACATGTGAATGCTTTCCTACAGCAATGATTGGATTGTCATCAGGAATCCGAATGAGTTTTAGATCGCTCCCTGATCTAGCTCTAGTTATTTAGATATATGCGTTGTTAGACAACAAGAATGCAACAGCAGGCTATATAGCTCCATGAGTAAGATTATGGCTAACCCCAGACTTGCTTCCAATTTTCTTCCCAATCCAAAAATCCCTTCCTTTCTTTAGAGTGCAAAAATCTGTTGATCGCAGCATTGAATACATCCAGCAAGTGAGCATTTACATTCCTGTGAGTTCGCCAAATCCCAAAACTTGATTAAGTAAATAATTTTCTTCCCATCTCAGTCCCAAAAGTCTGAGCCTTTCCTGAGAAGCTACAGCCAGGGGGAAAAAAAAATCTTCGCATTTATCCTTTTAATTCTGCTCAGTCGTGTCGGCATCAAGGAGGTCATCTCTTATTTTTCAAAAGTTCAGAGAATATAGGTCCATTATATGCAATCTCTCCTCAAAAGCCAACCCTCTGATCCCAGGAGTTAATCTAATGAGCAACACAGTGAGAACTAAAATCTAAAAGCTTTTAAATCTAATATCTAATGATGTACTTATCTACCACTGACTGAATTCTGATTGAATCATTCCTGAGATTTCTTTGGGCTCGGCTTCCCATTCATGTTGGATTTCTTAAAACTGAATCGTAGCTCATCGGCATTCATTTATCTCTGATACAGTGATATTATGAAGCACACATGCCAAATATTTGTTCACATGTGCTGGTGTAGGGCTGAGTCAAAATTTTAGCTATTTGTTTCGCTATACACAGAATATTCAATAGATTGAAGTTTTTTATTATTTGTTTATATAATGTCCTTGTGACTGAAGCTGGTTTGCTGTTTGGAATCCAAACAGCAGGATTTTTGTTTACCATGTGAGATCTCCACATGGGTGTAGAAAAATCAACCTCAGATTTTCCCACCCATGATCGCACACCAACTTCTTATTGTTGCTGTCAGTTGCAGACAATTCACAGCATAATGCGTCCTCAGGTGCTTGACCTGTGTGGCTTGGCGCCAGAGAATATGAGTGTTTCTCCCACTTTGTCATCAGGGAGAATAGTTATGAATAATATTTTGTTAATACTTGAATATAGGGTTTTTTCCTGGCATGTGATGAAATTGGAAATGCTCAGTCTTGGAGTGAGCCTGCAGCTGCAGAAGGAATGTCAGCAGATATCTCAGTACTCTTATGATTGTGCTGCTTTCTTTCCTCTGCATTTCACCTATACATTTCATAGTGGGAAAATCTCATGAATGGATTTACATGACTTCTCTCACTGTAAACAGCTGGTATTGTTTCTGGTTCCCATTCACCAAACTGTTAATTATTGCGCACTGTTAATAGAATGACAGTACTACTTTTTTCTTGTATGTGTGCAGTTGCTCCAGTTACTGCATTGCACCAATTGTTTGTCATAGGAAGAAAGAATTAAATTTCTAAGCACCTTTGATGACCTCTGGATGTCTCAAAGCACTTGTGACCAATTAAGTATTTTTGATGTGTAGTCGCCATTGTACTAGAAATATGCCAACCAGATTTCAGTCAGCAATGCCTTTCAAATATCATGTGTTAATGACCAGTTAATATGATTTTATTTTCTTGGAGGGATAATATTGGTCTCAACACCAGAGAGAATTTTCTTACTGTTCTTTGAAATAGTCACTTTAAGGTCTTTTATGTCCACTGGAAAGGGCAGACAGGCTTCTGTTTAATGTCTCATTTGAACGCACACTTTCAATAATGTAGTGCTCACTCCACTGAAGTGCCAACCTTGATTTGCTGCTCAGTTCCCTCGTATGATATTTGAGCCTTCTGACTCTGAGGTGAGAACGCTTACACTGTGCCATTAGCTGCTACTATTTAAAGAGGATTAAAGGGGAAATAATAGTCGAGAGAGCACATTCATTCCCAATGAGTTAAGAAACCTGATGTTTCACAACTATATTTTATAACTTTCCTAAGGTCACACTATTTCTTCAGGTAACACTAATGTTGTACATGTCCATTCTTCCTTGGTATATTGGTTTAAAAATGCCATTTGTAGAATGGAGCCATACATTTAGATAATAATTGTAACGTATTTGTTTTGAACTCGCCTTGATGTAACCGACTGTTTGCAAAAGACCTTGCCCCTATTTCCACTTGTACTTGTACTTGTCTCTGATTTAGTGCAGTCAGTACAAAACTTCACAGAACGTGAAATTTTATTTGGAATTCAAATGCAAAGCTAATCTTATATTTTGTAGAGGTTGGCATACCCGAATTTCTGAGATAAATTTTGTCACAGGAAATTACCAATCGGGTGGTATCTTTTCAGTCACTGAAACAATGGATATATAACACCTCCTAACACTGTGTAAATCTCTGTACTGTCCCCTGCCTAAGTATGCACAGATGATCAGCATCATTCCGTTTGCATGGGTTAATAAAGATTAAAGACGATTTCACAGCCATTAAAACAGAAATAATGGCGAGGTGAGCAGTGATCACTGATAGTGTGCTGAAAGTGGAATTTCAACCTCTGGTGTTTGAAAGTGCATAAATCTGGAAGTTGCTCTTAAGTTTGCCCTGCCCGTCAACAAGCTTAATTACATCTGTACCACATTGTTAGAGTCAGTTTAAGAATATATAAAGATAGGTCAGTTGGTAGAGCATCAGAAGCATACTCTGAGTGTCCAAATCCTTTTGTTTTAGGGTCTTTTGGTTTATAGTAATCTCTCTAACCTCTGAGCCAAAACAGCTGGGTTCAAATCCAGGTGTACTGTAACATGTCTGACCAGGTTGATTAAAATACATACATGCCAGGAAGTTCTGATGTTTATCCGTTGGCTACCTATTAAACATGCCAACAAAAGTCAGAGCTAATGCATGCAGTTGGCAGTGATTTCTTAAATAGAGCTAATGACTGCAAGTTTTAATTTAACAAATAAGGAGTGTCATTCTGTCAAAATGTAATTACAAAATATGGAAAATTATAGGCCAATTAGCTTAATCTCAGTAGTTGGTAAAATTCTAGAATCCATTGTCAAGGATGAGATTTCTAAATTCCTGGAAGTGCAGGGTCAGATTAAAACAAGTCAGCATGGTTTTAGTAAGGGGAGGTTGTGCCTGACAAACCTGTTAGAATTCTTTGAAGAGGTAACAAGTATGTTTCAAATATTTATTTTGTCTCCATTTTTATTATCTTTTAATCCAAATTTTACTATTTTTCTGATTTCAGTTCCTCCACCTAATTGTAGTTTGAATGAGATAATCTAATTTATTCCTCTTGATTTCTGCTCTGCATATTTCTGCTTTTTCAGTTTGATTGAAGAGGAAACCTGTTGTTTGCTCTCAGACAATAGGAACTGCAGATGTTGGAGAATCCGAGATAACAAGGTGTGGAGCTGGATGAACACAGCAGGCCAAGCAGCATCCTAGGAGCACAAAAGCTTTTGCTTGGCCTGCTGTGTTCATCCAGCTCCAGACACTGTTTGCTGTGTTTATCCAGGTCCCAGCTTCCCTGTAGTGTGTGCTGTATTGAACAGGATTTCTGGTGACTGTAAACTGTTGCTCAAAGCCATAAAATGTTTGCAAATTACTTCAAACGTAATGTGGAGGTGCTGGTGTTGGACTGGGGTGGATAAAGTCAAAAATCATATGACACCAGGTTATAGTCCAACAGGTTTATTTGAAATCACAAGCTTTCTGAGCTTAGCCCCTTCATCAAGTGCAGTGAAAGGAGAGCATACAAACATAGAGTTTATAGGCAGAGAAATGAAGGGCAGAGAGATCAAAGGATCACACAACTAATGCATCCCAAAGAAAAGAAAGATTATCCAGGGTGGGATTAGACAGCCATGGCTGACAAAGGAAGTCAGAAAATATATCAAAGAAAAAGAGACAGCCTATAAAGTGGCCAAGAGCACTGGGAAATCAGAAGATTGGGAAGGCTACAAAAACAGACAGAGGATAACAAAGAGAGCAATAAGGAAGGAGAGGATCAAATATGAAGGTAGGCTAGCTCGTAATATTAGAAATGATAGTAAAAGCTTCTTTCAATACATAAGAAACAAACGAGATGCAAAAGTAGATATTAGGCCGCTCCAAATTGATGCTGGAAGGCTAGTGATGGGAGATAAGGAAATAGCTGAAGAACTTAATAAGTACTTTGTGTCAGTCTTCACAGTGGAAGACATGAGTAGTATGCCAACAATTAGGGAGAGCCACGGGGCATATTTGAGTACGGTAGACATTACAAAAGAGAAAGTGCTAGAAAAGCTAAAGGGTCTAAAAATTGATAAATCTCCTGGTCCCAATGGGCTACATCCTAGAGTTCTGAGGGAGGTGGCTGAGGAAATAGCAGAGGCTTTGGTCATGACCTTTCAAAAGTCACTGGAGTCAGAGAAAGTCCCAGATGATTGGAAAATTGCCATTGTAACTCCCTTGTGTAAGAAAGGATCAAGGCAAAATATGGAAAATTATAGGCCAATTAGCTTAATCTCGGTAGTTGGTAAAATTCTAGAATCCATTGTCAAGGATGAGATTTCTAAATTCCTGGAAGTGCAGGGTCAGATTAAAACACGTCAGCATAGTTTTAGTAAGGGGAGGTTGTGCTGACAAACCTGTTAGAATTCTTTGAAGAGGTAACAAGTATGTTAGACCAGGGAAACGAGTAGATGTTATCTATCTAGACTTCCAAAAGGCCTTTGATACAGTGCCTCTCGGGAGGCTGCTGAGGAAGGTGAGGGCCCATGGTGTTCGAGGTGAGCTACTGGCTTGGATTGAGGATTGGCTGTCTGACAGAAGGCAGAGAGTTGGGATAAAACGCTCTTTTTCGGAATGGCAATCAGTGACGAGTGGTGTCCCGCAGGGTTCAGTGTTGGGGCCACAGCTGTTCACCTTGTATATTAATGATCTGGATGAAGGGACTGGGGGCATTCTGGCAAAGTTTGCCGATGATACGAAGATAGGTGGACAGGCAGGTAGTACTGAGGATGTGGGGAAGCTGCAGAAAGATTTAGACAGTTTAGGAGAGTGGTCCAGGAAATGGCTGATGAAATTCAATGTGAGTAAATGTGAGGTTTTGCACTTTGGAAAAAAGAATACAGGCATGGACTATTTTTTAAACGGTGAGAAAATTCGCAAATCAGAAGTGCAAAGGGATCTGGGAGTGTTGGTCCAGGATTCTCGAAAGGTTAACTTGCAGGTAGAGTCCGTAATTAAGAAAGCGAATGTAATGTTGTTGTTTATCTTAAGAGAGTTGGAATATAAAAGCAGTGATGTCCTTCTGAGGCTTTATAAGGCTCTAGTTAGGTCCCATTTAGAATACTGTGTCCAATTTTGGACCCCACACCTCAGGAAGGACATACTAGCCCTGGAGCATGTCCAGCGGAGATTCATACGGATGATCCCTGGAATGGTAGGTTTAACGTATGGTGAACGGCTAATGATCCTGGGATTGTACTCATTAGAGTTTAGAAGGTTGAGGGGAGATCTAATAGAAACTTACAAGATAATGTATGGTTTAGAAGGGGTGGATGCTAGGAAGTTGTTTCCGTTAGGTGAGGAGACTAGGACCCATGGGCACAGCCTTAAAATTAGAGGAGGTATATTTAAAACTGAAATGAGACAACATTTCTTCAGCCAGAGAGTGGTGGGCTTGTGGAATCATTGCTGCAGAGTGCAGTGGAGGCCGGACGTTGGATGCCTTCAAGGCAGAGATCGACAAATTCTTGATCTCAGAAGGAATCAAGGGCTATGGGGGGAGTGCGGGGAAGTGGTGTTGAAATGCCCATCAGCCATGATTTAAATGGCAGAATGGACTTGATGGGCCGAATGGCCTTACTTCCACTCCTATGTCTTATGGTCTTCTGGTCTAATGCAAGTGGAGTGCACAAACCTAAAATGGCTGGCTGGCTGCCTCCTGTTGAACCTTTAATCATTCATACATTCCTGCATTCTAGAAACTGCAGAAGCTGGATATGGAGAACTCTGTTAGTTTTGATTGATTGATTAAGATGCAAATTCAGAATTTGTCTCAAGCCGCTGCCCCAAGATAATTAAAGATTTCTCACTTTCCAAACTTCAAACAGGCAGACCAGTAAGAATATACATTAAATGACTTCCTAGGTCAGACACTGAATTGTAGGTGTGAGGCCTTGTCCTGAAACTGTCTCAGAGTTTTAACCTGGAATTAGGGCAGTGACTTCAAACAGGTTCTGGAATTTGCCTCTTAATCAATCAAAACTAGCAGAGTTCTCCATATCCTGCTTCTGCAGTTTCGAGAATGCACAAATGTATGAATGACTAAAGATTCAACACAAAGCAGCCAGCCAGCTGTTTTAGGTTTGTTCACTCCACTCACACCAACTGTATGATCCTTTGATCTCTCTGCCTTTCACCTCTCTGCCAATAACTCTGTTTGTATGCTGTCCTCTCACTGCATCTGATGAAGGGGCAGCACTCTGAAAGCTTGTGATTTCAAATAAACCTGTTGGACTATAACCTGTGATTTTTTACTTCAAACATAATAAACATTATGTACTATTATTTTCCCACTGACAGCAAAATCTGCTTTTCTGCTTTGCGGGTCAACAGTACAGCTTTGATTTACCCTATTCTTCTGAACCAGTCAGTACTCTCTGATGCATTTGAAGACTGTCAATCTGTCAGGAACCTATTGAACTGGAAAAAGTAATAGCATGTATATGATGCACACCATTAATAAGGTGTAAATTATCCAGCAACCTGTGGTGAGGAAGAGCGCTCATAAATTATGAAGTGCCACAAATTGCTGGATGAATTGTGTCACTGCCATTTACTTCACAAAAATGCAATTCCCCCTTAATCTCTCCAGGGAGTTTTATGAAGTTATATTTTCACATTAATTGTCCTTTCAAAATTTGACTCTTGAAAGTATTTATTTAACAATGTTATAATTGTAAATTACTGTGGCTCAACTGTGTGTGTGTGTGTGTGTGTGTGTGTGTGTGTGTGTGTGTGTGTGTGTGTGTGTGTGTGTGTGTGTCTGTTTGCTTGAGAAAGAGTGTGTGAGAGAGGGAAAGAGAGATAATGTGCTACAATGATATGTCCTACCTGTAAACCAGAGGAGGCCTGGGTTCAAATGCCACCTGCCACAGAGGTGTGCCTGAACAGGTTGATTACATGACTCTACCTTTGAAAAAAACTGTGGAAGTTTTAAATCCTCTGGTCGTGAATTCGTGTAGGAGACGTTGTAAAAAATTAAATTTGAAACAATAAACAAGTCTTTAGTTGTCCTTTTTACTGGTTTTCTTTCCATCTCTCTTCTTTTCACCTGATTTGACACTGAATTCATTAATTTAAATTGCCTTCTTTCTCAATCCTATCTCTGTTTATTTCTCAATCGTGTGAACATATGAGCACAGGAATAAGCATCGACTATTCAGCCCCTTGAGCCACTTCGAACATTTAGAGAGGTCATGGCTGATATGTGGCCTAATTCCATGTACTTGCCTTTGGCCCATATGCATTGCTATCATGCTTAATAAAAACTTATCTATCTCAAATTTAAAATTAACAACTGACCCAGCATCCACTGCTATTTGTGGAAGTGAGTTCGAAACCTCTTCCACCTCCGGGTACAGAAATCCTTCCTAACATCTCTCTTCAGTAGCCTGGCCCCAGTTCTCAGACTATGCCTCCTGGTCCCAGAATCCCCAACCAGTGGAATAGTTAATCTTTATCTATCTCACCTTTTCCTATTACTATCTCGAAGACTTCAATCAGATCACCTCTTAGCCTTACGATGGTTCATGGTTAGCACTGCTGCCTCACACCACTAGGGATGCAGACTCAGTTCCAGTGTTAGATGATTGTCTGTATGGAGTTTGCACACTCTCCCCTTGTCTAGGTGGGTTTCCTCTGGGTGCTCTGGTTTCCTCCCAGAGTCCAAAGATGTGCAGGTTTAATAGATTAGCCCACGGTAAATGCGGAGACGGGGAATAGGATTGGGGTTTGGATCGGAAGCTGTCAGGAGGTTCGTGTAGACTCAATGGGCTGAATGGTTTCTTTTCACACTGTGGGAAATTTATGATTCTAGAGAAAACAGGCCTAATTTATATAACCTGTTCCTGTAACTTAACTCTTGAAGTCCAAGTATCATTCTTGTAAGCCTACATTGTAGTTCTCCGAAGTGTGGTGCCCAGATCTGCTAACAGTACTTGGACTGGAGTCTAATCAGGGTTTTGTAAAACTGCACTGTACCTTCTGCATCTCTATACTCCAATCCTGTTGATAAAAAGGCCAACATCCTATTAACTCTGTTACCTGTTCATGATATTTTAACCCCAATCTCTCCGGACATACATTGTATTTAACAGTATACTATCTAGAAAGTACCCTGGTCTGTCTTTTTTTGTTCCAAAATGGATAATTTCAAATTTGTTCACATTGAACTCCAATTGCCATAGTTTTGCCCATTCAATTAATCTGTTGATACCCCTTTGCAATTTTATGCTATCATCCACACTGTCTGCAATGACATCCAATGCTTTAATTGCCTTGGTTAACAAGAAACACTGTCTGCCCTGTTATTTACAATGGTTCGAGATACCTTCATTGTACTGTTATCGGCTTGAAATTCCAGCAGCTTAAAACAAAAAAATTCTTTGACCTGAACAATGCAAGAAAATGTTTCTCCAGTCAGGAATGATGTAGTGAAGTATAGACCATGTTCCTTATTATTCTGATTTTTTTTCTCTGCAGCTAATGCTATCATTACTCGGATTGGATCCTTCAAATTCTAATTCTGGTTAGGCCCAACTATAAAATTGCCTCAAAACTAGAATTACAGGTAATTATATTTCGTACCACCTATCAGATCAATTTCCAGAGCGCATTTTGTTCCAATTTCTTCTCTTGGTTTTCTTACAATTCTGCACAGTTCCTAGAGAACATTTTTAATCATTTTTAATGTTTGCAGAATAGAGTCTCCAAATGTGATTATATTTAACATTAGTTTGAGGAGCTATGTGTAACACATCCTTCATATTGCCCTAAAAAAAGGACTGTGGATTCTGAAGATCTGAAACAGAAATTGGTGGAGGAACTCAGCAACATCTATGGAGAGGAAGCAGAATTAATATCATGAGTCCAGTGATCCTTCTTCAGAACTGAAAAAGGGTCATTAGATTCAACGTTAACTCTGCTTTCCCTCCACAAATGCTTCATATTGCTTTATTAACTCTTTTACCAGTCAATTAGCATGTGTTATGACCCAGTGACAATACAGGCAGATTCACTGGTACTAAAAGAATCATGAGCTGATTAGCCAAATAGCACTGGGTTTTTGCAGTCTAATGGAGCAGAAAGAATTGCAGATTGAATTTTTAGAAAGATATTGTTTCACAGAATTTTGGAATCACTGGCTCGGTCTATTTCTCGTTGCTCTTGAGAAGATGGTAGTGAGCTGCCTGCTTGAACTGCACTCTGTGAGGTGTAGGAAGACCCACAGTGCCGTTATCCAGGATTTTGACTCAGCCACAGTAATGGATGTACCATCTAATTCCACGTCAGGACTGTGTGTGACACTGAGGAGAGGCCACCAGCAGGAGGCGGTGTTCCCACGTACAGTTTGGTGAATTAGTCAAGGAAGGAAACTGTTACTTCATGAAGCAGGAAGAAAAGGATAATCATAGATGAGAATGGCCTGAGAGTTGTGAATTTGGCATCCAGTCTTTCTTTTATCTGTTCTTTGGCTGTTGTAGCCTGGCCTGCATTTATTGTCCAACTTTAATTGGTCTTGGGTAGGTGGTCATGAGCTGCTGGTTTGCAGTTAAGAGTCAGCTACATTGGTGAGTGTCTGGAACTGTGCATAGCCAAGACAGGCTACAGGTGGCAGGTTTTCTCTTGGTAGTTTCATGATCATTATTACTTTAAACAATTTACATGCTTGGTAATTTAGCTTAAATCCCTCCAGTTCTTGCTGTGAAATTTGAACTCAGGCCACTTCAGCATTAGCTTGGTCAGCTAGATTAATAGTCCAGCAAATTTATCACTGTCTTACTCTACCTTAGAATCAAAGGAAAAAAATCAAATAAGATGTAACACTTTCAAATACTTAGCACACAACTGTGAACTCTGTTTGTGTAGCATCACTTTGTTGTCTAACCTGTATGTATTACAATGTTATTTTTGGTGGACCACAAAAGGTATTTTACAGTATTGATCTCACTGTTCCACCAAATTACCAATGGTCTAATCTAAAAACGTAGACTTGAATCATTTGTAGAATGACTGCATAGCTATTAAAAGAACTACAAATCTTTCAATTGATGGAAATGCTGAATGACATAAAGGCAAACATAATATTCCAATTGGTAATTGAGTGTTTAAACATACATACTTAATACCAACATTAGATTGTTGTCTTTGAAGTATACAAGTTCAGTTTTTGTATTTCCACCTGTATCTCAAGATGTCTCTGAGCTTGGCAGGCCACAGCAGAAACAAACAACCGGAAAGAGGAAACATGAATGATTAGACAAAAATAGCTTTTCACTGGCTCTCGAAAGTAGGAAGAGAAGTGATGAAGTGGAGGTATTGATGACAGAATTCCAAAAGTTAGCTGAATAAGCTATCATCAACTGTGGAGTGGAGGGACCAGAGAGGAGAACATACACTGGTCAGAAGATTGGAGAGCAGATGAAGAGATGCAACCTGAGAAAGGGCTATTGAGGCACTTTGAAGGTGAAGATGAGAATCTTCAAATCAGTTTAATGGACACAAGGAATCAGTGAAGTTTGGCAAGGGCAAAAATGGTGCCGTTGTTGGCATTAGTCCATTTAAGTAGGTGAGGTATCATTTTCTGTCACTGTGGTTTGTGGAAGGTGAAAAGTGGGTGGTCAGCAAGCACGTGATTCATGAACCTGATGTAGTAAAGGCCTGCATCAGGATTTCAGTGGGAAGTGCAAACGATTGAAGATGAAAGATAATAGTTTGATGTAATATTAATGTCTCAGTTAACTGCCAAAGGAAAGGATGATAAAATGTTTTAATACTTACAATATTCATTTATGAAAAGTAGCACTGGATGTGGGTGTGAAACCCAGTCACCAAATAAAAATGAGGCTACATTGGACACTCCTTGAAAAATGACACAGATATGACGATGCATAATTAACATGTAATCTTTCCTTGTGGTGCAAACAGAATGTCAGCTTCAAACCCTGCGTTGATGTGTATGATTATTGCGCACAAAATATGCTGTGGGGTGGTTGAATGCTTCAGCTGAAGGCCCAAATTCAAGTGAGGTGTGTGCCGCTTAAAGTAAGCCTGCGTGCCTGAAATACAGTCCAAATCTTTCAAGGGAGCGCAGTTACTGCAACTCTCAATGACAGAGGGTCTGAGCAGAAAGAGTGGATAATGTTGCATTAGGAATTCGAGAGTCTGCTCCAAGATTCCTGGATACTGGCGAAGGAATGATTTGGAGTTGAGGATAATGCAGTCCATGAGTCAAAACAGTCCTGGATAATTTCAATTTTGAGTAGCAAGCTAACTTGAAGTGCTATTAAGATTAATTGCCTGAAACCATATGAGAAATTACTGTTAGTGATATTAGCAGAAGCAAACTTAACATGGCCCTTTGCTCATTACTTAAGTAGAGGTGTTCTTTAATTTGAAAGCAGATTAATATTTACTTTAACATTAGAAGGCCACATGACTATGCTAAGTTTTTTTTATGTCAACATTAACTACTGGGAAGAGATATGAGGAAAAGAGGTCAACATTTCTCAATACAAGCCCAGACTTCCTCTTGAGAATTCTTCCAACTAGTCGCTGTTACTACAAAGCTTCAGAAGTTTATCATAAAAGGATGAAAGTGGCCTGGAAAAAATCCCCTGTCAAAGTTACTACCCTGCTTCTTAAAAAAAATTGTTTTCAGTTCCCTTTTTCATTCTAAGGCAATAAACAATTGGATTCATATTTGAAGGAAAAAAAAATCACATTGGCACAAAAACTTCAAAATGTAGCCTATGTTATTGACAAATTTCCATCTATGAACTTTCAAATAAAAATTGTGAACCTGTAACCAATTTCCTGCATTTCTGAGATGTTGAAATATCTGGCCAGTGTAGAATACATGTTCCAGTTATAAAATTGTGCCCTTAAGACTGTGATATTCTGCAACCTTAAGACTTTGGCAGGATAGAATAATAATTTCATGGCACGTTCGATTCCTCAGAGTTCAGCAAAGTAGCAAGTGTTTTAACTTGTTTTCTGTGGGAAAAAAATAGAATTATATTAAGTGAACAAAAATGGCAGATGTGTTTCTTCTTTAAAAAAAGGTGCACATGGGAAGAATGTCATGTCAGAGAACTTGCGTTGGTCTTTTTGAAAAGCAATAAATGAAGGAAAGCTTTAAGGTGACATTGAATGTGCCTCAGTGTTTGTGACAACAAGGTATGATGCACCAACTCTTCAAACAATTGAAATTACTTTGAGTTATAACAGAAGAAACATTTAATGTGATTTCATTATTAATTTTCATAAAATGGAAATTTAACAAAATGAACGAAAGAAGAGAAGTCTGACATTCCTGCAAGCTGGATTAACAAAAGCTGCTATTTTCGGTAGCCATGATTTGGAACAGTGTTACAGAGGGTGAAAACACTTTCTTCCATGGCATGATTGGTGGTCAGGTCCTTTAATTGAGTGGGAGGATGATGGCTAGTGACTCCACTATTTTACTGTCGTTGCCTTCATTGGGTCTGTGGTGGGAAAGCTTGGAGGCAGCCTCCCTGCCCTGCTGGCAACTTATCCAGGCAATTAATACCCACTAGGGGCTTCTTACCTCTGCCACTGGAATTCACCTGGCAACAGATGGGTCACGTGCCACGCAGGAAGCATTTTCTTGTGGGTACCCGGGAGGTGCGGGTCTGTTGTTCTGAGGCAACTGAAGATGACCATCCTTCCTACTCTGCCAAGCCTTTTCCCCTCATGACACCCACATTCTGACTTCCCCTCCTGCCATCCTTCATCTATGACCTGGGTCTGTCAGTGATTCTGGTTCTCGGGGGAGGTGGTGCAGAGAAGGGGAGGGGGTGTGCATTACAGGCAACAGCCAGCCCCTCCCTGATGGTGCTGCTCAGCATCAAAGCACTATTAGGCTGTGATTGGCTCGCAGCTGTTGGTAGGCAGAACCTGTGCTGATAGGTTCCTTACTGGATGTGAGATTGCTCGCTGAGCTGTAAGGTTAATTTTCAGACGTTTCGTCACCATTCTAGGTAACATCATCAGTGAGCCTCCGATGAAGCGCTGGTGTTATGTCCCGCTTTCTATTTATCTGTTTAGGTTTCCTTGGGTTGGTGATGTCATTTCCTACGTTGGTGATGCCATTTACAGTTCTTTTTTTCAGAGGATGGTAGATTGGCTCCAAATCAATATGTTTGTTGATGGAGTTCCGGTTGGAATGCCATGCTTCTAGGAATTCTCGTGCGTGTCTCTGTTTGGGTTGTCCTAGGATGGATGTGTTGTCCCGATGAAAGGGTGTCCTTCCACTCTGTATGTAAGGATACTAGTGATAGTGGGTCATGTCGTTTTGTGGCTAGTTGGTGTTCATGTATCCTGGTGGCTAGCTTTCTGCCTGTTTGTCTAATGTAGTGTTTGTCACAGTTTTTGCAAGGTTTTTTGTAGATGACGTTCATTTTGCTAAAATACCTTGCAAGAACTGTGACAAACACTACATTAGACAAACAGGCAGAAAGCTAGCCACCAGGATACATGAACACCAACTAGCCACAAAACGACATGACCCACTATCACTAGTATCCTTACATACAGATGAGGAAGGACACCACTTTGATTGGGACAACACATCCATCCTAGGACAAGCCAAACAGAGACACGCACGAGAATTCCTAGAAGCATGACATTCCAACCGGAACTCCATCAACAAACATATTGATTTGGAGCCAATCTACCATCCTCTGAGAAAAAGAACCGTAAATGGCATCACCAATGCAGGAAATGACATCACCAACCCAAGGAAACCTAAACAGATAAATAGAAAGTGGGACATAACACCAGCGCTTCATCGGAGGCTCACTGATGATGTTACCTAGAATGGTGACGAAACGTCTGAAAACTAACCTTCCAGCTCAGCGAGCAAACTCACATCCAGAAACTCAACCTGAGCTACAAATCTTCTCAAAACTCACTAGGTTCCTCACTCCTAGAGAAGGCCTACTGCTGCCCACTCAAGTATCTAATGGGCACTTAGTTAGCAAAGAGACCCCCATTGCCTGCATCACAGGTCATTTGGTGTTGAAGTCTGGTGTTTGCTCACACACGTCTGAAATTTGCCAAAGGTGGTAGTGGATGTTTCATGCAGTGAGAATGAGTATGACACCATGAAAGCCAGCAAAAGTGGCACCTCCACTCACCACATACGGGGTTACTTGGTACCAGGAAAATTGTAATCCAAGGTAAAAGTTTTACCCTATCAACCTGAAGTGATTACATATGAAAAAAAAGCATTGTTTTCTTTTCTACCCAATTAGCCCTACCAGTGATGAGCACTTTCTGCAACTTGGCTGAAAGACCCATAAGAACCTTTACGGCTCCCATATTTACTCGACTTGTTCATATTGGAGGTGCCTTGAGGGATGTGTACAGTCTCACAGAAAGTCATGACCTGTTGTAACAAAATCTCTGTTACGAGCCTTTCCTAACAAAGGTCCTAAGTAAAGCTACCAGGTCTCCCTTGGAACTGCCAGCCCAGAGACCAAATGCTGGGGCTGGGGATATATTGGGCTGTTCGGTGTAGTGTGGGCTGGGTTAGAGGACCAAGCTGTGACCTTTTCAAAATTAATTGCTAGATTAAGAGTGAAAGCGAAGAGTAGAAGAAGAAATAGTGAAGGAACATGTTGCTGTCTGAAGGGAATGGAAATAAATGACTGGCTGATGAGCCTTAGACACTAGGTTTACTGTTGGCTGGCACTTAAAGTAGTTGAGACTGCTACTGGATTAAAAGTTAGCCAGATCTGGAATCTGGTGGTTCAGCGAGTCAAAGCATGATGCAGCCATTTAAAGGCAGAGACACAACTGAAATTCCCTCACCTCCAAACACACCCCCTGCCGAAGCTGATGCATACCAAGTGTATTTTGAATGGTCTCCTTATGTGCTGTTATGACTATGACTCTAGGACAAATAGGAGAAAGCAGCAAGGATCAGACACAGCTACCAAAGCACAAGAGATTCTGCCTGCAGTACCTCACATACTCTGAAACAGTGACGATGTCATGCCTTCAATGCTGGAAAGGTGATGGCCCAGTGGTATTATCATTAGACTGTTCATCCAGAGACCCGGGTAATGATCTGAGAACCTGGGTTTGAAACCTTCCATGGCATGAATTTGAATTCAATAATGTTGTTAAAAATCTGGATTTAAGGATCTGATGATGACTGTGACTCCATTGCTGATTGTTGGGGAAAACCCAACTGGTTCATTTAATCAGAGATAATGGGAACTGCAGATGCTGGAGATTCCAAGATAATAAAATGTGAGGCTGGATGAACACAGCAGGCCAAGCAGCATCTCAGGAGCACAAAAGCTGACGTTTCGGGCCTAGACCCTTCATCAGAGAGGGGGATGGGGGGAGGGAACTGGAATAAATAGGGAGAGAGGGGGAGGCGGACCGAAGATGGAGAGTAAAGAAGATAGGTGGAGAGGGTGTAGGTGGGGAGGTCGGGAGGGGATAGGTCAGTCCAGGGAAGACGGACAGGTCAAGGAGGTGGGATGAGGTTAGTAGGTAGCTGGGGGTGCGGCTTGGGGTGGGAGGAAGGGATGGGTGAGAGGAAGAACCGGTTAGGGAGGCAGAGACAGGTTGGACTGGTTTTGGGATGCAGTGGGTGGAGGGGAAGAGCTGGGCTGGTTGTGTGGTGCAGTGGGGGGAGGGGATGCACTGGGCTGATTTAGGGATGCAGTAGGGGAAGGGGAGATTTTGAAACTGGTGAAGTCCACATTGATACCATATGGCTGCAGGGTTCTCAGGCGGAATATGAGTTGCTGTTCCTGCAACCTTCGGGTGGCATCATTGTGGCAGTGCAGGAGGCCCATGATGGACATGTCATCAAGAGAATGGGAGGGGGAGTGGAAATGGTTTGCGACTGGGAGGTGCAGTTGTTTGTTGCGAACTGAGCGGAGGTGTTCTGCAAAGCGCTCCCCAAGCCTCCGCTTGGTTTCCCCAATGTAGAGGAAGCCGCACCGGGTACAGTGGATGCAGTATACCACATTGGCAGATGTGCAGGTGAACCTCTGCTTAATGTGGAATGTCATCTTGGGGCCTGGGATGGGGATGAGGGAGGAGGTGTGGGGACAAGTGTAGCATTTCCTGCGGTTGCAGGGGAAGGTGCCGGGTGTGGTGGGGTTGGAGGGCAGTGTGGAGCGAACAAGGGAGTCACGGAGAGAGTGGTCTCTCCGGAAAGCTGACAGGGGAGGGGATGGAAAAATGTCTTGGGTGGTGGGGTCGGATTGTAAATGGCGGAAGTGTCGGAGGATAATGCGTTGTATCCGGAGGTTGGTAGGGTGGTGTGTGAGAACGAGGGGGATCCTCTTGGGGCGGTTGTGGCGGGGGCGGGGTGTGAGGGATGTGTCGCGGGAAATGCGGGAGACACGGTCAAGGGCGTTCTCAATCACCGTGGGGGGAAAGTTGCGGTCCTTAAAGAACTTGGACATCTGGGATGTGCGGGAGTGGAATGTCTTATCGTGGGAGCAGATGCGGTTAACAGCAGGGGTCCTTTGCAGGTCTGGGAGAGGGAGGCTCTGAGCTGGGGCAGGCTGGATTGCAGTAAATGCAGGAAACCTACATGTTAGCATATGAGTTGATGTGGTTGGCATGGTGGGAAGCACATGATGTTGCAATGGGCATGACCTTCTTTAGTATCCCTACATGTATTTTATCTGCTTGCCTCAACATATGATTGCAAATTATTTTACAATGTATTTGTGCAAAAATAGAATTGAAACTGTTCATAACCTTATGGAAAGCCTTTTTAGGAAAATTCTATGACTGGCACTCAAAGAATTGCAAAACGTTCTATTAGGTCTGCAGGAACACATTCTGAGAATGAAATACAAGCAAGGAATATTGCTGATTTAATAATTTTTTTGGGCCGAAAAAGCCGAAGAAGTATATTAATATACTGACTAAAGCTGAAGTTGGATTGATTGTAAAGATCAAGAATATCAGTGTAATCCATTACATTTAATCTCGGAACAGGGTCTGCAAGATATTCAGTCAAAGACATGAAGACAAAAACTATAAAAACTAAAAGCACTTTGTTCTGAATAAAAGTGTAAAGTCATGTTTACATTGCACCTTTTGAAATGCACTGTCTGTTCAAGATAATATCTGTCCAAAAGAGATCATCATTTTCGGAGACCTGAGGATTGAGATGGTGCACAAAAGTTATTGTATCTACATTGGGATTGAATGGTGCTGCGAAAGAGAGGCAATTTAACTGGCCCAACATGATAAGAATCAACATGTACAGTGAAATAACTCCACACAGGCCGGTATCTCTTCCTCAAGTCCCCCTTTTTTTTCATGTCTATCACACTTGACACTGGTCTGGCTTCGTCAGAGTTACCACTCAGAGTGAGCAGAACCTCTAACACTCCTGTTTATATCTGTCAGCCAGGGTTCCCTGATTGGACTAGATTAACAGCCCCAAACAGGGAGTTCATATTCTATGAAGCCCATCTGGCTGACGTTGTTACAATCACTACAGGCAACCTTGAGGTTGCAGAATAAAAGAATGTAATTATCTGGGTATACAGGAGGATTTTAGGATTGATTCATCTCAGGTTTCTGGCTGATTTGCACTTGGTTGCATAAGTATTTATGTTTGCATTTGGACACATATGTAATGTATGAGATATTATGCAATATATTTCTGAATAAGGAGCAGGAGTACGCTACTAAACTCCTTGACCTTGCTGCGACTTTCGTAAGATCTGATTGTGGCTTGGAATCTACTTGCCCATCAACCTCACTCGTTTGTGAGTCAAAAATCTATCTCTCAGCTTCAAACATACTACATGACCCTGGTTCCCCTGATCTCTGGGAAAGTGAATTCCACAGATTTAGTACCCTCTGAAAGAAACAGAAATTCTCCTCACTTCTGTCTAAAATGGGAGGTTCTTTTTTTTTGCTGTGTCCCTAGTTCAAGTCTCTCCCAAAAAAGAAAATATCCTTTCCACATTCAATGAGTAATTCCTCTTCACAAATGCTGGCGTTTAAATCCTATGGCACTAATTCCAAGGGAAACTTGGCATGCCCCTGGCATTCAATGTTCTTGAGGACCTGTGGGTGAATTTTGTGAGGACAGCATAATAGAGCAATTATTGAGCAATATTTTATAATGTTCAGCTAGTTCTTCAGAATTGTTAAGGTTCAACTTAATTGTCTTCTGGATAATATCTTGTCTGCATTACCAGTTCAGAACTACACTCAATCCTGACCAATCATCCAAATAACAGAAGAATTACTTCTTTTGTTCCAAAACTCATCCCTACGTCTGGGTGGTTTCTTGATAGCTGCACACATTGACTTTCTATTTACTATTACCTCAAAATCTTTTTCCTGATCCATCTTGTTTTTCTTTTCAACAATTGTGCCTTTCATCTGCTGTTTAGATTAGATTACCTTGATTACCTACAGTGTGGAAACAGGCCCTTCGGCCCAACAAGTCCACACCACCCCTTGAAGCGTCCCATCCAAACCCATCCCCATATAACCCACATACCCCTGAACACTACAGGCAATTTAGCATGGCCGATCCACCTAGCCTGCACATCTTTGGACTGCTCCCTCAGTGTAATTTACTTTCCTGAATTTACTGGCTGAAAAGTATTACTGTTACCCATTCATTCATCAGTCATGCCAATAATGGTCAGGGGTACAATCTCGTGGTCTGACTGAGCATCAGCAGCCAGTCTATCTCCAATAGGATATTCAGATCTCATTTGGCATATCAATCTGGGCAGTTATCAAGACAATTCACCTTTCTACAAGCATGTTCTGCCTTTGGATTTGACTGTGTTTTATTTGACAGGTGCTAAATAGGCACCTCAGACTCCAATATGACAGAGATACAACACTATCCTTTTTACTGTTGTTTAAAACAGCACCATGAGCACATGCCGATTGCCCTTTACATGTAGAAATATGAGGATTGGCATTTGTTTAGGTTCCTGGTGCAAAACTGGGTGTGCCTTTTAGGATATTTCCTTTATCCCCAAGGCATCAGATTTAGTTAAGTGAGTGATTAATAAAAGCAACTGCTGTATCTAAAACCTCTGTCTTATGTGCACGTTGTTGTGGCAAATAATTTTGGAAAATGTGATATATGGTGGATGGTGGTGAACTATGCCACCACGCAAAGTGTGTTCTTTGTGAATTGGCAGCTGATTTGTTATTGTGCCTAGTTTTATTCCATTGAATTTCAGAAAAAAGGTCAGACTCACGTCAGGGAATGCTTTCCAAGTCTTACTTGCTTGGTTTGAAATTAAAAATCTTGGCAATATTTTCCAAGTCAATGGAAATATTCACTACAAGTTGATTTGTGGATTAGACCACTTTCACTCCTACGTGTCCATGCGTTGGAATTGCCTGAATTAAATGTGTATGTCCATATTTGAATTATGTATCTAATGTCCACTGTCACTTCCAGTGGAATTTTCCAGCCGCTCTCAAGTTGTTAGAAAATAAGCAGAATCTTCACTTTGCTTTTCTCATTTCCATTATTTTGTTTGCACTTCCCAAACAGTTTGTTACACATTGCAATGTAGGAGATTGTGTGAAACCCTACAAATACTACTTTTTGTACTGTCTAGTTTCCAAACATCCTGTTGCTGTAATAGTGCATATGCATCTATCATTTTGTTTCTTTGCTTCAAGGAACCGCAATTATTTATTTTCTTGTCTCTAACTGGCAACATTTCTATTGAATTTCACCTGCTTCACCGCAAGTTGGACACAGATTTCTTTTGTATCGTTGACAAAACTGGTACTCAGTCAGCATTTTGTAATTCTGGATTCCTTTTGCTGGGTTTGTGAGCAGGTAATTTCTTCCAAGTGATTGACTTTAGTCTGACTTTGTTAATAGATACCTCACATTGAAATTATGGAACTTTTTGTTATCATAGCCACAGTCTTTTTGTGTTTGAAGACAGTGTTTCATGGTCATCAGGGCGCCTATTATTGTAACTGTTGCTAGCTGTTAACTTATTCATGGATAAACATTTAATTTTGCCCCATCAGCAGATTAGCAAAATCTGCTCCTTTAGTCAGTTTTCCTGCACCACTGACCCCAAGGCTAAGACGATGTTTTCTTACTCCCAATTTGACATAAAGTCTTGATCAATGATGCTAAAGACAACAGCACCTATGTCTGCTGGTTTGGACTCCACCTGTCCACAAGTGCTCCTTAAAGCTTAAAATAGAACATCGGAATCTTAGTCTCCTGGATTAATGCCACAATGATCATCCTACACTGCATCAGGAGAATTTCCTAAGTCATTTCTTTAGAACATTGTCCACTTGCCTATGACCAATTTTCATCATTGCTTGAAATGTTATAAATCATCAACCTTTTTTTGTGTTACACTGTACAGCTGTTCCTTCAACCCCCTTTACAAACTCCAGCCCATTGAGACTTTGTGCCACCATGTGCTGTCTTTTTCATGAAACCATACATCCTCTCTGAGCTACATTTTCTCCCTTTATTTCAACAAATAGACTTCAGGATCACTTTTATCATTTTTAAATATCTGATTTGATTTGATGTTGATTTATTGTTGTAAGTACCTGAGCACAATGAAAAGTTTTGATTTGCTGGCAGTGCAGCAGGTCATTGCATACAAGGACATGCAGATCATTGGATGTTTAGACAGGGCAAGGCATACAGGATTGCAGTTGAACTGCAAGTGCAGAAAAGCAAGATCAACATTAGTGTTGAAATTAGAAAGGTCCATTCAGCAGTCTAATAATAGCAGGTGTCTCCACACAATCAGTGTGATTCCAAAATATGCTTAAGTTTTAAATTTGCAAAAATACATAGCTTAACATTTTGACTTAAATGTTACATAATTTGCAGTAAAATTCAACCTGTCTCCGGACCACACATTCTACTTCCAGGTATCTCAAACAATTTTCTTAACACTTCCAAAATACATTCCATGTCAGGCATACAGCTTGAGGGCAAAGCATTTGAAATTGCTAATTACAGAAAATGCAGCAGAAATAAACTTTACACAGAACAACATTTTCCACCCTGAGGTGCTTCAATCTAAGATTAGTACTCGTAGCATTCACAATGTGCATTTTTTCTAGGGCACACATAATCTTTGTTATTATTTTAACAGTATGCTTTAAATTATCTATAAAAGAAAAAACAAGTACAACACAGGTCTGTACAGACTTTACAGAAAGTACAGTGGAATTTTGATATTCCTTGTCATAGCTTTGATCCAGTTGCAACAAAGAGCATGTTCTAATTATGTAAGGAAACTATTTGCATTCTTTTAAGGTAAATGAAGGGGTTTTGGATTTTAACAGACCCTCATATTTTGGCAGAAAGACTTCCTCCACTGTCCATTGGCAGGCACCTTATCCCAAGCTTTAGTACATCCATCAGCACATAGTTCCTGACCTTGGCATGTGCCAGTCTGCAACACTCAGTCAAAGATAACTCATTACGCTGATGACCAATATGTTTTGGGCAGACCAAAGTGTGTCTTTCACCAAATTGATGGTCTTCCAGGCATAGCTGATGTTTGTCTTGGTGTACATGCCAGGGAACAGCCTGTAAAGCACAAGAGTCCCATGTCACAGAGCCTCCAGGATGAACCTCAATAAAAACCACTGCATCTCTCTCCAAAACTTTTTTGCATTGGCACATTCCAGAAGGAGGTACATGAGAGTTTCTACAACAGTGCAGCCACTTTGAAGGCAGTGTGCAATGGCACAAGAGAGTCCAGCTATACCTGAAAAATCTGACAGGTAGTGCCCTTCTCACCGCTGTCCAAGCTACACCTTGGTGCTTGTTGGAAAGTTCTGGCGATGAGGCATTCTGCCAAATGAGTCTGCTCTGCAAATCATGTGACAGGATCAACCTTGGCTTTTTCCTGGGGGTCTCGAAGGTGCTACGTGCAGACCACTGACTGTTAGACTTGTGGTCAAAGGTGTTTCTTCTTGCAAACTTTTCCACAAGGGATATGTGATATGGAACTGTCCTATTACTTGGAACATTCCATAGGAACAAAACCAGATCCACCCTTTTTAACATCGGAAGCAGGTAGAACCCAACCATGTAGTGACACTTGGTGTTTGCATACCAAGGGTCTACACACAGCTTGATGCAGCTACACATACCAGTGGCCATCAAGATGAGGCTGCTTCTGGGTACATCCTACCACCCCTTATCCAGAGCTATGTGTGTGGTGTCCCTGCAGCTATGGCCTGCCTTTGACCTCCAGGTGAAGTGGAAGATGGCTTAGGTGACTGCAATGGCACAGCCTTGCAGAATAGACCCGACCTGTGCCATGTACAGCAACACTGAGAGTACCTTACACCTGATGACCAGGGTTTTATGGAAAGAGAGTGGTCTCAGTTTCTGCCTCACCTTGGCCATACTCTCTTCCCAAGATTTTGCGCACTCCCCAGACCCTCCAAATCATGTTCCCAGCACTTTAAGGTAATCTATCCTGACACTGAAGGGGTAAATGAATTGATCAGCCCAGTTGACAAATAATATGACCTTGCTCTAGCCTCGATGTACCTCAGCTCCCAAGGCCGGTTCAAGCTGGTTGCAGATGCTCATGAATCTGCACACTGACAGCAGATCCAAGCAGAAGCATGATGTCTTCCATGCACCTGGAGCTTCGTTCTCCTCACTCTTGCCAGGCTCGCATCCTTTCTGATGGACTCAGCAAAAGGCTGTATACAACACACAAACAGGGCATTAGAGCATGGGCAGCCATGCCTGATTCCAGATCTGATCAGGAAGCTTTCTGTTAGCTGAATTATCTTTTCCATTCCTATCACACTAGGTTCCTGATCACTCAATACTTATGCACTGCGCTAACGGTTTCAGTCATTGTGACTGTCTCCAGAATATTTATTGAAAATCTTTTCATTAGTACCTGCCAATTCTAAGAAGCTTTGTCATGCTAATGTCCATTGAATGACATGTATTTCCAATGAGCCTGACTAGACTGCAGTTGATCTTTGGTGAATTTCCAGGTTTGGCCCATTAGCATGGTCTGGCTTGCGCTAGCATGATTGTAGATTTTTGACAGTGGATGTGTGCCCTACATTGTAGGCGACAATTTCTGCATTGCTACAGACCCGAGTCTTCCCAAAATCTGAAAGCCCTGGTTGCAACCTCTAATTTCTACAACTTTTAACAATTACCTTGTTAGTTATTAATCCAAATCACAAATGTGTGAGGTGTTCCAATGTCACACCAACAAATTTACGTTCAGATGAAAACATTTCAGAGGGCCCAAGCTCCTCACACATACCAATGTTTCACTCAGTTTCATGTCAAATGTAAGGGGGCTTCTGGTCAAGATGTGAGAATTCAATAGGATGCTATGCAGAGGAAATTTATACCACTGACTCCACCTCCATCAGTGATTTTAGGTTCTTCAACCCCAGCATAAGCGAAGGTTGCTTTCTCCCTGTTTGTTGTCCATGTTTTGCACTTTTCACCACTAAAGAGATACGCTCTTTACATAAGAGCACAAACAAAATGTACCTAATGCTGTTTGGCACTCTTTTAATTGCTGTCATTGCTTGTGATGATGACACAGTGTGAAGCTGGAGGAACACAGCATCCCAGGCGGCATCAGAGGAGTAGGATCCTTCATAATTTTGGATCCTTCTTCAGAAAATGGCTTTGCAGTTGGGTTATAACTCAGAGATAGTAAGAACTGCAGATGCTGGAATCAGAGATAACACAGTGTAGACCTGGAGGAGGACAGCAGGCCAGGCAGCATCAGAGAAGCAAGCAAGTTGATGTTTCAGTTTGGAACCCTTCTTCAGAAAATGGGTCCCGACCCAAAATGTCAGCTTTCCTGCTCCTCTGGTGTTACCACCTTCACACTATGTTGTCACTGACTCTAAAGTTGCTTATGATGCTGCCGCTGGGCCAGTTGTATGGCTGCTATTGCTATTTCTTCAGTTGTAGCTTGTGGTGTCTGTGATGCTGTGGTTATTATTGATGTTCGTTTTGTTGCTGTTTCTATTCTTGTTGTTGGTGGTGTTAACTTTGCTATTTCATCCCCAGACATTGCTGCCACTGGTCCTGCTGAGATTATTGTGATTATTGCTGCAGTTGAAGTTCTTGTTTAATTGCTGGATTGTTGGTGCTTCTCATATTGTTGCTGTTGCTATTTCTATTGATAACATCCAATGCCACTTTACCACTTCTCTCAACTTCATCACTGTCATGCTGTCAAAGTGGGGATGGGTAATAATTAATAGCCTCACAAATGACACCCACATCTCAAAACCAAGCAGCAACTGTCGAACAACCATTTGGATGAAGTACAGATTTTTCTAATTCATCTCCAGACTGATGAAAAATTTGTCTTTAGGCTGTGACACAACTCTCTCTTTTGCCACAATTTCTGTCACACTTCACTGAACCAGGCAGTTTGCAGACTTACTATTCTATTCAACCCTAAGCTGTGCTTCTGATAACATATTTTCTTGACCGCAGAGACTACCAAGGTCTACCTGTATAGCACATCTCCTTCCGAAATGCCAACAATCCTGCTCCTCTGATACTGCCTGGCCTCCAGCTCCACACTGTGTTATCATTGACTCCAGCATCTGCAGCTCATACGACCTACTTCTGCTCTCTATTGCTTTGCCAAATGCTATCTCTGCAGCCTTGGTCAGTAATATTCACAAAAGCTGTATTGCTGTAATTTCAACCTCTTGTACGTTGTCCATCTTTTTGCCCTCAAGTTGGTCAGTGTTGCTTTACCCCATGTTTTTAAATTCCTGTTGATAACATGGCTCTGCAACTTCATTTATCTCCTTCTGAGAGCAACCCATGCCTTACGCGTTTAGCACTTTGTCGACTTTTCTGTTATCGAAGTGTTATATAAATGCAGTTGTCGTATACATGTTGCTCAGTATGATCCTCTATTTCTGAATTTTATTGCTGGTGTATTTCATGCTTTTGTTGTTGGCATTCATATGGTTGTGGATGTTTTAGTGATGTTCTTTATCTTTTATATTTCCCATTGGAACATCTTATTGCTGCTTATTTGCTTGCTGTTCTTACCATCATTGCTATTATCACAATTCAACGTTGCTGTTGATTTTGTTCCTATTTTGTTGCTGTTACTAATACTGCTGTAGCTTTGGATTGTGACTAATTTTATTTATGTTGCTATTGCTCTTTCTGTTGCATTTCTCATTGCTATTTGTAAAATAGTTATTATCATTGCTGCTCTTTCTCATATTACTGTTGAATATGATGATCCTTATGACTCTGAAGTAATCTTTCTCTTGAACACCTGACAGATTCACAATTTAACCAGCTTTGGTTAAATGTTTTTCCACTCTGTATGAGAATTCCGTTAGATGTTTATATAATATCAGATCTTACATTACTGCTTTCAGTTGGAAATGGTCTTTAATAACTTTCCTTAAGTTTTCCTTAAATATGACATTGTAGTTAGATCTGTATATGGACATTAGACTGTTTCAATGCTTTTATGTTGTGCATGTTTCTTTTCAAATGCTGTAGAAATGCTTCAAACTGATTTGCACTTTGATATATTTAGAAACTGCCATGAACAGAAGAACTCCAAAGCATATTAATCTCTAATTTCCAATATTATACAATAACATGATACCAAACATCAGACAGCACATGGATAGAAAATGTACTAATTAATAATTCTAAATTAAGTAATTAAGCTGACTACTTCTGCAATTTTTCACAAATGAAAGGAATTATATGTTTTGCTTCCTGCAATTATCTCTGCTTGCCTCCTATTTATTTTGTAACCCTCCCCAATTTCTAATACTCCCTGATCCTGCTCAGTTTTCTTTTATTTTCTGTTTGTATGCCTCTAATACATTTTCAGCATCACCTTTGCATTTCTGTTTATCTGAAAAGAAGCAGTTTTCTCTGCGAAAGCTTATATTGCATTTTTACAATATTGACTGATTTGTGAATAAGAACGTGAAAATATGGACTGATATAATTGCTCTCATTTCTTCCCTGTTGATGGTGGTTACTGTTTATTTCAAACTACCTTTAATCTAGTTACATTTGATCTGACTGCAAAGCCCTTATTTCAGCAAATCACAATTCTGGTCCAGTATAGGTGTGCTGCCCTCACTGTTTTTTGACACTGTGCTTGCTATGATCCCAGTGATGGTAATACTAGGCAAACTAGATCCCAGAATGAAGCCTGGCTTGCCAGATCATATATTTAATTTTTGCATTTGGTTGCCATGATCATCAGTCACTGAAAAACATTCACACGAGGTTACAAATGTTCTTTAAAAGCCAAGCATAAGATGAAAGATATAAACCAAGCTATATATAGAAGAAAGTTTTAAAGATCTTAACATGAACATCAAAACAAAGTTTCAGCAGGTCTGGCAGCATCTGTGGAGGAGAAAACAGAGTTAACGTTTCAGGTCCGATGACCCTTCCGCAGAACCGGATCACTGGACCCGAAATATTAACTCTGTTTTCTCCTCCACAGGTGCTGCCAGACACACTGAGCTTTTCCAGCAACTTTGTTTTTGTTCCTGATTTACAGCATCTGCAGTTCTTTTGGTTTTTAAAACAAAGTTTCAGTCTGTTTCCCAACATATCCATCACAGAGGAAATATTACCCCTATCTCAGCTTTATTTAACCTTTATTAAACTGATACGTTCCAGTTTCTTTCCCTCGGAGTGCTAAAACTATTTTAATGATTTCCTTACAAGTCTGATAGCATGAATCATTCACGATTCTGATGGTCCAATCTTTCACAGTTATAACAACTTGAAGATTCCTAAACTGTATGAAAACATTTCAGCTGGAGTGACTGGTTTCTTTGAATTGACTAGAAGAAACCATTCTGACTTCTGAACTGAATTCTGAACTGAGACCTGGATCTTCAGAATTAAATTAATTGCATTAAATGTGTTTAATTTGCTTATTATAAACCCAACAGTATAAAGATTTTAGCTGCCACTCCTGTAGGAATCCTCCCAGGCGTTCAACTGCAGTTGTGTTTTCATGGAACTGGTACATTTAGTTTACTGCCCAAATGGCTTTATGAATGTTTCAAAATTCCCTTCACGGTACTAAGTAAAATCCATATTCTTCAAATCCAAGCTTCAAAGTACACTTTTCATCGCAGTGCCACAGGAATATCTGCTAAATATAAATTGAATTATGTAGATATCTGTATGTATTAAATGCATTCAGCAAAATATAATGGCTAAAGTTGAAGGGGCTGCCCCATTGGCCTGGTTTTTGAGGGACTTCTGTGCCTAAACAGTGGTGCAAATTTGAAAGAACACAAGGGAGTTTCACCCAATTGCAAAAAGAAAGGTTGCATTTATATGCCTTTCATAACCCATAATGTTTCACTGTTAATCACTTTGTTGAAGTGTAAGTGCTGTTCCTGTATTGGAAGTATAGTAACCAACTTGCACAGAGCGTGATGAGATTACTTGATTTAGGTACTGGCTGAGTGGCAAGATTTATCAGGATAGCCAAAATACTTTCCTCGTTTGTTTGCAGTAATGCTGTGAGATGCTTGTGTCTGCCTGCAAGAGAAACCAAATTACGTGCTGCACAGTGACTCAGTAGTTAGCACTGCTGCCTCACAGTGCCAGGGCACGAGGTTTGATTCCAGCCTCAGGTGACTGCCTGCATGGAGTTTGCATATTCTCTCTGTGTTTGCTTGGGTTTGCCCTGATTTTCTCCTCCAGTCCAAAGATGTGCAGCCTGGGTGGATTGGCCATGGGAAATTGCCTTGTAGCATCCAGGGATGTGCAGGCTAGTTGGATTAGCCATGAGAAATGCAGGATTACAGGGATGGGGTAGTGGGGTGGGTCTAGTTGGATGCTGAAACTTGGCAGGCTGATGGCCTGCTTCTGTACTGTGTGGATTCAGTGATGAAGTCACAAATTTAATTTTACAAGGTGATGAGAAATTACTGATCAGTTAGTCGTCCATCAAATCTAAGCACAAAATTTTGAAATTGTCAAACATTAAATATAAACTAAGACCTTTCTGGTTATAAGTTCAGCATGATTTGAAACCTGACTCTGTAGTTATATATTTAGGTAGCACTGTAGTTAAGAAATAGTATCTACATTGAGCGAGAGAATGAATGACTTGTCATTTGCTCCAGAATGCGTAAAGGTACTGTCAGTCAAGTCTTTGTGAAACTTGGAACTAAAATAATCAGCTAATTGAATTGATACATTTTCAAGTGTTGTAACTCAATAAAATAAACAAAACTACAGATCTATTGCATCCTTAACAAACACTTAACACCCACTCAATTACTTAGAATGCAGTCAGTGTTATATCACAAACATAGTCGCAATATACACATGTCAAATTTTCCACATTTAGTACCGTAGCTAGTAATGTATTTAGGGGCTATGGTTGGCCAGGAGGCCAAGATGCTGGGAAATCAATGCCCAACAGTGGTAAATTGTTGCAGATTCGAGAAATTTATAATAAAAACTGGAAGCACACAGCTTCTTGATTAGCATGTGAGGAGAGAGAGGGATAGAGTTAATGGTTCAGGTCATCAGGATTAGAAATGGCGAGAAATGTTCCAATCTTTAGAAGTAAAGTGGCAGAAAGAAAGGAACACGGAGGAAAGAACAAACAGGAAGCTTTGTGATGGCGTTAAATACAGAAAGTTTGGATGACACTTCTGCCTTCACATCCCATGCGTTTGGCCTGACACAACCTGTCCATCTTCTCTCCCACCTCTCCACCCCTTCCACCTCACTGACCAATCCCCACCACTGCCTATCTGCACTCACTAAACCATCCCACCTATCTTCCCCAGCCCCACCCCTCCTCCCTATTTAATTCAGAGCTCTCTTCCTCCTCCCCATTTCTGAAGAAGAGTCCCAACCTGAAGCATCAACTTTCATACTCCTCTGATGCTGCCTGGCCTGCTGTGCTCCTCCAGCTCTACACTATGTTATCTCTGACTCCAGCATCTGCAGTTCTTGCAACCTCTGACCTTCATCACCCTGTCTACCTGTGACTCCACTTTCAAGGAACTATGCACCTGCTTCCCTAGGTTAGTAAAACTCCCCAGGGCTCTACCAATAAGTGTATGAGTTCTGAGATAATGGGAACTGCAGAGGCTGGAGAATCCAAGACATCAAAGTGTGGAGCTGGATGAACACAGCAGGCCAAGCAGCATCTCAGGAGCACAAAAGCTGATGTTTCGGGCCAATACCCTTCTTCAGAGAGGGGGATGGGGAGAGAGAACTGGAATAAATAGGGAGAGAGGGGGAGGCGGACTGAAGATGGAGAGAAAAGAAGATAGGTAGAGAGGAGAGTATAGGTGAGGAGGTAGGGAGGGGATAGGTCAATCCAGGGAAGACGGTCAGGTCAAGGAGGCGGGATGAGGTGGTAGGTAGGAAATGGAGGTGCGGCTTGAGGTGGGAGGAAGGGATGGGTGAGAGGAAGAACAGGTTAGGGAAGCGGAGACAGGCTGGGCTGGTTTTGGGATGCAGTGGGGGAAGGGGAGATTTTGAAGCTGGTGAAGTCCACATTGATACCTTTGGGCTGCAGGGTTCCCAAGCGGAATATGAGTTGCTGTTCCTGCAACCTTCGGGTGGCAGCATTGTGGCACTGCAGGAGGCCCATGATGGACATGTCATCTGAGGAATGGGAGGGGGAGTTAAAATGGTTCGTGACTGGGAGGTGCAGTTGTTTATTGTGAACAGAGCGGAGGTGTTCTGCAAAGCAGTCCCCAAACCTCTGCTTGGCTTCCCCAATGTAGAGGAAGCCAGACCGGGTACAGTGTATGAGTTCTGCCCTGGTTTGTTTTACTGAAGTACAACACCTCACACTTATTAATATTAAACTCTATCTGCTGCTCGTTGGCCAATTGACCCATCTGATACAGGTCGCTTGTACTCTGAGATAATCTTTTTTACTGTCCACTACACCACCCAATTTGATGTCATTTGCAAATATACTGACCATACTTCCTATGTTCACATCCATATCATTAATATAAATGATGAAAAAGAGTCTATGACTCCATAACTCAGCGTTTGAAAGGCTGTAAAATGCCCAATTAAAAGATGAGGTGCTGATCCTCATGTTTTGCTGGAGATTCATGATAATCATAGCAAACTGAGGCAAGAGAGCTCAGAATGTGGGTGTAAGGAAGGGATGATGTGGTAAGGAAGTAGAAACTGAGTCAAGCTTGCAGCTTGAATCGAATTGTTCAACAATCCCTGTTATCTTCTTGATTTCACCAAAGTGGAGAAAACAACATTGTGCATAACAAAGATAGTATATGAAATTAAAGGATGTACAAGTCAATTGCTGATTCATCCAGAAGGAGAGGTTAACAGGGTGAAGGGCCATAAAAGCTCTCAAGATACCATGTGTTTGCTTTTCCTTGCTTGCAGCATGTCTAAGTACTTTGGTGGGAGACTTGACTTCATTGGTTAATTAACATAATTTCACTCTGCTTTTTATTTTCATCAAAGGCCGTGTAAATGAAGTTATGTTGGGGATAGGGGATGCAGCAGCTCTTAAAGGTCAACTGCTCCCTGTTCTGTAGCTCATTTTCTGCTTGATTATTGCCAAGGCCACATACAAAAGCAATCCCATTCGATGAATCCAGTGAATATGATATCTGCCCTGAGGTAGAATTACCAATGGTTTTTTCCAGATTGGATGATAGGTCTCTTATTATAAGTTTTGTTGAGTTGAGGTTCTTTACGGACTGGTTGAGGAGAAGGCAAAGTCAGGAACTGTCTTCAGGTTGAGACTTCAACTTAACATTCTTTATTATACATCAGTACTAATTGCTACTATACACGGTAATCATTAGATGTACCAGGCCATAACAATGATTAGTCCATACCTAAAGAAAATGTATCAGCTTTACACTTTCATGTTCTTCATGTCCATTTGCAGCCTGATCAGATGTATTATGTTCTAACTCTGTTCAATTAACTATTTACATTCAATGGGGTGCAGCTCTCTGACATCATCATGGGGGCTCTTCAGTGTCACAGAATCTTTACAGAATCATAGGAGGGATGATAGTGTGCGTGAAACAAGCACTGATTTCCCCAAACAATGGAGAAGAGACAAAGCATCAATAGAATCTGTGTGTCACATTGTGCAACTTCTAACGAGTATGCTTCTGTTTCTTTATTTGTATATCATGGCTTTCTATCTTTAACCTGAGTTCTGTATGTTTTGCTATCAAGTTCAACTGCCATGTTAAAAGCCATAAATGTTGAAACAGGGCTGGACAATGACACTCATGTCGGAATGCATCAGTAAAATTATATCTATTTTGAAAGAAGAAGAATCTCTACAACCATTAAGAGAAAACCTCTATCTGTGGTGTCCCAGACAGACTACACTCTTTTAGACACCATAGGTGTTGCACTGCAAGTTGTTCGAGGTGAGGCCAAAAGCATTGTGGGCACGTGAGAGTTTGGGGACTTGATGCCATCCTTACAAGCAAGGTAAGTGTTTGCTTCAACTTTTTCTTGTCCTGATTCAAGCTTCTTTATTCAACCACTTGCTGTATTGTCTGCAACAATATGATGCTTTGTTGACTGCAGCAGTATGTACAGAACCATATTCAATATACCTGATCCCATGCTAATACCTTTTCTATTTCTCTTAGATTAGTGTCCATCCCAAGATGCTGACCCTGAGAAAATCATAATCAGCAGCTGACTTCCCATACGGGCATCCATCAAGCATTCTCACACAAGCATCAATCCATGTACAACCACGGTAAAGAAATCAGAAAGTGGAAGGTCAAGAAATATCACTCAATGAAATGCATCACGCGGTTGAGGAGGAAATTGAGGGGGCGGCTGATAATCACCAACAAGGCAGAGGGAGGATTAGTTTGAGACGTGTTTGCTTGCTATCGTCCTCCTGGATAAGTACCTTACAAAAAGTGTGAGCACAATGGAAGTATTAATTACAGAAGTCTCTTATGCAGCTTTTAAGAATGTTCAGAGCTGAATGCACGGAATGTCAGAGAAACTACAGTGGTGGAACCTTTGTTAATGAATACAGCCAGATAGTGACTTCCTTACCTCTAGATAGAGGGATGGTAAATTCAAGGCCAACTTAAAGGGAGTTCCTGAGAACAGAGTTCAAAACCCAGATGTAGTTTTGCTGGTCAGTGTTTTGATTACCATTTATTAGACCTTGAACTTCAATTTTTAACAGGCTCTCACTTGTGGATTTGAGTTATCAGATTGAGTCATCCTTCATGGTGACTTCATACTGTCCACAGATGACCAGAGGTCTGTCTGCAGACTCATCCCCCTTCAAGGGAAGGATAGGAGCCATGACACAGGGAGAAGCATGGATGAGACAGATACCCTTTTCGGCTTATCTTAGCTGTTCCATTCAGAGGATACAAGAAGAGTCAGGTAGTTGAGAGGAGTAGGCATGCAATGCAGGGCAAACATTCTGGTAGCAGCTTCAGACCCATCAGATAACCCAGGAGAATACGTTGATTTATTATTGCTGAAGCTATAGTAAACTGCCAGCATTCTTCTTTCTTTCACTGCGGCAGCAGTTAGAAAATGAAGCATCAAGCTTTAAATGGCACACGTACTACAGAAGGTGAACATCAGGCAATGAAACATTAAACCTGTCTCACAACTTAGAAATCGGTTGATCCTTTGGATTGTACAATGTAAATTTATTATCAGTACTGACATATTAATGGTACCTTTAATAGGAAACAGGCATAAAAGATGGTGGAGGCAAATTATGTTCATAGAGCTGATAAGTGGGAAAAAGAAAGGGCCATCGTTCTGCTGGTGTAGGACTAGATAGCGCAAGTCTCATTGATAAATGATTGACACACCAGTTATCTTGAGAAAACTTTTCCCTTAACAAATTTGGTTACCTCTTGTTTTTTCTTTTACTTTCTTCTTCTGCCTTGCTAAGACAATGTTTATGCATATCACACACTCTTGCTTCGAATTTAAGGTGTTGCTTCATCTGAGTAATGAAACCGTAGAACCACTGGGCAGAACCATGTGCTCCCAGAGGTGGTGAGCTTGGGGTTTGTGGTTAATTAGGCAGGATAATGGTGCACTGAAACCCAGCTGCCTTTTCCTTACTCCAGACCCACCCCCAACAAAAATAAGCCTGGAGCAGGAAACCATCTCCGGTCTACCTACTCATCCCACCACCAAGCGAGCCCCTTAGGTGGTCAATTAAAGACCACTCCAGGGCTTTAGTTAGCTGCCACTGGACTTAACCCAGATGAAAGTAGTTCTGTGAACAGGTCATCCTATCTGGGCAGGGCTGCTTATCAACTGTAAGAGTGGGATATTCCTTGCTCTGAGAAACTGGGCATAAGACAGGATGGGTGCTCCCTGCCCCTGGCTTCTGAGTCTCATCTTACCTCTCCCCAAGATCCCCAACCTAAGAAACGACTCTCCCCTGTCACTCCCATTAAAAATTCACAGCCACATTCTTCTCCATTGGATCTGTTTGGTCAACAGCCTTTGCAGGATGGGACTTGGACTCTCTGGGTTTTAATTCCTGGTGGAAGCCCATCAGACCTGTCATCAATGCTTTCGGTGGACCTTTCCTGGAAGAGGCAGCGTGGGTGTCTCACCAGCCTTGCAGCCAACTGATGATATCCTGCACTCAACAAGGCTCTGCTCACAGTTTCACACCAAATGCATATTTCACTGGAATTCAGTTGTACATCTTTTTGGCTTCTTTTGCTGGATTTCTCATTAGCATTAATAGTAGGTTTCTGCATATCTCCCCAAAATACTAGTGATTATTCCCTGTTGTAATTTTCTACACATTGCCTGAGGGAATATTGGTGCATGAATACTTAGTTCATTCATCTGAAATCTGCTTTCTGCTAAGAGATTCCAAATCATATGAGAACATGTAAGACAAAGGAGCAGCAGACTGGCCTTGCCCTCGACGATGTTTCACCATTCAGTATAATCTCAACTCCATTTTCCTCTTCATTTTATATTTTCTTGATTCATCAAAAATATCCCTATCCCAGCCTTCTCAATATGGAGCAACATCTCCTTCTACTCCTAAGTGACTGACTGCCTTATCTGGAGATAATGCCTGAAGTTCTAAATTCCCCAGCTAGAAGAAACAACCTGTCAGTATCTACAGTGTTAAGGCACTTCAGAACCTTGTGTTATTCAAAAAAAGCTGGATTCTTCCACTAGGAGGAGGAAGCTTCATATATCTGTATTAGACGTTTAGGTGTCATTTTAGGAGCAGATTATTAACTCACATCAGCAACACAAAACACAATAACAATTAATATTTAAAACCTAAGTAGAAGAAAGACTTCATGAAGGGAAATCTTCTAGTACTGTGTACCAGCTGTGGTGTTGTAAAATTGGCACTGGAGGCTGGTATTATTGGGTAAATAATAGTGATTCAGATCCCACTTGCCATTTCTGATTGTGTGAATTTAGCACTCATTCCAAATCTGTTTGGTTTGAATTTTATGATGAGAGGTGTAATGAAAGGCCAAGGGCAGAAAACGACATCCGGTATTTGTGCCCATCAAAACCAATATCCAACATTGTAGAAAATACAAGGAAGATGCTGGGATCTAATGGTGCAGTGGTAATGCCCCGTCTTTTGTGCAGAAGGGATATAAAGCTGGATCTTCTGCTTTGTCATAGCATGCCTGGACAGGTTGATTAAAATGACTAAAAGGAGTATGTTACCTTCCCAGACTAGACAATGTAATTTCAAAAGGCCTTTCGGAAATCTTCAGTTCTCACCTTTTTGCCCTATAGACACTTTGCTGGGGATTAGTGTGAAATTTGTACTGAATTGTATTTTACTTGGCTTCAAACTGGCAGTATGAAATTGTATAGCAGTCCTTCTCTGTTGGGTTTTTTTTAATAACGAGGAGGTCATTAAGAGCACAGCAGAATGATTTCTCAAGCATTTTTTTAGGTGCATTTACCACTACCTTACAGGCTGTGTTCATCAACTAATGCAATTAAATCTCAGTGTTACTGAGAAACAATGCCTCAGTCTCAGGAGACTTCAGTTCAGTCGAGAGGCTGTAATAGGTTTTCGCACAGGCATAACATAAACTGGCAGTCATGACAGCACAGGCACTGCGTTGCCAGTAGCAGTAAGGCTCATTGGTGACTTCCTTTCCAGGTTAGGATCCTTTCTATTGCCAGCAAGAAAAGTGCTCACATCCATCAGTCTTACAACCATACCTTCTCACTCAATTCATTACATTTGCCTGTGCAACATTTCTGTGCAAGAGACATGACTCCTTTTGTTGCGTGGCCTTGAAAGCCAAAGTAATTTTGTCAATGTTCATTATTTAGCAACAATCACAGTGGAAAATTAAAAGACCCAGCATTATTTGAAATTTAAAGATGATCAGCTGCAAGAGTTCCTTATGCAGTTTTGTGTAATTCACCCAGCAAGATGCTCAAAGGCAAAAATAAATCACATGCGTTGGAATCTTGCCAGGCCCTGAGTGATGTGAGCAATGATGAGAAATTTGAGGAAATTGGGTGAAATGTCCAGTGTGGTCTTTCTTGACATTGAGACCCAGAAACTACATTTTCTAAACAAGTGTTGGATGCCAAGCCAATATTCTCTCAATTGAGCAGGAAGAACTGTATTAGCATGAGTTATCACTCATTAACTTTCTCATTATTACTTAATCTCTATTCATCAATGTGCAGCCTCACATTCTACCACCTGCTGGAAAGGAATTTGTCACTGAAAATCCCTGACTTGAAAATCAGAGCAGGTACCTGGGGGGTTCCATCTCATCCGCTGTTCCTCTGGACCTATATCATGAACACCGGGCACTAGTGTCTCAGGGCATGCTCCATGGGCAGCGACTGCACTCATCCCATGACTTCCAACACATACATGCCTCAACACTTCATCATGGCATATCTTCAGTACCCTTAGAGTATGGTTCTGCACTTCATTACTATACTGTGAAACACACTGGCACCCCTCATTGGAATGCTATTAAAAGGTTGCTTTGTGTGCAGGGATAAACACCCAGCACATGGATTTGATCAGGGAGCATCTCACATTCCTCACTTGCTCTCTTAGCATTCACTCACTTTGAACACCGTTTGGATGCTCACAGCATCTCTGCTTTGCATCACTTTTCCTTGCCTTTTTGTGGCTTTCTTTCTCAGGCAGATCTAACAATCCTTCAGTCTTAGATTTTTTTTTACCAAAGACAGCATGATATCACCGTCAGCAGCCATCGGTCAAGGCACACTGTGCCAAATAAATCTCACACCTACACCACGTGCCAGCCATACATGTGCCAAACATACTGCTTGTGCGTTAAGCAAAGGGCCATTTTGTCAAACTCAGAGGAAAGTATTCCTCAGTTAAGTCAAGGGAGATTGGCTTCAGGCAGGAAGTACAGTAAGTAAAGAATGTTGCCTGTGATATAAGTCGTGAGGAGTGGGGTGTGTCACTTGGCTGCTTGAGGTAGTCACAGAAAGGAACGTCTCCTCTTAAGGGGTGAGGAAGATCTCCCTCCTCTCTTTCTTGACTCTTTCTGCCTTGTTATAGGCTGTTCGGTCATGGAATGACAGAAAGGGAGGGATTGAGTGAAATAAAAGTGGGTGATGCAGCTGTTAGTGCTGGTGCATTTTGGGAAATGTGTGGTGTCTCAAGTGAGTGAGTGGGAGATGCAGGAGGTTATTCAGGATTAGTGGGATGGGAGGGTTAGTTGGATGAGACCAGTGGAAGATGTTGCATGTGACTGTGAGAGTGGAGAGCATTTGCCTTGACATGAGGTGAGTTGGGTAACCATAATAAAGTGTGTGTGTGAAGTAGCAGAGAGAAGGTGCTGGTCATTAGGCTGATAGATTGCAGAAGGTCATTGATCGCATTCCTACAGTGCTGGAATGCTGAGATTGCATTGATCCAGGGGGTAACCTTGGACTGGGTTGGCAGGATTTGCTGTTGTGGCCTCCACTATTGGTCTTTGGAGAAGAGGATGTTCCTCCTTTGCATCACACCATTGAAAAGGATCTCTCGGGCCCTGTGTGCAAAGCAGGGCCCCAATTTCCCCATTTCTGCCATGTCTGGGACTAGCTTATTGTGCCATGCAGAGCCACTCCCAGATTACCTGCATATGACCAGGTGCACAACTGCTTTTTAAATATGTGCCAGAGCCAGGGATCCCAAAATATCCTGTCAGTGGCTGGTACTTCTGCCTGCAGTAAGTGGGCAAATTGAGCTGGCATTGGATGGCCAGGCAACAAAGGGTGTGCAAGACAATTAATGAGATCAGGCTGGGATGATAGTGCAAGAAAACTTGCGCCATCTTGCGAGGAAAACCTTTGTGCAACTCAACGACAATGACACTAAGGTGATTTCTGCCCAAAATTCAGCTGATGATACCTTGAGGATATTCATTGCTCATTCCCTAGGGCTATCAATGAATTCTTCAACTGTTGGGGTAATGCAGAGAATGCCTGGCAATTGAGACTTAAGGGTGCTTTTCACATTATTGTTGAATGTTGGAATCTTTCCTTTAACGGCATCCACATAGGATCTTTGAAGAAAGATCTAAACACAGTGCAACCGGGAGAAGATCCGCATAAACACGAGGATATAGATGTTTAGTTGGAGAAGAAATCGCATCCTTCTCCACGAATGAATTTTTGTATAAATTAAACAGCAGGAGCCAGGGCTGGTGCAATGGTGTTACATGCCTTAGTGAATCTTTAGCCTGTGCCTCTTTCACAATTAACATATATTTTTTAAAAAACTACAGGTTTGTCATTACAGATGATAAGAGCATTTTATGATATTGATTGTACATTCTCATTGTCCTGCACTTTATAGGATCTATACTGGGCAAAGTACACAATTTACTGTGTACTTTGGCTCACATGATGTAATGCTACATGTTCGTTTACCTGTTCCCAGATATTTTTGAGTCCACTTTACTCAATGAATAATCATTACACTAGAGTTGGCTAGATTAAGTAATATTCTTTGATATTGTTTCCTGGATGACAATCTTGGAATAGTCATGTGGATGCATAAACTAGTAAAACCGTCATCTGAATAGAATGGTGAATATAGTTTGAAACTTTGGGAAAGACGATGATGTAAATACATGGAAATCTATTAATCTTTCAGTATAAGTGGAGGTATATCAGTAGAGTTGGTCCTTTCATCCTGAGGTGCAGTGGGCCAAGTTTCTGCCTCTGGGCTAGAAGCCCCAGGTTCAAGTTTCACCTCCTAACTTGAAGGCCAGGGAAAATGCACACGATAATCAACTTGTAAATCCTTTCAATACTCCATTGGCTGTGTCTGACAGAGGAAGCAGGTTTCTGGTCAACCATGCTTCACATGGCTCTCTTGATCCCCCAATGACACGCAATAGCGATCCGTTTCAGGACAAACTAGTTACAGAAACAGATGTAAGTATTTTGTTTCACCTGCTTCTATGCATGGGAAGAGATTCAGGAGGATCCAGAACAAGTTTTCTGAACAGTTTGTTTAGTTTTTTCCGTGAACCATCTTCTGGCATCCTAGATATTGCCAAGTGGTTACACCAGTCTTAGCAAGAACACTTTTCAGTGCAGACTCAAGTACCACCAGATATTTATTTGTGTTAATCTACTCATGCACAAGCCTATACTTCCCATTTTTAGTTGCAAAAATACACTTTATTCATAAAAAAAACTTTATATAAATACACATATCTGTGCAGTCATTGCACATGAATAACAAACAGACGTTGGAATTTGGCATTCCCTGCAGTTGCAAAAATACCCAAGGCATTTCTTTGTTGTACCAGACTATATTTACATATATTTGAGGACCCAGGAGAGCCTGATAACTGAATGGACCCCCATTAGCATTGGCAGAAAGACCTTACAGGTGGTCTTTCTCCACTGTGCCTTGGTGGCAGCTGCCCCAAGCTTTAGTGATTCCCTCAGTATGTCATCCTGGATCTTGGAATGTGCCAGTCTGCAACATTCAGTCAACATCAATTCCTTGCTCTGGAAGACCAACAAGTTTCAGGCAGACCAAAGAGCATCTTTCACCGAGTTGATGGGTCCTCTCGGCACTGTTGATTTTTGTGTCATTGTGCAACAGCCTGTACAGCACAGAGTCTTGTGTCACGGAGCTCCTTGGAATGAACATTGATAAAAACCACTGCACCTTTCTCCAGGCTTCCTTTGGAAAGCCACTTTCTGGAAGGAGATATGTGACAGTCTCTTCTGCCACCTCCCACCCTCCTGCAGCCACTTCAAAGGTGGGCCCAAGCTGCCCATTAATGATTTTCCAGTTGTTCAAGTTATGTGTGCTGAGCAGCCGTGAAGGCTTTTGGAGTTTGAACTGGTCCAACACACTGTTGAATGAGGTTAGCTGAAGGCATGTCCTGTCTTAATTACTTTCTGGAACATAACATTCACTGAAAGTGCTTGTTTATGGATCTCAAGAAATCGGGCGCAATGACAGCTTTACAATCTACCCAATCTTGCACTCTACTGAAGTCAGTGGGCAGGATTATTGAATGACATGTGTAATCAGTCTTTTAATAATCCTATTGATCTCTCGACCAGTGAATTAGATTAAAATTACCCGAAACAGTCAATGGAAGGAGATGGTTGGGTGCAACTGGATGTGGGTCTGCCCAGCAAGGTGCTTCTTTTCTCCTGGCTCACTCTGTCCACTGCTGTGTGACAGAAGGCATGATGGTACCACTAAATTGTGTTGCTCAATCCACACTCTTTGATGCCTGTAAACTAGAGGAGTCACCATGTTCTACACTGGAGCCCAGGTCATTGATTGTTCAAAGTCCAGTGGAAATATTTCTGGAATTGAATGCTTCACAAAAAGAATGTTTCTTTCTTTCCTATGAGATCTGCTGTGTACTCCTGTGCAGTGGCCTTCTGCTGTTCCAAGGTTCTTAGCATATTTCCCAATATTAAGCTTTTGTCTTGAGGGAGAGAAAGTCCTCTTGACAGCAGGCCACTTAACAGATGGAGGATGTGAGTAGGGCTTTTGGACAGAAGATCCCTGCTTCCCCTTCACCTCTACACAACCCTTTCGCCTGTGTCGTGAGAGTAATCTGGTGTACCCCTGCAAATATCACCAAAAAAGTTCCGATGGATGAATGCATTTATGATAACATTTGGATACAAAGCCATGAGAGATGGTGACTGCCATCTACATTTGGCACGCCTTGAACTGAATCAGTGAGAACAAAGCCCTACTGTGCATGGTACTCTCACAGCGTTCACCAGGATCAAAAGATTGTTGTTAAATGCACTATACCCAAATACACCATAACAATGGATATTTAGGAAGCATTTAAAGACTGCATAATTTTGGGACCACAGGATATTGATAAATTCTTGGATCTTTGCTCTAGAGATTTATGTTGTCATCAAGGTTTCTCTTGATTTAATTTCCATCATCTACTCATTTCTTCATACACATTGACCTTTATGTGATCACTGTGAATGATTTGGCACTCTAAGCATTTTAATGTTTTACTCCAATCAACTGAAAATTTGAAAGAGTGCCACGTAATAGATTTGTTCTTTTAAACTTTTTGTCTCCCTTTAACATACTTTATCCATTGTGTACATTTTTATTATGATGAGAAAACTGCCATAATTTGATAGCTATCAACTGTTTCTATAATAGTTCGTCATTTAAACTGTTACTCAAAAATATAGAGGAATTCAAAGTCTGTCACCTGTGCTGTCTTCATAGGATTACACACATTGCTTGAGATAACTCATGTGCTGGTGTTGCACTGAGCTATTTTGTGGAAATTAAATAGTGCCCTTTAAAGATCTTTAGCTGCATGAAGTGTTCGTGCTGCTCATGTGTTACTTTGCATGCCCTGCATCTCCTGTGCATTTGCCTTTTTTAATTCCAATAAAACTTATTGCATGATATTTATAAACAACCTGGATGAGGGCGTACCACCCAAGACATTTTTCCATCCCCACCCTTGTCTGCCTTCCGGAGAGACCACTCCCTCCGTGACTTCCTTGTCCACTCCACACTCCCCTCCAACCCCACCACACCTGGCACCTTCCCCTGCAACCGTGGGAAGTGCTACACTTGCCCCCACACCTCCTCCCTCACTCCCATCCCAGGCCCCAAGATGACTTGCCATATTAAGCAGATGTTCACCTGCACATCTGCCAATGTGGTATACTGTATCCACTGTAGCCGGTGTGGCTACCTCTACATTGGGGAAACCAAGCGGAGGCTTGGGGACCGCTTTGCAGAATACCTCCGCTCAGTTCGCAATAAACAACTGCACCTCCCAGCGGTGAACCATTTGAACTCCCGCTCCCATTCCTCAGACGAGATGTCCATCATGGGCCTCCTGCAGTGCCACAATGATGCCACCTGAAGGTTGCAGGAACAGCAACTCATATTCCGCTTGCGAACCCTGCAGCCTAATGGTATCAATGTGGACTTCACAAGCTTCAAACTCTCCCCTTGCCCCACTGCATCCCAAAACCACTGCATCCCAAAACCAGCCCAGCTTGTCCCCGTCCCCCCAACCTTTTCTTCCTCTCACCTATCCCTTCCTCCCACCTCAAGCCGCACCTCCATTTCCTACCTACTAACCTCATCTCGCCTCCTTGACCTGTCCGTCTTCTCTGGACTGACCTATACCCTCCCTACCTCCCCAGCTATACTCTCCTCTTCACATATCTTCTTTTCTCTCCATCTTTGGTCCGCCTCCCCCTCTCTCCCTATTTATTTCAGAACCCTCTCCCCATCCCCCTCTCTGATGAAGGGTCTAGGCCTGAAACGTCAGCTTTTGTGCTCCTGAGATGCTGCTTGGCCTGATGTGTTCATCCAGCTTCACACTTTGTTATCTTGAATTCTCCAGCATCTGCAGTTCCCATTATCTCTGAGGGCATAGAACTTAGTAAATTTCCAGATGACACTAAGGTCGGTGGAGTTGTGGATAGTGACGAAGGATGTTATACATTACAGAGAGACAAAGATAAGCTGCAGAGCTGAGCTGAGAGGTGGCAAATGGAGTTTAATGCGGACAAGTGTGAGGTGATGCACTTTGGTAGGAGTAACCGGAATGCAAAGTACTTGGCTAAGGGTAAGATTCTTGGTAGTGTAGATGAGCAGAGAGATCTCGGCGTCCATGTACACAGATCCTTGAAAGTTGCCACCCAGGTTAACAGGCCTGTTAAGAAGGCATACAGTGTTTTAGCTTTTATTAATAGAGGGATCAAGTTTCGGAACCAAGAGGTTATGCTGCAGCTGTACAAATCTCTGGTGCGGCCGCACTTGGAGTATTGAGTACAGTTCTGGTCACCGCATTATAAGAAGGATGTGGAAGCTTTGGAAAGGGTGCAGAGGAGATTTACTAGGATGTTGCCTGGTATGGAGGGAAGGTCTTACGAGGAAAGGCTGAGGGACTTGAGGCTGGTTTCGTTGGAGGGAAGAAGGTTGAGAGGTGACTTAATTGAGACATATAAGATAATCAGAGGGTTTGATTGGGTGGATAGGGAGAGCCTTTTTCCTAGGATGGTGACGGCGAGCACGAGGGGGCATAGCTTTAAATTGAGGGGTGAAAGATATAGGACAGATGTCAGAGGTAGTTTCTTTGCTCAGAGAGTAGTAAGGGAATGGAATGCTTTGCCTGCAACGGTAGTAGATTTGCCAACTTTAAGTGCATTTAAGGCGTCATTGGACAAGCATATGGACGTACATGGAATAGTGTAGGTTAGATGGGCTTCAGATTGGTATGACAGGTTGGCACAACATCGAGGGCCGAAGGGCCTGTACTATGCTGTAATGTGCGATACGATGATGTGTTATATAAAGAATTTTTGTTTATTGATTTTTAGTGTGTTTTTGGCTGAGTGTGTGCAATCACACCACCGGATTGAGTCCTGTTGGTGATAAAGAGTCTTTGAGGTTTCATGAGGTGATCCATTCATTGCAGAGTAACCAGTCTCTGGCTTGATGTTGACAGAGAGATAATAGGAACTGCAGATGCTGGAGAATCCAAGATAACAAAGTATGAGACTGGATGAACACAGCAGGCCAAGCAGCATCTTAGGAGCACAAAAGCTGACTTTTCGGGCCTAGAGCCTTCATCAGCCCGAAACGTCAGCTTTTGTGCTCCTAACATGCTGCTTGGCCTGCTGTGTTCATCCAGCTTCACACTTTGTTATCTGGCTTGGTGTTGATCAGGTTAGTCCTATTCAGCTTCTGAGCAATAGGACACCTAGGTTTGTTCTTAGGATGGTATCATTCAAGGCCAAGGTAAGATACTGAGATTTGTCCTGTTTGAGAATTTGGCACTCCATGAGGCAAATATCTCCTGATAATTGTGAGCCCAGTTCAGAATGTGCTTAGGCTGTTACTATCTAGAAAGAATCACAGAGGTTAAATGTACTTTCCTGGCAGTTGAAATAGTTAACTCAGCTTGCTGACAAAAATGTTTTTTAATGTGCAAATTGGATAGCAGCTGCGGCAAGGAAGAGGGACCCTATGAATTGCAAATTACCACAAGCTGCTGATGATCTGAACCATTCTGCTATTAGTTTGCAAACTGTTATCTTACCTTTAATCTCCCCATCATTTTCACTTTCAGACTTTATTGAAAAAATAGGTAACTGAATGCTGCACGCTACAAGGAGATTCAATGAAGTTTCCATTAGATTGGAAATGTTACTCCTTTTATTCAAAAAGAGAGAGAGACAGAAAGCAGGAAGCTCCAGTTCAGTTAGCTTAACATCTGTCATAAGGAAATTGTTAAAAGCTGTCATTAAAGCCATTATAATGAGGCACTCAGTATAAGATAATCAGGCAGAGTCAGCATGGTTTTGTGAAGAGGAAATCACGTTTAACCAGTTTATTGTCACTGTTTGAAGAAGTAACATATCTGCTGATAGAAAGGATCTTATGGATGTATTGTATTTAGTTTCCCAGAGGCATTTGATAAGGTGCCACATCAAAGGCTGCCACAGAATTGGAAGGCCCATGTTGTAGGGAGTAGCACATTGGCATGGACAGAAGATTGGCTAGCTATCAAGAAACAGAATAAACATAAATCAGTCCTTTTGTGGTTGGCAAACGTAATAAATGGCGTGATCAGGGACCAGTGCTGGGTCTTTGAAATTTTGCAATATATATAAATGAGTTAGATGAAGATACCAAAGACATGGAAGTTAAATTTGCTGATTACACAAGAAAAATAATTTATCAAGTTGACATAAGCTTAAAAAATATGGGTAGTTTGTGATGGGGAAAGATGTCGCAAATTAAATATAATGTATGAAAATATGAAATTGTCCATTTTTGCAGGTTGAATAAAGACAATAATCTAAATGATGAGAGATTGTAGAACCCTTTGAGATGCAGAGAAATCTAGGTGTCCTCATGCATGAATCACAAAAGGCTAGAATGCAAGTATAATAGCAATTGAGAAAGCTAAAAGAATGTTATTTTTTATTGCAAAGGGGATTGAATCCAAAATTAGGGAGGTCATGCCTCACTTATACAGGGTGAGACTACATTTCAAGTAAACTAGACCGTATTCATCTCCTTAGTTAGGGAAGGATTTAAATCCAATGGAAGCTGTTTAGAAAAGGTTTGCTAGGTATATACCCAGGATGGCACATTGTCTTATAATGAAAGATTGTACAGGCTAAGCCTTGATCCACTAGACTTTAGAAGACCTAGAGGCAACTTGATTGAAACGTTTAAAATCCTGAGGTGTTTCGACATGATGGATGTGTTCCTCACCATTCACAAGTAAATGGAATGGGTTGAAGTTTTATCTGAGGTTTGAGAGTTTGAGCCTCTCTTCCTGAAGAAAGGTAGTGTAAGCAGAGTCCTTGAATATTTTTAAAGTCAGAAGTCACACAATACCAGGTTATCGTCCAACAAATTTGTTTGAAATCACAAGCTTTCCAAGTGCTGCTCCTTCGTCAGGTGAAGTCAGGTGTAATATCTGACCTTGTCCACCCCAGTCCAACACCGGCACCTCCACATCATGAATTTTTTAAGGCAGTGGTGGATAGTTTCTTAAGCAAGGAGGTGAAAAGTTGTCCAATGTAGGTGAAAATGTGGATTTGAGGTTATTATCAGATCAACACTGATCTTATTGAACTTCAGAGCATGCTGAAGCTATTGAATACCCAACTCTTGCTCCTGATTACAAAGTGTGAAGCTGGATGAACACAGCAGACCAAGCAGCATCTCAGGAGCACAAAAGCTGATGTTTCAGGCCTAGACTTGTCTTCCTGAGATGCTGCTTGGTCTGCTGTGTTTATCCAGCTTCACACTTTGTTATCTTGGATTCTCCAGCATCTGCAGTTCCCATTATCTCTTGCTCCTGATTTGTATGTTCATGTATAAAATTGACACAAGTGGAGAGCTGCCCAAAGGAAACTCTATTCTGAGTTCACAAAAATGGAAGGTTGACTTTCGGCAAAGTGCTTTGATGAAGCATTTTCAAGCGTTCATTGCAATACAGTATGCTATGTTTGAATTCTCAGTGGTGAGCTTAATAGACACTGAGTATGTAAACATGTACCAAGTAATATAAATAGGAAGGTTAAAGTGCTGGTAGGGCTGTGGTTGCAAAAGTGGTGGTAATAGTGGAACTGTAGGAATTTGCTATCTTTATGCAGAAGTATTGTGTTATCTGTTGTATCATATGTGTCTCACGTTGGGGATATTGCTAGTCAGTCCACATTCTGCTCATCCCCAGTTGCCTTGACGGCATAAAGAATCATGAGAACACAGGAAGTTGGAGCATACCATCTGTCAAACCTTCTCTGCCGTTCAGTATGGTCATAGTTGATCATTGGCTTCAAATCCACTTTGCTGCCTGCTTTCCATGTTCTTTGATTTCCCCAAGAAAACCAAATCCTGCCCTCAAATATATTTAAATATAGAGTGTCTACAACTCTCTGGGTGGTGAATTCCAAAGATTCACAACCCTTTCAATGCAGGAATTTCTCCTCATCTCATTGTTAATTTTATATTTACATTTAGAATAGACCTATGTATATAGCCTCTTAAATCTAATTGTTAAATCATCAGCCCCTTAACCTGGGACGGAAGCCAATTTTGAAACATAAGAGACTGAAATCACATCGAGCCCAGGCCTTTCAAAAAGATTATTTGTGAAGTAGCTAGGTCTTCACAATAATCTGTAAGCTTTTTCTGGTATTTTATCCAGAGACCATGCATGGGAATAAGTTGGGTGATTACAGTCCCTTTCTGTTCATAGCTACTGCAAGAGTGCGTACAGCTAAAGCTGAGTGTGTAGTCATGACTTCAGTGTATTTTCGCTTTCACATTAGTGATCAAGCAGGGGACAACATTAAATCTACAATCAAAAATGTTCCAATTTGAAAGATGCAGACATTCATTCAGAGAACACAAAGTGTGATCTTCAAGTTCAAAATATGACCTGATTCACGTTTAAAGCCTCAGAACAAATTATGTAGCTAGGCTTATTTATTCAGCATTAGCTTCCTTGAAATATTAATATTTGCAAACATAAAAATGTTGTCACACCTTTTTACACTCTCCGAAGATTCAAACCAATGAAAAAAGCTCAGAATATGCTTTGTGTAACTTGCAATTTCCATGTATATATTTGAAGTGTTACTGTGTATTTGCTTGTCTTGTGAACATTGCAGAATACTGATTTATATTCTGCAAATGAAATGTAAATTCCTGCAATCTACTTTTCAAGACTTCTGGCACTATGCTGTTTAATGAGAAATGTTTCATTAATAAGAAATTCCCTTGACTTTTACACACAAATCTGTGTTTCTTGGTTTCCTGAAATGTACGAAACCACCAAACCATCTGCTGTTACCGAAACAGATGCCACTGCATATTTGCCAGTTTGGGGTGAATACACAGATCAGAAAGCTGTCCTATGAACATTCCACATTTAGAATAGACCTATGTATATAGCCTCTTAAAATAGCTTGAAGAAACAAGATGATCCTTCTGCCTCAAGTACAATTAACCTTTGTATTATTTTAGTTATTTGAGATTTGCTATGCAAATTCAGAAATAAAACTGAAAGTTCTAGATTATTATCACTTTAGTGTTGTGGAAATCAGCTCCACATTACAAGTGTGTACAAGTACTTTTATCATAGATTCACTTCTCCATTTTTACACCATGACCCTGCAAGCTTGTCCCTTCAGATGTTGGGAAATTCTGTTTTGAAAACTGCTTCTGAATCTGCCACAATTGCACTTGCAGTACTGCCTATTCACAATACAGAGAAAAAGATTTTTCTCATAAAAAACAAAAGAACTGCAGATGCTGTCAATCAGGAACAAAAATGAAGTTGCTTGGAAAGCTCAGCAGACCTGGCAGCATCTGTGAAGGAAAAAACAGAGTTAATGTTTTGGTGACCCGTCCTCAGAATTTTCTTATGTTGTCTCTAGTTCTTTTGTCAATCAGTTTAAATCAGTGTTCTCTGCTTCTTGACCCTCTGCTGATGGGAACAGTTTCTTCCAATCCACTCTTTCCAGTTACCCTCATAATTTTGAACACCTCTGTCCAATTCCATTCTGTTTTTCTCCTCTAACAAGAACTGCCCTGCCTTGCTAATCAGATGACAAAACTTCAGTTTTCTGTTTATTTTTAATAAGTTGAATTGTAATCAATGTTAGAGCCCATTGGATCACGCAGTTTATATCTGTATAAACATTGAGTACACTATCCAACAGCGTAATGACTCAGAACGTTCAACAAGAAAGGAACATTATTTATTTTGAACTCTAAAATGGAGCCCATACTCTTGGCAAACATTGGCTAGTTCCTGGGACAGATAGTTCTGCAGAGCCATCCTTGTGTTTGCATTTTTAAAAAAAATTTAAAAATATATCCAGAAGCATGATTGCACAGAAATGAATGATGTTTTTGTCAAGACCAAATCATCATTTTTTTTTCCTTTTTCTATTAACCACCTACAGGAAATCACCCATATTTCCAATTGAATACTTTGCATGCAAAGTCCATTAAGGGCAATGCAATCGATCAAAGATGAGGAGATGGAGGGAGACTGGGAAGGGCTAAATCAAAATGGAATTGGAAGGGGAGATAAAGCATTGTATTCTCTGTGGTGCCCACCTCTTTCTAAAAGCATCGAGAGTATTGATGCACTCCCTCTCCTAGGACATCTGGACAGGAAAATAAGTGAGGAAAGGGGGCAGACAGGCAGAGTTACAGGTCTGCTTTATTTCTTCTTTATTCAGGAATGTTATCACGCAGAACTGAGCAGTTTATTTTTCCCATCACCAAAACACCATGGTTTTTTATTCCCTATTAACCACAACCAGTAATTCAGCAATATTGCCAATCTCATTTGGTAAGTTTCAGCTGGGCAAGCCATTGCATGTTACCAAGGGAACTCACACTCAGTGAACTTCATGAGGACATTAATTAGCAATCCCCATGGTTATTGTAGGGGCTGTCATTTCCCTCCCACTCTGAGTCTGAAGGTTCCACTTCACTCCTGTGATGCTCGGGCCCTCTGTGTCGTTTTGCCTAGACCCCAATTTTCGTTCTTTTCAACTGTGGTCCAGGAGTGTATAATACATAAACAACTGTGTCTTCTATGAAGACCATCCAAGAATCACAGAAGGTGGTGAATCACTGGTGGGTCCATTGAAACAATTGCCCCTGTGCATTGTCTCTGCCGGAAGTGGTTGAGGTGTTTTCTTTTTATATGCAATCTTCTCCCCAGTTGTGACCATGTGTAATACAGTTTTTAAAGTATGACTCCTGGGATACCTGGAGAGCCTTCACCGAAGTTCCTTATGTGGACAAAGTCCTCGTAATTTTTGAGACCTAGGGAAAACTGCAACTTCATTGTGTTCCTTGGAGTTGCAGGCCCTTTTTATTGGCTTTTACCTTCTCTTTGACAGGGTATAATCCATACCTCGCTTACCTGGAAAATACATTTTTCCCTTTTTAGCTGGTTGGCGGCCTCGGAGAAATGCTGTAAGACCTCCTACAAACTCTCCACATGTTCTTTTGCAGTGGTTCCTAAGATTAAGATATCACCCAGAAAGATTGCTACTCTGGGCACCACTTAGAGGATGCTTTCCACCAGCCTTTGAAGGATCGCACGAGCTAAAAATACTCCAAAGGGCAAGCAAGTATGCTCATACAGTCATTTGTGATAATTCATAGAAACACATTTCCTGAATGACCCCTCAAGCTCCAGGTGGAGGTAGGGTATCTCATATTCAATTTAGAAAATATGTAGCCCCTCCACCCAACTTTTCATACAAATTTTCTATGTGTGGCATGAGGTATCTGTCTAAGCAGGAAGATTTGTTGACTGTGAACTTCTAATCCCCACAGTGATGGACTGAGTTGTCAGGTTTTAAAGCTGGCATGGCCCATTCAGCAAATTCTACTGGATATATGATGCCAAGCTCCTCAAGACATTTTAATTCAGCTTCTACTTTGGCTCAGAGGACATGGGGATCGACTGTGCCTTGAAGTATTTGGGTTGGGCCACTGGGTCGACGTAGGTCTTGACCTTGGCACCTTTTGTCTTCTGGAGTGCATCTTGGAATGCTTCAGGACACAATCTCAATAACTTCATATAGATTATCAGGACTTGATTTATAGATCTGCTGTTGATCCAGGCAGATTTTCTCTAGTCAGTCTCTTCCCTAAAGGTTGGACCTGGCCCTTGCTCCACCATTAAGAGGATTCTGACTGGACTGTCTGTTGTTGCTGTGTGACTGGGGTTACAGTGGTCCCAATAATACATAGGGCTCCTCAGTGCTTGTGGCCAATCTACCCTTAAAGTCCCAACTTAAAAGCAAGATGCCCCATCAGAGTTTCCTAAAGGTTTGTTCTCATGTCTAAGAGGTGGCCATCTGAATTAGGGCTACTTTGGGAGCAGTATCGCAATTTAACTGTATTAATTCCTCATCCTCAGGCTGATATATTTGCATATCTCTGTCTTGAGGTGGCTTTGCCCTTCAGCTTGGACGGTACATGTTTTGCCTGTTTCGGTAGTGGCGTGGATAATCTGGCTCCTCACTGTATTGTGGAGAAACTTCCTATCTCGTTCTGAAAACTGTGGCCTCTGACTTCAATTCCCCTTTCTGGGCAACCAGTGGGAGCTGTGAGTATTATTTGCTGGGGACTTGGTTCTGCGATATGGGATTTTCCAGGGTTGAGGATGGTACTGTCCACGGACCCTGAAACTCCCAAACCCCATTTTCTGCCATTTTGCAGGAAATGAGCAGTTCTGAATCTTTCTTGAGGTCCAGATCTGGTTCAGTCAGTCGCTTCCTTTGGGCCACTATATTATCAATTCCATAAACTAAGTGGAATTAATATTAATATTAATATTTTCTGAAATGCTGACCCATACTCAATGTCTGTCCATTTCCACATTCTCATCAAGAATCCAGTAACTAGTTCCCCAGGAAGTCTATTGGCCACGTGAAGCCTGTAGTGCTGCAATGTAACAGGTGGTTTGGACTCATAGTGGTCCACTACCCTATCCATCCTTCAAAAGATTGTGGCCCCAGTGTGGCTGGATAGGTTAAAACCTTCACGATACTGAAAGTTGGGGCCCCACAACCCATAAGGAGAGTGAATTTTTGTTGGTGATCTCTTTCTATCCTGTTGCCCTGAAAAATAAAATCATATCCATCCGATACTGGAGCCAATCCACACCTGCATCATCAGGTTCCAGCTTTCCCTACAGCGTCATTCCAGTATCCCCCATTACCAAACTTGTTGGAAGGCAAGACTGGCCAAAACTATTCTTAACTCTGATCATCAATGTAACAACTCAGGAAACCTGACAGGCAAGGACCGTCATTTATTGTTGAACACCAAAATAAAACCACATATCATGGCACAGTCTTGGCCTAGGATAGGCAGTTTTGAAGATCTGTCACAGGGTCTGCATTATTTTGTTTTCATCAACTTTTTCAGAAGTTTTATGACACAGATGTGGGAGAGATGGAACTTGAACCAGGGCCTCTTGGCTCAGAGGTAGGGACACCACAACTGGTAGTGTTAGATAGTTAAAAACAAAATGTCATGGTGATTTGGTGCCATGAAAGCTGCTCGGTTGTGTCTGACAGCACTTGCTGATATTAAGAAAGAGCCCTTGCCTGGGTCTGCTTTATGCATTTTTAATCAATCTGTTCAGAAATCTTATAAAACACCTCGGGAGGAGGTGGGACTTGAACCCAGGCCTCCTAGCTCAGAGGCAGAGACCCCTCGGTCTGTGTTTTTTAATCACAGGAAGTATTATCATACACAATTAAACAGCTTTCCCACCACCAAGTCACTATGACTTTTTGTTTAAACTATATAACACCAGCTAGAGATAACTGACCAATAAGGTATTTACAAACAAAGCCTGTTACAGACAATGCAAACTATTAAAAGTGAGGGATGGGTAGGGACAGCATTTGGGTCTGATTTTTTAAAAAAATATCCAACAAGTGTTATTACACACAGCCGAATGTTTTTCTTTCCCCACCAACAAATCACTGTAACTTTTTTTTTTGCTATGAACTACCACCAAAAAAACTCTTGTGCAGCCAAATAAATATTCACATGCAAAGCCCATTACAGGCAATGCAAACCATCAAAGTGAGGGAGGGGGTATGGAGAGTGAGAAGGGGCTAAAACAAAATAGAGGTAAAGGGGAAATAAAGCACTATACACCCTCCAGTGTCCACCTCTGTCTAAAGCCATCGAGAACACTGGTGGAAACTGTATTGTCTCTCCATCAAACCCTGAGTACAAATGTAACCGCAGAACAGGGCAGACAGTTGTCAGATATGACCCTTTCCATAGCCTGTTGCCTGGATCTGTTGTGGATCTGCTTTTTTTTTTATGTCCAAAAGTGCTATTGCATACAACTGAATGTTTTAACACCCCCCCACCCCATCACCATGACTTGTTTCCATTATGAACTGCCACCAATAAAACTCCCACATAACCAATTAGATATTCACATGGAAAGCCTGTTACCAGCAATGCAAACCATCAAAGTGAGGGAGGGATAGGGAGAATGGGAAAGGGCTAAATCAAAATGGAGTTCGAGAGGGAAATAGAGCATTATATCCCCTGTGATGCATAGCTCTCCCTAAAGGCACTGAGAGCACTGGCACTCTGTGATCCCGCTCCAATAACTCTCTGGCACAAATACAGAGGGTTTGCTTTATCAATTAAGTTGAAAGTGAGTAACCTCACACTTTCCCACATAATGCTCCATCTGCCATCAGGCTGCTCAGTTAACTAGCCCTGGATTTCTTTGCATCCTCTTCATAGCTTGCATTTCTACCTAACTCAATATCATTAAGAAATTTAAATGTATTACTCTCTGAGTCCATTCAGATATTTTCTAACTAACCTGCTTAAACATGTTGTTATACACCTATGGAGCAGGAATGACTTGAATCCAGAACAGCTGGCCCAGAGGCAGGGACACACCACTGCACCACAAAAAACCAGTGGTCTGTTTTGTCTTTTTTTTTGTACAGTTCTATTTTGTTTTCTCGATCACACACAACTGAATGGTTTTCCTACCACCAAAACACCGTGTTTTTATTTTGTTTTTAACTCTCAGCTGGCAACATTACATCATCCATGTAGCCAATTACAATTTTACACACAAAGTTTATTATAGGCAAAAAGGTCTGTTTTAATCACCTAATACCCAGAAGGAGGGTCTACATTTTTAACGTTTTCTTTTCATTTAACACATTTTTCGAATCAATCTGTTCAGAGATGTTATTAAACACTTCTAGAGCAGGTGAAACTTGAACCCAGGCCTCTCAGTCCAGGGATCTGCTTTCTTTTAATATAAAAGGCTCAGAAGATGAGTTCCAGTTGGCAGGCCATTGCCTGTTACCAAGGAAACACATACTCATAGGGGAAGTAGGAGTGTTTTCCCTAAGGGCCTTAAAGGGATTATCAGAATCAATAACTCTTAACCATAACCCTTTATGCTCATTGCATTGTGGCTATATGGTACACCAACTCCTGTACTCAATGTGCAATGCATTTGTTCTACTGAAGTAGAATAGGATAGAATACTAAGAGTGTGGAAACAAGCCATTCGGCCCAACAAGCCCACACTGAATCTCAGAGCATCCCACCCTGGCCTATCTCCCTATAACCCACCTAATCACCACCTCCCTGAACACTACAGGCAATTTAGCACGGCCAATCCACCTAACCTGCACATCTTTGGACTGTGGGAGAAAACTGGAGCACCCAGAGGAAACCCGCACAGACACAGGGAGAATGTGCAAACCCCACACAGACAGTCGCCCGAGGCTGGAATTGAACCCAGGACCCTGGAACGTGAGGCAGCAGTGGTAACCACTGTGCCACCGTGCTCCTTGTTTGTTGAAATGCTGTGGGTAACTGGAAGTTACAAAGATGTGAATATGCACTGTTCACTTCAGGAAAATCTGGATACAGCTTTCTTGCTTAAACAGTGCTGGCAGGAGCTGTCAAATTGGCCTTTGTCGTCAATGTGACCTTTCTAGGGTAGAGAAAGGTGCTGGTGCCAACCAATTTATTGTTATCAGAAAGGTAGGCAATGTTTTATTCCCAAGAGAAACACCTTCACCATTCTTGTGGAACAGTGGCAGTAGTGTGACAAGCCTTCCTCGTTTCATTGTGCTATCTTTTCTGCAAGGTATGGTGGGCAACATGGCCATCCAGTCTTTGAGATACAATACTCTAACTCAGAAGTTCAGAAGAAGGGTTGTGTCCCCTCGTAATGTACCTGCTTACTAATCAACACCAGTGTATTACATGGGTAATACAATACATCCTACAATACATCCATGAAATTTTCATTTTAAGACACCTGTGTCAATGTATTGGCTTTGTACTTTATGCAAGGACAATGCATTCAGGGAAAGGATCATGCCTTTTTTCATCCGCAACGTAGGAGTTATTCTCAGACCGTTGTTCAGAGCAAGCAGTGTTGAACTAACCACTTGTCATACATTTTCCCTGTTAACAAGGTGTAGAGCTGGATGAACACAGCAGGCCAAACAGCATCTTAGGAGCAGGAAAGCTGATGTTTTGGGCCTAGACCATTCATCAGAAATGGT